>NW_016812293.1:936520-980211 GCF_001698545.2 Rhinopithecus bieti | reverse complement strand
AAAAAAAAAAAAAAAAAAAAAAAAAAAAATTAGATCAGTGCTCCAACCTACCACACCTAGTAGCTACAATTTTTATCTACTAGTTTCTAAATTTCTCTTCACAGACACACAGGAAATACCTATTTTTTAATATTATAGAAGTCTGAATATTTGAAGGCAGCTATTGATACACAAGTTCCAATGTATTTTCCAAGGAAAATCATCTTGCACTTTTAACCATTCCTCTGATGTTAGAATATATTAAAATACTTGACATTCTGGCCTCAGTTGTCCTTTCAAGTCTTATATCCCACAATGTCCAAGCTTTTGCCCATTTATTCAGTCACACAAGCAGATTCATGATTCCCTAAATACATCATGAAATTTCAACCTGTCATGCATTTATTCTTGCCATTCCTTTTAGCAAAAATATGTCACCTCCACCATGTCATACGGATAAAATCCTTTCTTTCTTTTTTAATATGACGTTCAAATATCAAGTTTATTGTAAAACTTCCCCTGATTCTGCAGGAAGGATTAATAGACTCTTCATCTCTGTATGATTGTATGCTTTTTAATGCCATTTATAATGTAGTCATTGGAGGAGGAATGTCTTCCTTCTCACAACCATCTTGACTGCTGAAAATACATATAAATTTATTTTCATTTGTGACATTAAGAAAGATGCACCTATCAATACTGTGTATAATTTAGCATTCATTAAAGAAAACAGAAATAACCCTAGTATCTTAGACAGAAAATGGTTAAATAGAATTTGCTGTTTAAAATATGTTAGAAATGATGAAGAAGCTTGATTGATTAAGTCTCTGGGAATGATTTTCAGAATACCACAGAACTTATCTGCCACGGGCTCTCTTCCTGCCCTCTCAGGAAGAAGGAGAGTAGTGGATTAGAAATTTTACACTGAAACCATTAGTTTCAGAACACGTTGCTCTAGCCATGGTTCAGGGGTCAGTAAGCTGGAGGCAAGATATTATCAGCTATTCCCTCAAAACTAAGACATAGAAACTTGGATTTAGGAATGTTACAACAGAAATGTCCACATCTCTTGCAATCTAGCTTTTCAGCAGAAAAAAGGAGCACAAACATAGCTTCCATCTAAGTTTTAGCTTTCAAACTTTATATTAGTTCAGTGCATTTAGTTTTGAAAACACTCACATTTATGTTACTAATCAAAAGAGATTCATAAAAACAGAGATTTTTAACTGTGCCTAAACACACTATGTATGTGATACTTTAGTCCACCTCTTAGTTTTCCCTCCCCTTACCATAAGACCAATGGATGGACTAGCTCAAATCTGACAAACATTGCTCCACATGTATCTGCTGGTGCAGGTTTAAGGTATTAAAAACTGTGAGAACACAAAACATTACTCCCTTGGTTTCTTGAGCCTTCTCAAATTGACAGAGTGTAAAGCATAAGCTGGAAAACTTAGCACATCTTCCCCATATACATGCCTCCTCTCTTGAGCTAATCCCAATTCTCGGTTCAGAGCTAAGAGTTCCAGAAATCCATACCTATTTTGCTTCACAGGTAAGCAATGCTTTGAATTCTGGCATTATGGTTTCTGGAGAGCCAAAAACAAAAGTAAACAAAAAATAAGCAAATGAAACAACATACTCAAAGGGTAATTGAGTAGAATTAAGTTATCATTCCCTAGTTCTAGAATTTACATGTTTAGAGGTCAGGACCCAGGGTAAGATCACAAACTCTTCAAATTACAGAATATTCTCAGTGATTAGCACCTGAAAGGCTTTCCATTATTTTGGTTAAATTTAAACGAATATGATGGTCATTTAACATCTTTTAACTTCACATAGTAAAAGAGCAACATAATAATGTTCAACATAATTTTTGATAATTAGGCATATATAGGTTCAAACCTGGCCTTAGCTCTTATCAAATCTATTACCATAAGTTACCTAAAATTCCTATTTCTCAGATTTTTAGCTATAATTGAGATACAATATTACCTATCATGTAGGGCATTTGTAAAATGTAAATTTTTATAAGAAAATGTTATAATGATTAATTAACAAAAGTTAGCTTTTTTATTTCCTTCCTTGTCTTTACTCTCCTTAAAATCATACACAAACATATGTTCAGTTGCAGTATATGTCCTCTCATTGTGTGAGGCCCAGAATTGAACACAATGCTCTAGATGTGGTTTATCTAACACATCTGTAAAGAAGAGACCACCATAGTAATTCAAATTAGATATGCCTAAACCATCATTAGATTATTTGATCAATAATTTTTGCCATCGATTTAGATTACACTTAATCCCTAAAGTTTTGGTTATACCAACTGTTTTAGAAACATGTCTATGCTGTATTGGAAATAATATATATTGTATGTTGATCTCTGTCACATTTTCTGTAGTCAGTTTGGACTGTTGCCTCTGCCAGTCAAGATTTTCATTTATATTGATTCTCCACTTCTATATATACTTCTTACATTTTAAAACTTCATATCATCCATAAATCCTTTTGTACATCATGATTATCCTCATAAAGGTTTGTACAAAAATGGTTTAAGCCAAGCCTGAGGCAAGGACTTGGATTTTCCATTAGAGATCATTTTTTCACATTGACAACCTTTTTTGGCAACCTGATTACCCAGTTTATTCAATTATCAATTCTCTTAATTATGCTCATTCACCTTAAATCCCTCAACCTCTTTCATAAAAGTGTCATGGTATATTGTGTTAGATAAGTTGAAGAAATACAGATGGGTTTGACATTATAAAATGCAACAATATCCCATTTGGGGAAAGAAAAAAGCTCATAACACCTCAATTAACAGAATATTGATTTGATTTTGTTATTCACATTTCTTTTATCTAGTAAAATGTAGACATTTAAGAGCCAGCTGTAACGGTATAGTTATCAGATTTATCACTTTGCTACATATTATTCTTCCTTACAGAGTTGCATTATTTAACTGGTATCATAAGCAAAGTATAATTCTTGGACTTACTAATGTAAGTCAGAATATTAATAATTATTCAGAGCCACTTTTGTTGTTATAATTATCCGAAGATTGTTCAGCTACATTGAACTTTGAAGGGCTTGAACTCTAAGCTTGAATTTTTAAATTTAAGCAAAATAAAACATTTGCTAATGGTAGTTTTCTATTAATACTATTCACTAATGGTAGCTTTCTATTAATATTATCTCAATATTGGATAACAATATTAAGAAAATCAGTACCAACTTAACGCACAATATAAACTTCCTAATCATTTTTTAATTAACCTAATTTTGTAGTATGAATCAAGGTTGAATTAACTGATTAAAGGCAGACATCAAAATGTATATCTGATGAACTTAGGGAACAGGCTGAATATGAGGCATCTATTTCAGTAAATTAATTATAAGAGTTTAAATGTCTGTATGTTGGAAGAAGTAAAGAGAAAGAAAGGAGGTTATTTGCATTCGTCACATCTTAAGCCCAGACATAAGAATCATAACTGAGCCTCATGGAGACAGAGTCATAGGCAGAATGGGAAGTGGCAATTATTGCACTCTTTTGATTGTTCTGGTTTGTTGCCATATGTTGGAATAGAATGCTTGTTCTACTTTCGAGGAAGCCCAGCAGAGCTTTGACATATAGAATGTGCCAAACAGTGCAGGGACAATCTGGTACTTCCATAGGTTTTCATCAGCATTATGTGGATGAAGAGGCACCACATTTGTATAGCCATCAGTGTTTATAAAATCAACAAAAGCTGCAGCAAAAGGGTTGAGGACATCCCAGACAGCAGCCTGAAATGAAAAATTAGAGCAAAAGATAAAGACCATGTTATTCATGTCTGTAACAGTAAATGCTTTTTATGTGTGCACATAAGGCAATCTTTGAGAATGTTCTTACTTAACGTAAGATTTTGAGGGAGTCTGAAGAAAACATATGGGGAGCTATAGCGAAGATCTATTATAATTTTGAATATTACTACTAATATTATGTATTATTTACTCACAAGTAATATAGGACAGGGAAAACCAAAGTTGAATACTTTTTTTTCTTTTTTACAAATTATTACTTATCCTAAAATAAATAATTCTTGCTAAATAATTCTTTTTCATTTAGGTTATGTCTTCTGGTCCAGCCTCTATAGCTGTTAAAATGCTTTTACGCATTTTAAATAAATATAAGGCAGGCTGTTTCTCATTTTTTAACTCCTTTATGATAGAAATTATATTGTATTCACCTTTGTTTCAGCACTCATCACACTGTGGAATATACTACGTGTTCAATAAATCCTTTTATTGTAAATATTAAATGTATGACATAAAGCTTTTGAGTAAAATGTTAACACGTAACTCTATTCACAATGAGAGTGTATGTCTTTTCTCTGCATCTACTTTCCATGGAAAGTGAGACAGAGAACTTAACGTACAGGCAACAAAAGAAGCAGAAATTTGAGTTTTCTCAACATCAGAATCATTATATTTTAGAAATAATAACTACGTGTACTCAAAACTCAGTTATAAAAAATAATGTAGACTGATTTGCCAATAATATACAACTCAAATTTGAATTTTAAAGTTTATACCTTATAACATAGTCCTGAATCCTATGAAAATAAATGTGTGTCTATTATAATGAGTTAAGAATATGGACATGATTATTCGAGACAGTTAAAAGCAGAAGTTCTCAGCTATTATTATTATTAATATCATGTTTTTATGTTGATGGATATGTCAGTAGTGAAAAGCAGATTGCCTATTTGTGTATTTTTTGATGTGCTGTATTATATCCTGTGATCATTTTCTCAGATGGTTCCTCGTGTGTTCATACTTATATTTCCCCATTGATGTTCACATTGGCTTTCTAATTTTGTTTTCCTTGCTTAAACAAAACAAAACAAAAGAATGCTTATTCTAATTTCATTTTTTCCTTCCATGTCTTATAAAATCAAATAGGGTGTAATTATGCTGAGCATTATTTCACAATTGAAAAAAATACGGTAAACTTCTTAAATAACATTTTAACAAATTTAGTAATAGTCTTTGATTTAAAACAAAAAAGAAAAAATTTAGAAGCTACTCTTTCAAGCTAGAAAGGACTCCAAAGAAATTGAAGATCAGACAACGAGTCTGGTTAATAAAATATACTATCACTAAGGCAAAAATGGGAAAAAGAAATTGGGTGAGAGAAACATATTGGAAGTTAAGATAACAATTCAGAATATGTCTATACTTTCAGATCATAACTCTGTAAACACTTTACATGTGTGCGAATGATGTGTTCAAATAATCAAGCAGTTTTTTTGATATGTTATTTAATTCTCTGATGAAAAACGTACAACCTTAAATCAGCCAAAATTTACCAATTGAATTTTAATATTTTCATACAAAATATCTGGGAGACACAGTACTTAAAGAGTTAAAAAATATTTAATAAACTATAATAAACTGCAATTTTATAATCGAGATAGCGATTCAAAAGAAAACATGATGTCGATTAATTCAAGGAGATGTCATTATCGAAGATGTTTGTAATAGTAAAGGAACATTAAAAGTTTAGTTATTACTTCACTGTTCAAAATGGGAAGGAGACAATAATAAAAGTAATAAAATACTGAAGTAATTTTTTTTCTTTTATTAAAATAAATTATATGTTGGGTGTCACGTTTTTCAAGTAAAATATTTTACTTTTGTATAAAGCATGCAAGTCTAGGCCAGGTGTGCTGGCTCACGCCTGTAATCTCAATACTTTGGGAGGCTGAGGCAGGTGGATTACTTGAATTCAAGAGACCAGCCCAGGCAATGTAGCAAAACCCTGTCTTCACAAAACATACAAGAATTATCCATGTGTGGTAGTGTGCTCCTGTAGTCCCAGTTACTCAGGAAGCTGAAATGGGAGGATCATCTAAGACCAGGAGGTCAAGACTGCAGTGCACCATGAGCCTGCCACTGCATATATCTGTTTTCCATTTGTATGTCTTCTTTTAAGAAATATCTGTTTAGATCTTTGCCCATTTTTTAAATTTATGTTTTAAGGTCAGGGGTACATGTTCAGGATGTGCAGATTTGTTACATAGGTAAACATGTGTTATGGGAGTCTCTTACACAGATTATGTAATTACCCAGGTAATAAGTCTAGTATCAATTAGTAATTTTGTTATGATCCTCTCCCTCTTCACATTCTCTACCTTCTGATAGGTCCCTGTGTTATTCAGCTCTATATCCATGTGTTCTCATAATTTAGCTCCCACTTATAAGTGAGCGCATGTCATATTTGGTTTTCTGTTCCTGGATTAGTTTGCTAAGAATAATGATCTCCAGATCCATCCATGTTCCTGCAAATGGCATGATCACCCAAATCCTCAACAAAATACTGGCAAACTGAATCCAAGTTGTAGAACATCAAAAACTTATCCACCGTGATCAAGTAGCCTTCATCTCCAGGATGCAAGGTTGGTTCAACGTATGTAAATCACTAAATGTGATTCATCACATAAACAGAACTAAAGACAGAAGCCACATGGCTATCTCAATAGATGCAGAAAAGGCTTTCAATAAAACTCAACATTTCTTCATGTTAAATACTCTCAATAAACTAGGTATTGAAGGAGCATACCTCAAAATAATATGACAAACCCACAGCCAACATCATACCAAGTGATCAAAAGCTGGAAGCCTTCCTCTTGAAAATGGCACAAGCCAGGGATGCCTTCTGTCACCACTCCTATTCAACATAGAATTGGAAGTTCTGGCCAGGGAAATCAGGCAAGAGAAAATTATTTGCCCATTTTTAATTGAATTATCAGATTTTTTTCTGTTGAGTTGTTTGAGCTCCTTATATATTCTGGTTATTAATCCCTTGTCAGATGGATAGTTTGCAAATATTTTCTCCCATTCTGTGGGATGTCTCCTCACTTTGTTAATTGCTTCCTTTGCTGTGCTAAACTTTTTAACTTTATGTGATCCCGTTTGTCTATTTTGGCTTTAGTTGCCTGTGCTTCTGGAATATTATGAAATCTTTGCTCAAACCGAAGTCTTAAAAAAAAATTTTAAAGCAGTTTCATAGCTTGAGATCTTAGATTTAAGTCTTTAGTCCACATTGGTTTGATTTTACTATACGGCAAAGAATAGGGGACTAGTTTTATTCTTCGGCATGTGAATATACAGTTTCCCAGCACCATTTATTGAACTGATTGTGCTTTCCTCAATGTGTATTCTTGATACTTTTGTTGAAAATGAGTTCACTGTAAATGTATAAATTTATTTCTGTGTTCTCTATTCTGTTCCATTGATCCAAGTGTCTGTTTTATGCCAGTACTATGCTCTTTTGGTTACTATAGCACTCTAGTATAATTTGTAGTCAAGTAATGTGATTCCTTCAGTATTGTTTCTTTTGCTTGGGGTGGCTTTGGCTATCCTGGATATTTTGTCATTCAATATAAATTTTAACATTTTTTTTCTAATTACTTGAAGAATATCATTGGTATTTTGATAAGAAATGCATTAAATCTGTAGATTGCTTAGAGTAGTATGGACATTTTAACAATATTAATGCTTCCAATCTATGAACATGGAATATCTTTTCAATTTTTGTGTTTCTTTTAATTTCTTGTATCAGTGATTTATAGTTTTCATAATAGAGATCTTTCCCTTCTTTGGTTAAGTTTATCCCTACGTGTTTTATTTTATTAGAAGCTACTGTAGCTGGGATTTCTTTTTTGATTTCTTGTTCATATTGTTTCTCATTGGCATATGGAAATCCTATTGATTTTTGGGTGTTTGTTTTGTATATTGCAATTTTACTGAATTTGTTTATCAGTTCCAATAGTGTTTGGCTTGTCCCAGTACAAGATCATATCATCTACAAACAAGAATAATTTACTTCTTCATTTCCAATTCAATAGCTCGTTATTTATTTATGTTGTCTCATTGCTCTAGGACTTTCTGAATACTATTCAAAATAATAGTTAATAAAGTGATGAGAGCAGTATGCAAAATCAGCAATTTCCACCTACTTTATAAGTATATCTTTCAAAATACAGTCTTTTAGGGCAACAGATGCCATCACAGAGCCTCCCTAGATTCACTGAACAATAGTTTTCTGTTCCATCCTACAGGTTCCCCTCCATGAAAGTCTCTTAATACCAATAAGATTCATGTAGGCTATGACAGAGGTGGCTTTGTGGGTGCATGACCTATGCAGTTGCACAGGTCTCTGTGCCTAGAAGGACCACATGCTTGGTTTATCACTCTGCTATACCACTTAAAATTCTTAATAATTTTTGGATGATGACCCCACATTTCATTTTGCCCTGGACGAACAAATTATGATCATTCTTGGGCCCTAGGGAGGAAAATTTAATCTCTATTGCAGAAAGGCTCATTGAGCTCTGTTACTTCCTTCAGAGATTGTGTGTAGTAGCTGTGCTGTATAATCAGCTGGGCCCACAACAGGAAATTATCCCATCTTTCTTTTCCCTGGTAGCACAATTTGACTGCACCTCACTTTATGATTCACACTGCAGTCTCTCATTTTCCTCCTTCAGGGTTTCCCCACTGTCATGGAGGTGTGCTCTGACCAATGAGCTATGTGAGAAGCAAAGGTGGATAAATTCTTCTTTTGCCTCTCTGCTAAGAGAATAATTTGAGACATAGTGTTTGCATATGACCTCGGCAGAATCTTCTTCTGTGACAGCTATCTGTGTTTTCTGACAAAATTAAAGGCTTGGTAATATACTTACTTACGTTATTTTCCTTCTTTCTCTACAATACAGAAATAAAGCAATAACAATAAAGATTGTCCTCAAGCTATTTTTTTTTTTTTTTTTTTAAACGGAGTCTAACTCTGTCGCCCAGTTTGGAGTGCAGTGTCGCAATCTCGACTCACTGCCACCTTTGCCTCCCAGGTTCAAGCGATCCTCCTGCCTCAGCCTACCCAGTAGCTGGGACTACAGGCACTCACCACCAAGTTTGGTTAATTTTTATAATTCTTAGTACAGACGGGTTTCACCATGTTGGCCAGGGCTGTCCTCGAACTCCTGATCTTAGGTGATCGGCCCACCTAGGGCTTCCAAAGTTCTGGGATAACAGGCATGAGCCACCACGCCCAGCCACAAGCTATTTTTAAGATATCCAAACGAAGATATTCAGGGACAATGAAAATGTCCAAATAATGGTTCTGTTCTTTAAATAAAATATTTAGTTATTAATGAAAGTAATTAAATAATGACATAGGAATAACATCACTAATTGTTATGGTAATAAGCCAACTATTTGTCTATGACTTCATGAAACCATTTATGTTCTGCAAACAACTGCTGCTTTCCCACATGTTTCATTTAGATATACTATTCCTGAAACTATTAATCATTTGAATTCCAATTAACAATCATAAAATATATGCATTAATTTTGTTTCATACATTTTAAAATATTTCACACAGAATTCACAGTATTTTGAAAAAAATTGAATATTAAATAATTTAAAATAATTTAGCCTATGTGTAATATTTAACAGGGCAAAGTCTATATTAACTACAAAATGTTTACTTATTGTATGCAAAAAGAATAAAGTGAAATATATCTTTATGAAAAAAAGAAATTATCCACTTGGGTCAATGTGTAAGAAAGTAAAATTAAAGTTTGTGTTTAATACAGATTCTCTTGTGTCCAAGTCTATGTCAATATGAAATAAACATTTTACCAATGCATTTATGTTGGCAAAAGCAAGTATATAGATAAAATTAGTGCATAAATTAAATGAATGCAGTTATGTAATGAAGTGACTTCACTACTGCTCCTTTGCTACAGGTCTCTATGCCTAGAAGGATCACATACTTGTTTTTAACCCTCTGCTGTACCACTTAAAATCTTTAATAATATTTGGACAATGAGCTCACATTTTATTTAGACTTGGGCACCACAAATTATGGTCATTCTTGGGCCATAGGGAGAAGGATTGAACATCTATTGCAGAAAGGCTCATTGATCTCTGTTACTTCCTTCTGAGTTTTATTGTTTAAGAAACGTCCAGCAATAGCACGATGCTTTAAGCATTATACTTCTCACTTTCTTGTTCAAGACCTTACTCTCCACGCCAGTTACAATTTCTAAATGTATAATTCATTTGAGGTTCTGTAACCAAAGTTAGGGATAGGAATTAAAGAATGACAATCTTTAAAAAGATTACCTACATATTTCTGTCCTTGTGATAGTTTGCTGAGAATGATGGTTTCCAGCTTCATCCATGTCCCTACAAAGGACATGAACTCATCCTTTTTTTATGGCTGCATAGTATTACACAGCATGCTCTCACTCATAGCTGGGAATTGAACAATGAGAACACTTGGACACAGGAAGGGGAACATCACACACCTGGGTCTGTCGTGGGGTGGGGGGAGGGGGGAGGGATAGCATTAGGAGATATACCTAATGTAAGTGACCAGTTAATGGGTGCAGCACACCAACATGGCACATGTATACATATGTAACAAACCTGCACATTGTGCACATGTACCCTAGAACTTAAAGTATAAAAAGATTACCAGAACATTATCTCTTGCATTCTCCGTGTTTCCTATATAATATGTTGATAAATGTCCGTTTTCTCTACCTCATTTAAAAGTCACACTTCCCATTGTTTTATTCCAGTCAACATTCAAGTGGCAAAAATTACTGGCACAGTATTTTCTTTTCTTTTCTTTTTTTTTTTTTTTTTTTGAGATGGAATCTCGCTGTGTTGCCCAGGCTGGAGTGCAGTGGCCAGATCTCAGCTCACTGCAAGCCCCGCCTCCTGGGTTCATGCCATTCTCCTGCCTCAGCCTCCCCGGTAGCTGGGACTACAGGCGCCTGCCACCATGTCCAGCTAGTTTTTTGTATTTTTTAGTAGAGACGGGGTTTCACCGTGTTAGCCAGGATGATCTTGATCTCCTGACCTAGTGATCAGCCCGCCTCGGCCTCCCAAAGTGCTGGGATTACAGGCTTGAGCCACCGCGCCCGGCCACAGTATTTTCTTATTAAAGATTAACATGGCCGGGCGCAGTGGCTCACACCTGTAATCCCAGCACTTTGGGAGGCCGAGGCAGGTGGATCACGAGTTCAGGAGATCGAGACCATCTGGCTAACANAAAAAAAAAAGATTAACACATTTTTGTTTATTTCACTGTTAAGTAAGTAGTAACTTGGAAGGGGACCTGGATTAGAAAAGAGGAAAAATGTCCAGTAATGCCAATCAACATTCCACCTTGGACAAGCTCCTGAATTTCAGTGGGCTTTAATTTTCTAATTTAAATAATGAAAATCTTACTTTTGTGACATATTTTTGTAATTGCTATGATCAAAATTCCTGGTAGCCTCAATCAAGCTTTTCTTCAATTAAACATATACAACGCTAAATGAATATACATTTTATAGAAAAGGAAGCCAACAAAACCCAAGTTTTATCCTAGATCATTTATATTTCATACTCAAATGAAATAGACAGCATCTTCTACTTAGTGCATATTTTTTCAGTGAAACAGATACTTCTCCAGGTATTTTGATAGAATACATCTTACAAAGAATTTGGGGACTTTCATAAGTGTGGAAGGATTAGAAGCACAGGGATCACAGAAATTGTCTCAGTAATCTTAGCACTTACAATACCAAGAAGGGTGATTCTATAAACCAATGGAACAGATCAGAGCCCTCAGAAATAACGCCACACATCTGCAACCATCTGATCTTTGACAAACCTGACCAAAACAAGTAATGGGGGAAAGATTCCCTATTTAATAAATGGTGTTGGGAAAACTGGCTAGCCATATGCAGAAAACTGAAACTGGATCCCTTCCTTACACCTTGTATCAAAACTAATTAAAGATGGATTAAAGATTGAACATAAGACCTAAAACCATAAATGCCCTAGAAGAGAACCTAGGCAATGCCATTCAGTAGAACATGTAAAATCTAAAAGCCAAACTCCAGACCTGCACACATATGCTTCCAATTGATGGGATCCAGCCACAAGTTTGATTTCAAGTGGATTCTATGACATCTAACTTTGAGGCTTTAGCTTCTGAGGAACAGGACAAAATCTAGAAGTAAGAAAATATCCATCACAGGCCATACCTTTGAATACTCACTGTTCATATGTTCCTTTCCATTCATATTTATTTTTTAAGCAGTGACAAAAATAGCATCATCTTGTTTCTGCCTAACACGCATCTATTCTTCTTTTAAATAAAGACTTTCTCATATTCCCCAAAATAGAAGACCTAAAGTCCTGCCTTTACTGATGTCTGAGTAATATTAATTTTTTATGACTAATTCACAATTTTCCTTTGATATTATGTCATTTACGGACTAAATTAGAGGTGTGACCACCATTAATGCAAGATTGTAGAAAAATGGTAGGAAAGAATGGTTAATATATATAAATATATATATATATATAACAAAATTAAAAAAATATTCAAAATCACTATAGCTTGTTTTTTTTTTTTTTTCAACTAGACAACAACCTACAGTTGTTAAATGTTCTTTCACTACCTATTCTCTATCTTTGCTTTCAGTGAACAGCTCAGTTGGACATGGTTCTTGAGCTTATGTGATAACAAAATTTTATTACTGAATAATCTAAGCCATAAATGATCCTTTCTACATTGTGTTGCTGTGATCCTTCACTAACATTTACCTGAGGAGATAGAAGTACTAATGGACAATTCAGGGAATTCCCTGAATTCCACAAATCAATCTTAACCTTACTGTTAAGTTGGAACACTGTGGATAGGGAATACATATCCATATTCGAAGTAAGTGCTCATTGTGTGATAAGAAGATTCTAATGTAATCAAACTACTACCAGGTGAATGCCCAGTTTTTCATGCAGGGTGCGATAGCAGAGGCACAATATTGGCCTCTTACACCAATAGGTTGGGAATACAGCACTGAATGTAGCCTGGTCAAACACAGTAAAAGGAAACCAGTGTTTTTTGAGCTCAAAATATTAATCTCATAATTTTATTGTTAGTTAGTCCACAAACCCATTGGCCAAGCATTAGTGTGGCAGAGAGAAGACTGACTGGCATTCTGAGAATGGGTTAGCCTCTTTATCCAATTCTTATAAGCTGCATATGCAGTAAATGCACTTTAATGAGCATTTATATTAATAAAGTAGTTGTCCTTACATGTTATGTTCATTATCTTCTCCAGAATTCCTTGTCACGCATCTCCAAATTTTGCTTTTCTTGTCCCTACCCCACCCTCCCATTTATAACAATCATTCCCATCAAAAGGTTTTGGTAACTAATCCCACAGTATTGCCTTTATAGGCAATTTATTCCAGGCAATTAGAAGAGATGTTTTAAATAACTATTGTTCCGTTGCATACAATGGATGTCCAGTGTGCCAAATTATTTTAGCATTATTTTATTTTAGCATAATTACACTCTTCAAATCTAACCATCTTAGAATTAATTCTAATACCTAATTCTGTACGTCAGTCAGAAAAAAAAGATACTTTTCTTAGTCCATTCATGCTGCTGTAACAAAATAGCTTAGACTGAATAATTTTAAAAAATCAAAAATTTAATTCTTACAGTTATGGAGATTGGAAAGTACAAAATCAAGGCACCAGCAGGTTTGATATCTGGTAAGCACGCTCTTCCTCCAAGATGGAGACTTCTTGCTGCATCCTGACACGGTGGAAAGGGGGGAAAGAAACAACAACAAAAAAACAAACAAAACCCAAATGAATGAAGTGTCCTCAAACTGTAGAAAAATGGATGGAGTGACAGCTCTCTGAAGCCTCTTTTATCAGGGCATGAATCTTAAAAGCAGAACTCTCATGACTTAATAACATCTGAGAAGGCCCTACTTCATAATAGTAATGCATTGGAGACTAAGGTTTAATGTGAATTTTGAAGGCTCACAAGCCTCCAAAGAATAGTAGTATTTAAGCTATTTAAAGGAAGAATAGGTTTAACTCAGGGAAATATGGGACTACACAGAAGTCTGAAGGTTGGGAAGCAAATATTATAGGAACTGCTTTCAGAGAAAATGGTTACTAATAGAGGCCACCTCTAAGGTTCTCAGGTATCCAGAGTACTAAAGTAATAATTAAGTGGTGTGCAAAAATGGCTTGAAATCACTACCAGAGAATAATGGCTACTCCTTATCCCTATATCTTCCAGATATCATATGAGTGACTTTCATTGGAGTATATCAAAAGAAATCCTGCTGACAACGAGGACTGGGAGGTGTGCTTTTCAAGTTTCACTTCCCTGGAGTACATTAGAAAACACAGAATTGCAGGTTGATGATTATTTATTAAGCCAAATATTACATTGGCAAATGCAAATTGACTATTTATATTTTTATTATTTATTCTACGCTTGTATCTTGGCATTCAAGTATAAAGAAGAACTTTCCCTACCCCATCCCATAACTGTGTCAGTATATAATCATGAGTTATTTTTAAAATCCAGTCTGTGAAAATTCATTACAGTCATTATTCCTTTTGATTTCAAAATTGTGCCAAAATTAAGAAGAGTCAGCTCTTGTGTCACTTTGAATTGTTACAATTTGTCTATGAGTATTTCTGTGTTTTCTGAAAGAATCAGGTGCTTCATGCTCATTTTGTACTTTCCCTGTACCAAACTTGGGTCATGTGATAGAAAACAGTGTTTAAAAGCCAAATTCTGGCTGTTAATGCATTCATGAAAATTGAAATTTTATGGTTTTTAATTTTCTACCATGAATATAGATGAAATATATGAATATTTAGTCTGAAAATGAAGATGACAATTTTACTAAAAACCAAAATTACAAGTTCTTCAAGAAAAGAAAAAAAGACAGTGAGTTTATTCAATATTATAACAATATAAGAGCCATGACACCAAGTGCAATGGAGAATCCTTTAGAAAATTATGGACTGCAAAAGATAACAAATTATCAAACATCTCTTGTACCCCATAAATGTGTACACTTACTATGTACCCATAAAAAATAATAAAACTAAATTTAAAATAATGAAGCATATTTAACTATGATAAAAAATAAATTTGAATATGATATCTATACAATAAAATATTTCTGTGTCATTGCAATGAAAATGATATAAGATTAGATAAAAGGAAGTTGTTCTTGATAACTAAAAAATAAACCTGTTTAAGTAGTTGCTCTATAGTACTGTGTTATGATGTCTACAACTGTTTTCAAATTGTTTAGCAAACACACATATACATATATACTTATATAAAGTGAGGAAATTAACAAGTATTAACAATTTGTTATAGTATTATATTGTTATATTATTGTATATTATTGTATTGTTATTATATTGTATTAACAATTGTTGAAAATTGTTGTATATTGCATTAGCAATTGTTGAAAATAGGTGAAATTATACTGTTTATCTTTGTTCTATTTTTCAACTTCTCTGTGCTTTCTGAATTTCTCAAAATAAAAAGATGAAGGAAAAAAAGAGTAAGGCATCTCTTTATTCACTAACATAGAAAGATTCCCAAGATACATCATTTAATGAAAAATACATGCTCTAGGCCAGTTTGCAAAATATGTCACCATTAATTTACCCATATAAAATATGTCAATAATTATATGGTTTTCATATATCTTACATAGAACCATTGCCTTCAGAGAATGAATACATACATTGAAGAAAAATATATCAAAATCACAAAGTGGCACATGTATTTGGAATTAAATTAGTAATATAATTGGTAAGTTTAATGGAAAGCATAATTTCATTCCATTTTAGGTTAAAAAAGGTAAACAAAGCTTTAATTCTATAATCTAGTGTTTAAGAGAGCATAGAACTATTAACAAGACTACTCACTGTATTCTAATTCCAGAACAATAAAAATGATTCGCGAAAAAACATATGACTTAAGTACCATGTGCTTGTTTATTTTTCAGGTACGAAGACTGAGGCACATAGACGTTAAGTAACTTGTTCAAAAATCACACAGATAGTAAATGGCATGATAACAGTTCAGAGTCTATTTATGAAGTTAGTTCTACGTTACCATTCTAAATGGCTACATTCAGTATTTGCTTCTTAACCAACAACTTACAAATTATACCAGATTCAATATACTGCATTATGAATGCTTTTTTTTTTCTTTTTTCCTAGTGAAGTCAAGGTATAAACACATAAAATTACATACATTTAAGGTGTACAATGTGATGTTTTGATGTATATATGCATTGTGAAATAACTGCCAGAATCAAATTAATTAACATCTCCATTACCCCAAGGAGTAACCATTTTTTGTGTGTGTATAGGAAGAGCACTTATCTGGTCTTAGTAGATTTCAAATGTACAATGCAGTATTATTAATGACAGTTACCAGATGCACATATTACATTTAAAATATTTTAAAATAGAAGTTCAAAGTCATTAAAAAGCCAGGGAATATGAGCAGTTATCACTTACACATGAAATTTTGAAATAAGACATTTTAACATCTTAGCTGTCTATTGGAGAAAAAAAACAACATATTTTTAAAGAACTACCTACAGAGTTTTAAAAATTATATGTCATCTAACCTTCAAAGTTGTCAGTGTTTCTAATGTAGTGTCACATAGGCTGTAGGTTTGGTAGGTCTCTGTTGCTTCTATGGTTGTAATTATATAAATATAAAAAAATAAAATATTCATCATCTAAAAATCTGCTCCTCTTACAATGTTGCTTCTCCAAATCATAATATTAAGCAACATTGTAAGTCATTTCAACTGCTGATTAATTAATGAATTGCCAAAACTGCAGAAGAAAGCTTACTATCTGAGGAGCAGTGTATGTAAAGGTGCTAAAACTCGTTTTCAAAACAAACCCACACAATATAAACAAATTCGAGGTTGTGAAGCTTAAATGTTTATTTACAAATAATGATAGTTTCTAACTGTTTGCTCAAAATCCATTTTCCCTTCCTTTCCTGTGGACAAGATTGCCTGCGTAGAGACCACATCTGTGCACCTTTAACACATCTAGTATGGTCAGGTTAATACACTGCTGGCTTTGGTCTGTGACCCAGTAGCATCCAGCCAGCCCTTGGTTGTAGTCAGCACAAAGGTTTCTCCTGGAATGGAGTTTAAATATTTTTTTTTAGACAGTCTGTAATGTTCTTCCTTATCTAAATCATGAAATAAGCTACCAAAATAAGATATATTTTTTAGTTGTACCCTCTAAGGAATCATGGCAAATACATTAAATCAATTCCATAGATATTCTGGGAAAAACATCCATGGATGGTGCTCCTAATAAATATTGGGAAGCTCATAATATATTCCAGAACTCTGAGAATCAGCTAAAATAGGGGTCCTAAACCCCAGGGCCATGGACCTGTACTGGTGCTTGGCATTTTAGGAACCTGGATGCACAGCAGGAGGTGAGTGGCAGGTGAGTAGGAAAGCTTCATCTGTATTTATAGTCGCTTCCCATTACTAGCTTTGCTGCCTGAGCTCCACCTCCTGTCAGGTCAGCGGTAATGGCATTAGACTCTCATGGAAGCACGAATCCTATTGTGAACTGCACTTCTGAGCTATCTAGGTCGTGCTTTTCTTATGAGAATCTAATGCCTGATGATCTCAGATGGAGCTGAGACAGTGAATCCAACTCTGGGAGCAGCCGCAAATACAGTTAACATTTGCAGAGAGGCCTGGCTGCACCGAGATCATAATAAATCAATCGCTTGCAGACTCATATCAAAACCCTATCAGCGAGTGACAGGTGACAAACTGCATCTAGTGACAGGCTTTAGAGTGGCAAGTGAGCTGATACACTTCAATTATGCAGCTGCATCCAGTTGACTACGCCTGTAGTCCCAGCTACTCAGGAGGCTGAGGCAGGAAAATCACATGGGCCCGGGAGGCAGAGGTTGCAGTGAGCCGAGATCGCACCACTGCACTCCAGCCTGGTGATGGAGCAAAACTCCACCAGAAAAAAAAAAAAAAAAAAAAAAAAAAAGCTATTTCGATCATTTGCTTACTTTTTAATGGGATTATTTGGATTGTTGTTGTTGAGTTGTTTGAGCCCGTTGAATAACCTGGGTATTAGTCCTTTGTCAGATGAATATTTTGCAAGTATTTTTTTCCCCCATTCTATAGGCCGACTCTTCATTCTGTTGTTTCTTTTGCTAGCCAAAAGGTATTTAGTTTAAAATAGTCTTATTTTTCTAGTTTTATTTTTATCTCATGTGCTTTTGAAGTCTGAACCACGCAGTCTATGCCTATACCAATGTCCTGAAATATTTTTCCTGTTTCGTTCTGATAGTGTAATAGTTTGGAGTCCTCTGTTAGAGTCTTTAATCCATTTCGAAGTGAGTGTTGTGTATGGCGAGGGATAAGGATTTGATTTCATTCTTCTGCATGTGGATATCCAGTTTTTTCAGCATCATATATTGAAGAGAGTGTTCTTTCCACCAAGCATAAAAGTTATTTGAGATCTTTTGCAGTTTCATGAAATTTTAGAATTTCTTTTCTATTTCTGTGAAGAATGCCATTGATATTTTTATAAGGATTGCATTGATTCTGTAGATTGCTGTAGATAGTATGGTCATTTTAACAATATTCATTCTTGTGATCCATGAGCATTGATTGTATACATTTGGGTGTTTTCTCCTCAATTTTTTTCATCAGGGTTTTGTAGTTTTCCTTGTAAAAGCCTTTGACTACCTTGGTTATTTCTTTCTAGTTATTTTTTTCATAGCTATTATAAGTGGAATTTGCTTTTGATTTCTTTTAGCTAGTTTATTATTGGTGTATAGAAAGGCTACATATTTTTATATATTGATGTTGTATCCTGCAACCTTACTGAATTTCATTATCAATCTAAGTTATTTGATGAAATCTTCACGTTTTTCTATTTAAAAAATCATATCCTCTGCAAAAATTAACAATTTAACTTCCTTGTTTCAAATCTGGATGCCTTTTGTTTCTTTATCTTGCCTGATTCCTCTGGCTAGGACTTCTAGTACTCTGTTGAATAAGAATGGTGAAAGTGGGCTTACTTTAGATGTTCCACTTCTTACAGGAAAGGCTTTCAGCTCTTCCCTGTTCAGTATGATGTTAGCTATGGGTTTGTCATAGATGAAATTTATTATTTTGAAGTGAGCTTTTTCTATGTCTAATTTATTTAAAATTCTATCATGAAAAGACCCTGAATTTTATCAAATGCTCCTGTATCTATTGAGACGGTCATATGATTTTTGTCTATTATCCTGTTGATGTGATATATCACATTTATCAATTTGCATATGTTGATACATCCTTTCCTCCCTGGGATAAATCACATTTGATATAAATGTATTCTCTTTTGAATGGTATTGTTGGATGGGTTCATTATGCTAGTATTTTGTGGGGATTTTTGCATCTGTATCATTAGGGATATTGGCCCTAATAATAAAACCATTTTTGTTTTTTGATGTGTCCTTCTCTGGGTTTAGTATTAGGGTAACAGTGGCCTCATTGAGTTAATTAGGGGAAAAATTCCTCCTCTTCAATTTTTTGTAATAGTTTGAGCAGTATTAAGGTTAGTTCTATGTTAAGAGTTTGGTAGAATTTAGCAGTTCAGTCATTGGTCCTGGCCTTTTCTTTGTGGGAAAACTTTTTATTACTGAGTCAAACTCATTTATTTATTATGTGTCTGTTCAGGTTTCCTGTGTCTTCAAAGTTCAATCTTAGTAGATAGTATGTGTTCAGGAATTTATTTGCTCTAGCTTTTCCAATTTGTTAGCATATAATGGTTCATAATCATCTCTAACGATCCTTTGTATTTCTGTGGTATCATTTTTAAATGTATTCTTTTTTGTTTCTGATTTTGTGTATTTGGGTCCTCTTTTTTTGTTCTTGGTTGTCTAGCTAGCAGTTTATCAATTAAAAAAAAAAAACTCCTTCTTTTGTTCTGCTAATCCTTTGTATTTTTTTAGTGTCTATTTGTTCAGTTCTGCTTTAATCTTTTTTTTTTCTTCTGCTGATTTTCAGTTTGATTTGTTCTTGCTTTTCTAGTATTTTCAAGTGTATCATTAGGTTGTTTGTTTGAACTCTTTTTTTGATGTAGGCATTTATTGCCATAAACTTTCTGTTAGCACTGCTTTTACTATATCCCACACATTTAGATAAATTGTGTTTCCATTTTCATTTGCTTCAAGATTTTTTTTAAAATTTCTTTATTGTCCCAATTGTTGTTCAGGATCTGTAGTCTAATTTCTGTGTATTTGTACCATTTACAAAATTCCTCTCTTTACTGAGCTCTAATTTTATTCCATTGTGGCCTGAGAAGATACTTTATATTGTTTTGATTTGAAAACCTGTGCTAAGACTTGTTTTGTGAATTAATGTATAGTTTATTCTGATCAATGTTCCACATGCTGATGTATGTACATTCTGCAGATATAGAAAAGTATTCTTGAAATATCTGTTTGGTCTATAGATCTGTAGTGTAGTTCAACACTAGTGTTTGTTAATTTTCTCTGTAAATAATGTAACCAATATTGAGAGTCGGTTGTTGAATTCCCAACTATTATTGTATCAGCCTACCTCTCCCTCTCTTTTTAGATGTAATAATATCTGCTTTATATATCTGAGTCCTCCAGTGTTGGGTGCATGTATATTTAGAATTGTTATATATTCTTGCTGGATTGATCCTTTTACTATTATACAATGGCTTTATTTGTCTCTTTTACAGTTTTGACTTAAAGTTTGTTTTATCTGATATGTGTAGCTACTCATGTTCACTTTTGTTTTCATTTTGTGTATAATTTTCCATCCCTTCATTTTCAATCTATGTTTCTTTACAGATAAAGTGAGTTTCTCTTAGGTAGCATGTAATTTTTTAACCATTCAGCTAGCCAGCCTCTTTTAAATGGTGAATTTCATCTATTTACATTCAAAGCTATTATTGATAGATAAGAACTTAGTCTGTCTTCATCAGTCATTTGCTTTATATATCTTTTGTTTCTTCCTTTCCTATTGTTTATCACTGTGGATTGTTTTATGTATCTTGTGTTTCTTCCTTTCTTTCCTATTGTTTATCACTGTGGATTGATCATTCTCTGTAGTGATATCATATGACTCTTCTTCTTGTCCATTTTGTGTTTGTATTTCCAGTGAGCTTTACTTTCTTGTATTTCACAATGGTAAATGTCATTCTCTTACTTCCAGCTTTGTCATACCAGTCAACTGGTGATGAATTCCCTCAGTTTTCAGGAAAGATTTCATTTTTCCTTAATTTTTGAAGAATAGCTTTCTGTGTGTAGTATTCTTGCCAGATAATTTTTGTCTTTCAGCACTTTGAATATATCTTTCCATTCTCTCATGACTTGTAAAGTTTCTGCTGAGAAATCTGCTTTTAGCCAGATGGAGATTCCTTTATATGTGACTTGATGCTTTTCACTTACTGTTTTTAGAATTATTTCTTTGTTTTTGACTTTTACAGTTTGACTGTAACTTCCTTGAAAATAAGTTTTGGGGTTGAATATATTTGGGAATCTTTGAGCTTTCTGTATCTGGATGTCTGTATCTCTTTCAAGACTTAGCTTTTTTTTTAGCTATTATTTTGTAAAAAAGGGTTTCTATGTCTTTGCTATTTTTTATTCTTCTGGAATTTCCATAATTTAAATATTTGTTCACTTTATCATTCCCCATATATCAGGAACACCATCTTTTTTCTATTCCTTCCTTTTTTTTTTTTTTCTGTCTGTGTTATTTTAAAACATCTGTTTTAAAGTTCAGAAATTCCTTTTTTTCTGTTTTATTTTTGAAGCTCTCCATTATATTTTTATTTCATTCAATGAGTTTCAGTTCCAGATTTTCTATTCCTTTAATGATATCAATCTGAGATCATAAATTGTTTCCCTGACTCCTTTGTATTGTTTGAATGTTTTTTCTCATATCTTACTAAACCAATTTAATAGTATTTTGAATTCTTTTTAATTATTTTAAATAATTCATTTTATTTAAAATCTGTTACTGGAGAATTATTGTGTTTCTCTAAAGATGTCATTTCTTGCTTTTTTATGTTTCATGTATCCTTATGTTGATGTCTATACATCTGGTGTCACAGTCACTTCTTCCATTTTTACAGATTGGCTCATCATCAGCTTTTTCCTATAGATGTATTTATAGTGTTGGTTGGGTAGTGTTTTGGTTTTGATTCTGGGTTGGTGCAGTAGTATAGTCTTTGAATGATTCCTTATATTATTATATTATGTTATATTATATTATATCATACTATATTATAATCTGTGAATTCCTCAGTGGCTTAGGCAGTGGTTGTGAATGGAGGTTATTCCCCAAAAGACTTGTGCAGGTGCTGCAGTGCTAGATGGAACAGATCAGCCCCCAGTACCACAGGCAATGTTCACAGGTGCCAGCAGCAGTGGGCGGGCCTGCCCTCATGTCCCCCAGTAGTGTGCACAGGTGGTAGGGGAAGCAGATGGGATGGGTTGATACTCAGTCCCCTGGATGGTGTGATAGGGCAGTGGCAGGGCTGGCAGTGGCAGGGCCGGTATTGGCAGGTCAGAACTCTTCTCCATTTGCCTGACGGCATCTGCAGACAGATCAATATCCTGGCCCTCAGGTGGGGCACCTGGCACTGGCAGGAATGAGAGGTGGCAGCATGCTTTTGTCCTCAGGCTCCCAGATGGCATTCACAGGCATCTCCTGTGCTGGACAGGGCAAGTTGATCCCTAGGCCCTCAGATAATGGATACAAGCACCACTGGCAAAGGCTACAGAGTGAGAAGGCTTGTTCTCTGGCCCCACTGTCTCATGGTGTGCATGGGCTCTAGCTGCAGTGCATAGCGCAGATTGATCACCAGGCCACTGGATGGCACACTAGGGCATTGGCAGTACTGGCGGTGGGTAGCGTGAACCTGTCCTCAGAGTCCCAGATAGTATACATGGAATCCAGTAGCAACAGGTATTGTTGAACCTATTTCCAGGCCCCACTGCAGGTGCATGTTAATGCCATTTGCAAGGGGCATGGCAGGATAATCCTTTGTCTCCTGGATGGTAGTGGCAGAAGGTGGGCCAACCTGTCCTTGAGACCCCTGGTGATGCAAATGAGCACCTGCCGTGGTCAGCAGAGTGGATCAATCCTCAAGCCTCCACAAGGTGCACTCCTGGTGGCAGCAGTGATGGCAGGAGGTGGAGTGGGTCAATCTTCTGGCTCTCCATATGGCATACATGACCACCAGCAATGGCAGGCGGGTAGGACCTGTTTCAGGCCACAGAAAGGTACATCAGTGGGTTGGTATTGAGGACCCCAAAGACACGTGTCGGTGTATGGGGACTCTGCTGCTGGGTGGGAGGGAGAAAATGGTGGTTGTTACCGGTGGCAATAGTCCAAATCAGGCAGCTGGGAGGCTCTGGAAAGGGCATATTTTGGCTCATTTAATCCCAGGGGCAGCATCCCTGGTACACTGTACCAACTATTGTTCCGTAGGCTAAAGTTATGGGGATCCAGCTGCATTGCTGAATCCAGCAAGTGTTGCAATGCTGTGGTCCTCTGGAAGGATGTAGGGAGATGTCAGCAGGACTCCAGGGATGTGAAGAGGCTGGGGCTACTGGGGTCCAGGGCAGAATATAGTCTGGTAGAGAATGGGCCTTCAAAATGGCATGGTGCTTCAGCTGCCTGGCTCTCGGTAGAGGTGTGGGACCCAGCTTCATCTACCTCTGAAACAATGTCATTGCATGAATTCCAGACAGATTTTTATCCTAGTTTCAGGATTCATGAGAGGTGAAGTGCTCTTCCGTGACTGGGATTACAAGAGTCTCTAGTGAAATGTGTACCACTGAGGATTAGTGGAAAAGCAAGAGGATCTCTTGCTTACCTTCTCCTTGCACTGGCGAGTTTTTCCTGGATCTGAGCCAGTCTCCATTAGGCTACTGCTTTACTTCCCTTCCCTTCCATACCTCAGAAGGGCCCTGTCACTTCCCTGCCGAATTACAGTGTTTCTTAGACACACTATTTCTTGTGTGATATTTTCTTACTTGGATAAATTCCAAAGAAGTTTTGGAAATTCTTTGCCCAGAACATCAGTGCTGGGCACCTCTAGTCAGCCATCTTGAATGTAAGTCTCTCAAACATATTAGTAATTGGTTTCCAGAAGGAGAGTATTTAGATAATCTAGATATAAAATATCTAATATGAAAAGCATTTAAGAATTTCCCAAAGCATCATTAATTATAGTAACTTCAAAATGTAATTTTAATGACATTAAGTACTAAAGGTATTTCACCATGCTCAGATAATTGTATTACCAATCCTTTCTTTTCTGATATCAGAGAAACTTTTCTGAATCAACTAAACTTTCTTTATCCACCCTATGTAAAATAGGAATCTAAATAGAAATGCTTTGCTATAGTTGGAAATATGCATGTTAATATTTGGGTTGTAGTTGTACATCTAAATCAAGATGTTTTGCTAATGTGTGTTATAGTATTTTTGATGCATGTTTGTTTGCCTACCAAACATTGAAGTATAGCATTCCTTTTCTCCCACCACCCTTAACTCTTCCCATAAGAAATGTAAACTTGGACTGCAGTATACTCAAAGCACGTGAGTTTAATCACATATGGCCCTAAATATTTGATAGATACCTGCAATTTATGTCTACATTGTGGCTATATTAATTATCTAGACTAGGCAGAGTTTCTTTAAATTATTTAAGAAATCTCTAAACCAAATCATCCTTAGAATGTGTCCTCAGTGGATTGTGTCTGGCTCTTGTGAATGAAATGAGTGGTTGTCTATTGTTCTTGTCCTTTAGAATTGAAGAGTAACTGTACTTTATCAACAAATTTCAGCTGAAAAAGTAGTATTAAATAAGTAAAAATACAGTCACCAGTACAATATGGTTATATAACCTACTACTAAAAGAATTAACTTGTGAACCACAATTTGGTCCTGACTCTCTTGGTTCTAAGACATAACTTTCTTAAATTTCATTAATATTCATTACCAATTACTAAATAATATTTATATATCAGAAAAGATATTTAAGTGTCATCATAGGCCAGTGTTCAATATCTCTTATATATGTGCCAAAGCATATCATAAAATTACATTATCTCTGGAAAACTCAGAAATCCCCCAGGTCTCCCTGTCACTCTCTCTCCATCTGCCATTCTACCCTATTACTTGATACTCTCTGTGTACCACCATTGTGGAACCTCTGTCCCTCTATTACTAAATCTGCTTTGATCACTTCCTCCACTTGGGCAGCAGGAGGGTTAGGACCATGTTGCTGATATCAAGTACATCTATGCAGGACAGACTACGCAGTCGACAGTGCAGACGATTTTTTTTTTCTGATTTGGTGTTTGCCTTTTTTTGGGGGGTGATTGTGATTTTCTAGAGGTAAAATATTCATGAAGTGGACAATGCTCTGTGACATTATGAAAAAAAAATGAGTTTTCATTAAGAAGAACATGGCTGGGACCATTTTAACTTCACTAGTTTTGATTCTGTGCACTGCTTTTTTGGTGCCCTTTCTTTGGCTTAACCTTTGTGTTTCGCTTTTAATCTCAATTAAAGAGCGGAAGTGAATAGACAGAAATCTGTTCAGTTTTGACTAGAGATTCATTTTTGGTTCACTTAACTCAAGTGCATAGTAAGTCATATTATCATGGATTAGAGTGAAAGGAGAAGAGGCCACATTTTTTAGTTCATTTAGCACAGTGTATAGTAAATAATGTCCTCATGGCCCAGATGAAATCAAGATGAATTTCATTATATTTATGACACTTTTACAATTAATAATAATTCTATGTAATTAATAAATCTTTTTCCAAATCACATGCTAAGTCTATTGTCTATAAGTATAAAGCCCCATGAGCTCTGCCTTTGGAAATAATAATAAAAACAAAGAAACAAAGAAGAAACATATTATGTCAAATAACATTTTAGAAGAAAAAACAGACACATAATTCATGTGTCAAATTTGTAGATATTATTTCATAAGTCTCACTCTGTCACCTAGTCTGGAGTGCAATGGTGCGATCTCGCCTCACTGCAACCTTCGCCTGCTGGGTTCAAGTAATTCTCTGCCTCAGCCTCCCGAGTAGCTGGGATTATAGGTGCCCACCACCACATCTGGCTAATTTTTGTATTTTTAGTTTCACCATCTTGGCCAGGCTGGCCTTGAACTCCTGACCTCATGATACATCCTCCTCGGCCTCCCAAAGTGCTGGGATTACAGGCATGAGCCACTGTGCCCGGCCGATATTCTTATAAAGAAAAGGGTGATATGAAGCAGATTACTGAGGTCAATGAGAAAGACACTTTACAGATTAAAAGAGCACTTATTGATTTAACTCTAGATTTTCTAATAGAAGCAAATTTTATAAACTTTACCGTATATGCCAGATGTGAGATTTTAATATTCTTCTATTTAATGTCCTTTGATTTTTCAGTTATATGTTTCCCAAAAGAAGCAGGGCTTATCTACCTATATATCTTAAATAAATTTATATGCTGCATTTTACTTCTATTAGAACCACATCAAAATTTACCAGCCAAAAACCCTTTTTTCTCTCTCTCTTTAGTAATACATAAATTTAAATAACAACAAAATCTGTTTTCTTGGAATAGCAGATTCATGAGATGAGATAACAAAAGATACTTATCCCTTTCTTTTCTTTCTTTCTTTTCTTTTTTTTTTTTTTTTTGAGACGGAATCTCGCTCTGTCCCCCAGGCTGGAGTGCAGTGGCCGGATCTCGATCTCGGCTCACTGCAAGCTCCACCTCCCAGGTTCACGCCATTCTCCTGCCTCAGCCTCCTGGGTAGCTGGGACTGCAGGCGCCCGCCACCGCGCCTGGCTTATTTTTTGTATTTTTAGTAGAGACGGGGTTTCACCGTGGTCTCGATCTCCTGACCTTGTGATCCGCCCGCCTCGGCCTCCCAAAGTCCTGGGATTACAGGCGCGAGCCACCGCGCCCGGCCTATACTTATCCCTTTCTATCACAACTACTGCTAGCTAGAGTCTCTAAGTTAAGAAGATGTGAAATACATTACATTTCTTTAACGATTAGGTCTCAGGTAGATCTTTATATTTGGCAGATGAATCTGGTAATCACATGCAAAACGTGGCAGCATATTCAAAAATGTTAATCCAATGTTATTACAGGTTCTATTGTCTAATTATGCTATCAAATATTTCACTCTCAAGAAAAAAGGTAAAGCAAAATGATCATAGGAAGGGTGGGATAGTGAGGACAATGGTCTCATGCAATGTGCTCCTGGTAGGTAACCTTCCATTAATGAGGAAAATTTGCCCCAAGAATAAAATCAATTTTTAAAATACACATATATGTTCTAAGAAAAAAAGAGATTGGTCATACTTGATTGAAAATATGCACTGGTAATGTATCTAACGATGAGCAACAATGAATATTGTGCTTGGCAGAGTTCACAGTTAGCCAAACTTCCCATACTCTTTCTTGCTAATTGTGTTGATAGTTAGCAGTCTTCACTGACATTGGAAAAATTTTCAGTACCCACAATTTCTGAAAAATAAAAAAAGTTTAAGCCAGAAAAGAAAATAAGCTAAAAATCAGATTATATTTCTTATTAACTTTTACTGTGGAAGGAAAACAGATGGTTGAAATATTAAGGCCTTACTCAGTATCTGTTCTCTGGAAGAGCTCAGAGCAAATTCTTAGTAGATATACTAGTATTTATGTGCATTAGTGTAATAGTAGCTTTAGGAAAGCAATTCAGAGAACCTAAGGGAGGTGAACCAACGAGCCTCTTGGTTTTCATTTATTGTGCAGTGGAGAATGACCACAGATGGGAAAAGAAAACATGTATTTTCTGCAGGGTAAAGAATGAAAGAGCCAGATAATTTCTTAATCGTCCAGAAGGCCAATAGCTAGCACTTAAATTTTGACCAACATGGATCTTCTAATATTAGGAATGAATTGTTCACATAAGAGCAAGTTCACACACACACACACACACACACACACACACACACACACACATTGAGCAAGACTTAAAGCTTCCGTTTTATAAACAAAGTCTTATAGTTTGTTGAATTAATAAACTTTTAATGAGTGATAAAATTTATAAAGACAGAGAGTGAGATAGTGATATGCTTATGGCACAAAATGTCCAGATTCCCTTTTAGAGATACTGAATGTAATAATTCTGTTTCTCAGTTTCCAAATATAGCATGCTAACACATTTTGTATGATTTTGTTTAAATAAACATATGTCTTATTTGTGTTCCCAATGCACCAAAATATTTGATATTTTAAACTCAGATTTTTTTAGATATTGTGATACCAGGGCTATGGCAAGGTTTTGTCCTTAATGAAGTTGTGAAGCTGCTGGGGAAATGCATTGGTCATGTCTCATCGTCCCACTCTAGTCTTACCTCACATTGCCGTTCTTTTGCCTCATACGTTCTTTGAGATGCAGTGGTCCTATGTTAATTTGGGGTTATTCTTGGGACATCATAGTCTGTAGTGAATCTGGGACATTTAATACCTAGAATACATTTTACCAGGGTGGGAAATTAAGCCATTACCCTTTGAGAACTTGGAATCTCCCAAGACACTGCCTAGGCTGCTAGTGCTTACAGAACTCACTGTCTTCTGTATTCCTTGTCCAAGTGTTCTCTAAAGAACATTGACACTTCAGAATATCTTTTAAGTCAGTTTCTTGGCCTTTTGTGTGCCTGCTATAGACTCCTTTGGCATTCTAATTATGCATATATACATAAAATTCTAATGATATGATACATATTATTATATATAATATCACATGTATATATATATATGAATGGATACCATCTCAGGATGCTATAAATACATTTTCAGAAATAAAAAGGCCAATTATATTGAAATGCATTATCAAAATATTATAAACATGTTTGTGATGATATAATCTGAGTACTTCCACAAACACATTAATGAATATGATGGATATAGAAGGAGAGCTAGTAAATCTGATGATTTTGAAGTAGTAACAATCATCAAGATTATTTTGAGGTAAATGTATTTTCTATTGGTAATAAAGTCCCAAATACTGCTAGGACTGTTTAGATTTGTTTCTACATTCACAATGGATATAAATACTAAATAATAGTTAGGGATAAGTGGGAAAAAAAAGTAAGATTTACAGATTGATGTTCACAGAACCCCTAAATTCTCATCTGTAGGTCCCAAGTTAAGAATCTTCTCTTTATATGGTTTATGATTTTACAAAATAAAAAAAGAATAAGAAATCTCCTCTTGTGTCATCTTGCCACTCCAAAAATATTACCTGAGGTAGGGTATTGAAAAGATGGCTTTCTGAGTAATCAGTAAAACAGAAAATTAAAAATGAAGACAATTCAATGTATTACTACATGAATATATATTTATATATATATACTATTATATATATTAGTATTATATTATACACACACACACACACATATATACATAATATATTTATATATACATATTATATATTACTGCATGATACATATATATATTAAATATATAATATGTACATTATAATATGAAAAAAATATATATATATATTTTTTTTTTCAGATCAAGGTCTCATCCCACCATCCTCCCTTCAAAAAGTAAACCCTCTGCTGCATATCACTAAATTATGAAACGTGTCAGACACATGACTAAAAATACATCCTTATAAATGGACAAGGGAACAAGCAAAGTTGATAATCCTCACTCAGTTAAGCACTGTTTCATAAATCATCAAAATTCCCATATCTTCCCAATTTTCAAGGTGTTTTTTTCTCATTATTAGTCACAGCACCCAGAGGAGTAATTTGTGTCAGACTCCTCTGAGCACCACTCCCACATAGACTGCAGCTCATCTTATTCTGATGTGGATTATCCATTAGCATCACCTTCTCAAGGCTTTGACACTTGATTTTCATAAGTTATATTTTGTCCTCTACTGACAGAATCATTGTCTCCTGCTCCATGTTATTCTTTTTTGTTTGTTTTATTTTTTTATTTTTGTGGGTACATAGTAGGTATATATATTTTTGAGACGCATGACATATTTTCATATCATCACCCAATGCATAATAATCGCAACATAGAAAATGGGGTATCAATCTCCTCATGCATTTATCCTCAGCATTATAAAACATTCAGTTAGAATATTTTCATTATTTTAAAATGGGCAATTAAATTATTTTTACTAGAGTCATGCGGTTATGCTCTCAATTTCTAGGTATTATTCATTCTAACTAATCTTTTTTAACCCATTAAACATTCCCACCTCCCCTCAACCCCCCACTACCCTTCCCACCATCTAGTAACCATTCTTCTACTCTCTTTCTCCATATGTTCAATTGTTTTGATTTTAAATCCCACACATAAGTGAGAACATGCAATTTTCTTTCTGTGCCTGGTTTATTTCACTTAATATAATGACTTCCAGTTCCAACCATGTTGTTGCAAATGAAAGAATCCCATTCCTTTTTAGGGATGAATGGTACTCCATTTTATATAAGTACTATATTTTCTTTTTTTAAAAAAAAAAAGTTTAATTTCTGGGATACATGTGCAGAATGTGCAGGTTTGTTATTCTTGTGAACATTCACACCACTGACTACAGAGAGGTATCAAGAAGGAGGGACATTACAGCTTATTTAGGGTCTGCTGCTATCATGGTCCAGGTCTATAATCAGGAAGGCGCTCTTTTTAATCATATCCTCCTGATTACACCTCAATTACCTTTAAATTTAGCAAGTGTCATCCTGAAATAATATGGACCTTTGGAAGTCAACTCGTGCCTTGCATATGTTATAAGCATGAAATTGCTTTGAATGTTCAGAACCGTCATTCCAATCTTGGTGTTCTACTTCCTCCAATATAATTAATCTCTGTTTCTTCTCCACAAGACCATTCTACATTTAGATATAAGGAAGGGCACAGAGTTGTCACTATTTAAGTTTGGTGAGTTCCCAGTGAGAGGTCTCAATATCCATACTTTTATTTTAGATGAAATTTAATCCTAATTTTCTGCTTAATTTAGTATCCCATGAGAGCCTGTCTACTTTTCTCTGAAATATAGATGGAAGTTAAATTTGATGTGAAGTGGGGTGAAGTGATTGCTATGGAAAGAGTTGAGAAAGAGGAAATAAAAATGTCAGCTCTAGGAATACTCAAGCCAAGGTTACTTTCTCCACCAAAGATAAATGTGAAGAAATAAAGAGCTGATGTTGAGAATATATTGCATCAACAGTTGATGTCAGATTTTTACTCATTTCTTGTTATATTCCTTGGTTTGAGATAATCACAGAATCAACAGTGGGGAATTTTAATAGACCATTTTAAGTGCTTTTCTTTTCAATAGACAGTGCAAGGTTTTTCCAAGGATAAAAGTAGGAGCTAAGGAATGTGTATATAATCAAATTATACTGAATTAAGAGAAAGAATCTAAATGTAAAAGTACTCAATGTTTTGGAAAAATAGAATAGAGAGAGTACTACCTGATGGTTCAACGCAAAGTAAGCCAAGATGAATGGCTTAGCCTTTAGTTATATATTTTATTTTTTAATAGAATGATTGTCCTTTACAACTTCTAGACTTATATGGCTTTTCATTTACTCAAAGCAGCTCATTTTCTACATAGAAACTTTATTAACTCTAGCCCATACTGAGAAGAAGAGAAGACTCTAAGACCTATCAAATATATATTCAATAGTGTCTCTATGATATATGTGAAATACCATAAACGAACATGTCTATGGGGTAGAAAACAGCATCTTTTGCTTCATAAAAGGGGAGATCATGGATGTGGACAATCTCTTTGTCAAATTGTTACTTTGAATTTTTTTAACATTAAAATAATTTAGAAACAGAATAAGGGAGGGGAAGTGCAAAAGAGCACTATTTGCCAACATAAGATGTTCTAAGGTGACCAGGATTCAGAAGCTGTAAGGCATCGTGTCCAAAAAAATGTCACAACCAATGGCAGAATAACGGGGAGATAGATCCCTAGAGTTCAAAGACCTGTCCTCTGCTTCCAAAGTATTTGCTCCTCTCAGCTTGAAATTTTTCAGCCAATCAGTACATGACCAAAGTGAAAAAAATAAAATTTCATAAAGATTATAATAAAGAGCTATTTAAATCAGTAAAATTAATATAGTTTAAATGTTGATGATATTGTAAAAATATTTTTTCTTTTGAAATTTGATACTTCTGCTCAGGAAAAATGACCGGAGTTAACAGAGGGACATCAAAAACAATTATTAGTCAATGCAATTATAAAGACCAAAACTGATAATTACATAGAGAGAAAATTAAATATTTCACAAGCATTATAAAGGTACCATTGATTTATCTTAAAGGAAAAAATAGGATGGGTTAACATTTTATCAGAAGTTTTCTTATAAGTACAGAAAGTCACATACCTAATATTAGTTATTAAATGTTGTCCATAGGTATTATTATTTTTTTCTTTTTTTGAGATGGAGTCTTGCTTTGTCACCCAGCCTGGAGTGCAATGGTGTGATCTACATTCACTGCAGCCTCCGCCTTCCAGATTCAAGCAACTCTCCTGCCTCAGCCTCTTGAGTAGCTGGGATTACAAGTGTCCACTACCCCACCCAGCTAATTTTTGTATTTTTAGTAGAGACAAGGTTTCACCTTGTTGGCCGGGCTGGTCTCGAACTCCTGACCTCAAGTGATCTGCCTGTCTCAGCCTCCCAAAGTGCTGGAATTACAGGCATTAGCCACTGTGCCGAGTCATTCTTTTTATTTAAAGTTTTATTTTAGGTTCCAGGGTACATGTGCAGATTTGTTATACAGGTAAACTTTGGTCACAGGAATTTGATGTACAGATTATTTTGTCACCCAGAAGCTAAACATAGTATGCAATTGTTTTTTTGTTCAATTCTCTCTCTCCTCCTACCCTCCACCCTCAGGTAGGCTCCAGTGTCTGTTATTCCCTTCTTAATGTCCATGTGTTCTCATCATTTACTCCCACTTATAAGTGAGAACATGAGGTATTTGGTTTTATGTTCCTGCATTAGTTTGCTAAATATAATGGCTTCCAGGTCCATCCGTGTTCCTGCAAAGGACATGATCTCATTCATGTTTATGGATGCATATCATTGCATGGGATATATGTGCCACATTTTTTAATCCAGTCTTTCATTGATGGGCATTTGGGTTGATTTCACATCTCTGCTATTGTGAATATTACCACAATGAACATATATGCACATGTGTTTTATGATAGAACAATTTATATTCCTTTGGATATATATCCACTAATGGGATTTCTGTGTTAAATGGTTGTTCTAGTTTTAGCTCTTTAAGGAATGCTTTCCACCATGATTGAATTAATTTTCTCTGCCAACAACAATGTATAAGGATTCGCTTTTCACGTCAACCTTCCCAGCATCTGTTATTCTTTGACTTTTCAATAATAGTCATATCTTACTTGTATGAGGTGGCATCTCATTGTGGTTTTGATTTGTATTTCTCTAATGATCTGTGATATTGAATGTTTTTTTTCATATGCTTGTTGGCTTCATGTATGTCTTCTTTTGAAAAGTGTCTGTTTGAGTTATTTGCCCACTTTTTAATAGGGTTACTTGTTTTTTTCTTGTAAATGTGTTTAAGTTCCTTACAGATGCTGGATGTTAGACCTTTGTCAGATGCATAGTTTATATACATTTTCTCCCATTCTGTAGATTGTCTGTTTACTCTGTTGATAGTTTTTTTTTTTTTGCTGTGCAAAAACTACTTGGTTTAATTTGATGCCACTTGTCAGTTTTTGCTTTTGTTGCCATTACTTTGGTGTCTTTGTCACAAAATATTTGTCCATTCCTATGTCCAGATGGTATTGCCTAGACTGTCTTCCAGAGTTTTTAAACTTTTTGTTTTAAATTTAAGTCTTTAATCCATCTTGAGTTGATTTTTGAATATAGTGTAAGGAAGGAGCTCAGTTTCAGTCTTTTTCATGTGGCTAGCCAGTTATCCTAGTATCATTTATTGAATAGGGATCCTTTACCCATTGTTAATTTTCATCAGCTTTGTTGAAAATCAGGTAGCTGTAAGCATGCAGCCTTATTTCTGGGTTCCCTATTCTGTTCCATTTGTCTATGTGTTTGTTTTTGTACCTGTACCATGCTGTTTTCTTTACTGTAGCCCTGTAGTGTAGTTTGAAGTTGGGTAGCATGATGCCTCTAGCTTTGTTCCTTTTGCTTAAAATCCTGTTGGCTGTTTGGGCTCTTTTTTGTTTCCTTTTGAATTTTAAAATAGTTTTTTTCTAGTTTTGTGAAGAATGTCATTGTTAGTTTGATAGGAGTAACACTGAATCTGTAAATTGCTTTGGGCAGTATGGACATTTTAACTATATTATTTCTTCCTATCCATAAGCATGGAAACATGCAATGACATTGATAGTGGAGAAAAATCTACCACACAAATGGAAAACAGAAAAAAGGAGAGGTTGCAATCCTAGTTTTGGACAATGTAGACTTCAAACTAACAAATGTCAAAAAAGAAAAGAAGGGCATTACATAATGGTAGAGGGTTCAATTCAACGAGACGACCAAATTGTCCTAAATAACTATGCACCCAATGCAGCAGCACCCAGATTCATAAAACAAGTTCTTAGAGACCTTCAAACAGACTTAGACTCTCACACAACAGTAGTGGGAGTCTTCAATACTCCACTAACAGTGTTAGACAAATCACTGAGGCAGAAAATTCGCAAAGATACCCAGGACCTGAACTCAACACTGGACCAAATGGATCTGATACACAACTACAGAACTGTCCACCTAATACAATGGAATATGCATTCTTCTCATCTGCACATGACACATACTCTAAAATCTAGCACACATTGAGAATAAAACAATCCTCAGCAAATGGAAAAGTATGAAAATCACACCCACCATTGTCACAGACCACAGCACAATAAAAGTAAAATTTAAGACTAAGACAATCATCCAAACCCATAAAACTACATAGAAATTAAACAACATGCTCTTGAATGACTTTGGGGGTAAATGATGAAATTAAGGCAGAAATCACGAAGTTCTTTGAAATTAATCAGAACAATAATATAACACACCAAAATCTTTAGGGCACAGCTAAGGCAGTGTTAAGAGGGAAATTTATAGCACTAAATATCATCAAAAAATTAGAAAAATCTCAGATTAGTAACCTAATATTACAACTAAAATAACTAGAGAAGCAACAGCAAATTAACCCCAAAGCTAGCAGAACATAAGAAATAACCTAAATCATAGCTGAACAGAAGGAGATAGAGACATGAAAAGCATTCAAAACATCAATGAAACCAGAAGTTGGGCTTTTTGAAAAAAAAAAAAATATGATTAATAGGCCACTAGCTAGACTAATAAAATAAAGAAGATCCAAATAAATAGATTCAGAAATGACAAAGAAGATACTACCACTGACTACCAAAAATACAAATACCCGTCAGAGAATATTATGAACACCTCTATGCACACAAAATAGAAAATCTAAAAGAAATGGATAAATATCTGGACACATATGCCCTCCCAAGGCTGAGCCAGTAAGAAACTGAATTCCTGAAGAGACCAATAATGACCTCCAAATTGAATCAGTAATAAATAGCCTACCAACCACAAAAAGCCTAGTACCTGATAGATTCACACCCAAATTCTACTGGATGTCCAATGAAGAGCTGGTACCATTCCCATTGAAACTCTTCTAAAAAATTGAGTAGGAAGGACTCCTCTTCAATTCATTATATAAGGCCAATATCATCCTGCTACCAAAAACCTGTCAGAGACAAAACAATAAAAGGAAAGTCCTAGCCAATATCCTTGATGAATACTGATGCAAATATCCTCAATAAAATACTAGCAAACTATAGTAATTCAGCAGTACATAGTAAATAGACATTTATAGTAGCAGAACATTCTTAAATATTTTCAACATTAACAATTTTATCTGTGATATCCACCTGTAAAATTATATAAATGTGATTTTGAAAAATACAGGCATATTTTACAACTAAGTCTCTAAAAAGTGCTATGTAGGAACTAAGCACATAAGTATATGATTTATAGAATCCTATGTATATCCTGCTCCTTTTAATCTCTTTCTTCCTGTTTTCTTCCCTCTTTCCATCCTCCTGTCTGTTTTTTTTTTTCCTCTCTCCCCATTACTTCTCCTCTTTCTCTTTTACTTTTTAATTTAGAATAAATTGATAACCTTGTTTAGACTTTTCTCTATAGTCTGGACTTGTGATTTCAAATTACATAAGATGTAGTCCCTATTTTTGAGTCCCTCAATATTGGGGTAGAGAAAGACTTAGAGAAGATTATTTATAAGATTCTGCCTTCCATGGCATTGTTATCTGCAAGAAGCTATGGAGAGCAGAAAATGGAAGAATGACAAAATCAAAGGGGTTCAGGGCATGGTTATTAAGGTAATTATTAGAACAAAGGTTCAGGATGCCTCTAGGTGGGCACAGGTTTGAAGTAGATTGAATATATTCAGATAATTACAAGGAGTTCGGCATCTTGAAAGCATTATGTGACTATGGGCTGATGATCAAAAAAATACAAAGGGAGAGTTAGGTTACACATATGTGGAAGAGATGTGGATAATTCTGAGGAGTTTTACAGACAGAAATGCATTCAATGATTGACTTAAGTAAAGGAATTTACTAGAAATTCAATTTAGTCAAAACAACTATGGATCCCTGTTAGGTTCTTCCCTTTTCTTTTCCTTCATAAAGTGCCATTCTTTGTTAAATATGCATCCTCTTATTAAATGATAGACTGCAAATGATGAAAAGAATAATATATCTATATTATAATCATCACATCATCAATGTCAGTCATAGTGCTTATCACAAAATAGGTGTTCCATAATTATTCTCTAAACAAAGAAATGAATAAACAGATTAATCTGAGTCTATGAGACATTTATAGACATTTATCTTAGTTATTATCATTGTAGCTGTTCTACCTAATATTTTGACCATGTGGATGACAAGCAGAATGGGGAAGGCAAAATTATAAACAAACCCCACCCAAGATTCATGTCTCCTGGTAATTCAGTCATACCAGGGGACACAAATCTTGATAATGCTTTGAAAGAACTTTCCAATTGCAACTAATCAGTTGAGCTGAGAATAGAAATAGTTTCTTGGACTATCCAAGGGAGCCAGATGTAATCACATGGGCCCTTAAAAGCAAATGAAAGGCTGGGCATGGTGTCTCACCTCTGTAATCCCAGTACTTTGGAAGGCCAAGGCGAAGGCAGGTGGATGGCTTGAGACCAGACTGGGCAACATGGTGAAACCCTGTCTCTACAAAAAATACTGAAATACTGAAATTTGCTGGGTAGGGTGGCACGTGCCTGTAGTCCAGACTATGGAGGAGACTGAGGTGGGAGGACTACCTGAGCCTGGAAAGGAGACATCAGTGAGCCATAATTGTGCCACTGCACTCCAGCCTGAGCGAGAGTGTGAGATCCTGTCTCAAAAAAAAAAAAAAAAAAAAAGAGGAAAGCAGAAGAATCCATCAGAGAGATGTCTGAGAAAAGCAGGCCACAGGGAAAGCCTGAGAAGTAAAGTGTGCACCCTCTCAGAGCAAACATACCATGACTGACAGCCTGAAAGGAAACAAAGACCTCAGTCCTGAAACTGCGAGAAACTAAATGTTGCCAACAACCTGAATGAGCTTGGGAGGAGATTCATCTCCATAATCTCCAGAAAGGAAAAGAGCCCTGCCAACGTCTTGATTTAGGTCTCAAATCCAGAGACAAGGAGGCAGCTGAGCCAAGCTATGCCAGACTTGTGACTCATAGAAACTGTGAGATGCTAAATGAATGTTGTTTTAAGCTGCTAAATTTGTGATAATTTGTTATAGCAGCAATAGAAAACTAAAACAAGTAGTCATAATATTCTTTCTTTAAAATGTTAGGAAAAGTAAACTTTGAATGAAGTCTCTGAAGTGCAAATTTTATTTTATGTCAATACACATTAAATAAAATAAAAGAGGAGAAAATATTTAACTGAGTGAGAATGATGCTGTCAGGACTCAGGGGTTACTACTACCGTGGCTTTTTTGCATCTTGTGCACCAAATTCCCTAATGGGCTTACAAGAATATGACTACTGGGGAAAAAAGAAAGCAGGGGAGATGTACTTAGTTGTTTCGAGAAAAAGGTGAAAGGGAGAGTGTCTGTTTGTTTGCTTTAGCTGTATCGGTGAAGTACAAGATTTTGCTGAGCATGAAGTAGTCAGAGATTAAGTACAGGACTTAAACAGAATCCTAATATTGAAATTATTTGATCCACGACAAATACTAAAGGTTGCTGAAACTCCAAAGACAAAAAAATATGACAAAGACTGTACCTATTATGCTTGTTGCTTCTCTCTTATATCAGAAAATTCAAGTCAGGTCATTTGAAGAATCCTCTGCAAACAAGAGCATTTTATTTATTTGCATGTTTTAGGCAAGAAATGTATGCATTCTTCTAGAAAAAGAAAATTACATCTATTATGTCATTCTAAGTTATTTTATGATAGTGTATTAAAATATGAATAAATATGAAACTAGGATCAATTAAAATGTGAAATAAATTTAAATTTCTAAAAATCTACAGAACCATTTTGCTATGGTTTCAATGATCCTTCTAAAATTCATGTTGAAACTTAATACCCCATCTGGAAGTACTGAGAGGTCAGGCCATTAGGAAGTGATTAGATTATAAGCGGTCTGCCTTCGTAAATGGATCAATCTATTCATGGATGAATATCCATTCACGGATAAATGGATTACTGGGTTAGTGGATTTTTTTTTTTCTTTTTTAAGAGACAGGATCTCACTCTGTCACCCAGGCTGGAATGTAGTTGCTCAATCATGGCTTATTGCAGCGTTGACCACGTTGACCACGTGGGCTCAAGCAATCTTCCTGCCTCAGTCTCCCAAGTACCTATAGAGGCATGCAGCAGCACACAAGGCTATTTTTTAAACTTCTTTTTTGTAGAGATGGTGCCTCCTATGTTGCCCAGGCTTGTCTTGAGCTCCTGGTCTCAAACTATTCTCTTGCCTCACTTCCCAAAGTGCTGGGATTACAGTCATGAACTACTGCCCAGGCCAGGTAAACGGATTCATGAGTTATCACAGAAGGGAAACTAGTAGATCTAAAAGAAGAGGAAGAAAGACCTAAGTAGTAGATCTAAAAGAAGAGGAAGAAAGACCTAAGTTAGCACGTTAGCACACTCACCCCCCCTCTCCTTGTGATACAGTGCACCACCAGTCCCCAATAGCAGGAAAGTTCTCACAAAATGTGTCTCCTTGTCCTTCAACTTCTCAGAATTCATAACTGTAAGAAATAAATTTATTTTTTATAAGTTACTTAGTTCTATGCATTCTGTTATAAGCAACAGAAAATGGACACATTAAAAAAAATGTAAACTAATGGCAACACTCTAATGTGATGTATCATGTTATGTTGTTGAATGAAACAATTTGTGACAAGATAAATTTGGCTTCCGTTGCTAACTCACAGGATTTTTTGTTTGTCCTGACTGTGTGCCATGCATCCCTATGTGTTGACTCATCCTTCAACAGCTTTTTCCAAATCCTTGCTAAAGCTACATGGGGTTTCACTTGATTGAAATATATTGTTTACAAATTATCTTGTCTTACCCTTTTCTTAGTATCCTATTATAATTAAATACAGACTACTTTATACCAATATGTTTGTATAGACATAGGCATTGTTTCACCTACATATCCTAAAAATGCTTACATTAATATTTAGATCAACCTCAGAATGAAAAATAGTATAGAATACTAGGGTATTGCCCTAGGAGGAAGTTTGTGCAACACTGTTTTACAGGTTCTACAGTGGATGGAATGAAATTCCATATTCAATTTCCCAGGTTCAGACTGCTCCAGAACAGAATGACAGTCCAGAAAATCACTTTGATTCCTTATTTAGCAGAGAGAGGGTAGAGAAACTGTTCTGCAGAATTAGGATTAGGACCCTGGGTCTCTCAATAGACTGATAGATCCAGAGTTTAGATTGTCTACAATAATCAGAAAGAAGAAAATAAAGTATCACTCATGGATCACCATAATTAGAAAGAAAATGAAGTATGTAAAACTGTTCTCTTCTGGAAATGTCGCTGAACTATTTATTAGAAGACAGAAGAGTACTTATTTAAAGGCTTTTATTTAATGTAAAAGTCCAATAGAAGGAGTTGGAAGAAGACTGAAATCAACAGAGAATGAAAACAGGTAATTTATTTCAAATAGCAAATGGTAGGAGACAAATAAGATGCTAAATAAAGAAATATAGAGGAGGAACATGAAAACTGGGTAAGAAAATTAAATTTAGGGCAAGAGCCTTAGAATTGGATGGTTATATAAAAAAAAGAAGCAATAGCAAAACATTGGACAGATTTTAATATTCAGACATCATCAAAATAATTTTAACTTACACTTTTCATAAAAGTTATGGTTTGAATTCATTATCTTCTATAGTTTGGCTCCAACAGTTGTGGGTTTTTTAATTTCCATTTCATTTACAGGTTTTAAAGTTGGCTGCAAAATCTGTTCCCAAACAAAATTCAGACCTACCAGAAGAATTAAATATATTTTATGTACTCTCAAGACAGTTTTATCTCTCCTCAAAAAAATTAAAAGTACAACATTAACAACCTCCTACTCCTACACATGGTTTAGATGGAAAAAGATTTTGATGTCAAGCATTTTGAATGCCATTTACTCTTCATTAAAATGAAATAAACATTTAGCCAGATTGAGATACTGAGGTTTATAAAGAATTTCATATATGCTGATATTTTGTCAGATGTATTTTTATGATGTATTTATAAATAATGGATCCATAATATGCAAATATACTGCTGAAGCATATTTCTAACAGGCTTGGAAATAGTTGCCATGCTTTAATGCATGTACTGTGAATTTTATTAATAGTACGTAAGATGTGGCTAGTCACATGTTATCTGTTTTGTAGGGGGAACTTACTAAAGATATTTTATTCTTAATTTATATTGACTAAAAAATAATAGTTTGCATATAAGAAATAATCAGTTTAGCCAGTCATCTTATATTATTAGGTTGGATTAAAACTATAATTGAAAACTTTATTCTTTAAGAAACGATAATATAAGAGTTAAATATTTGATAGGTATAAAGTAGATAAAAATATGTTGATTAACATATATGGTTCATATTAAATAAAATGTACTACAGTTTAACATGTATCAATGTATATTCAAATAGATATTTTGATTAACCAGTACTTTATTGAAATTATTGCTTATTAAACTATAATTTTCTTAATTTTCTAACAACAGAGACTTTACAGATCTCTAGCCTTGCAAAGCCTCTACTATAAAATATTGGGTACTCACTAAATAAGTGTTCCAAAATACAAATAATAACTATATTCTAATAGTTCTTTATCAAATAATATTATCTTTGCCAATACATAAACCATTTATTATTAAAGACTGTAATAGAGCCTAAAGATGCATTTATCAAACAGATAATTATTGAGTAATTCATATTTTAAAATCAAGACCTTGTTAATTCATAGATTAAGTGTGATTAATATTTATTTTTGTTCATTACATACAATATATTTTAAAGTATAAGATATAAACCCATTCTTTAAAGAAATACATATGATATTTTCATTATTGTTTTGAACTTTACTTAATCAGTTGGTACAATATTTCCTAGATACATCTTAATCATTGATTTTATATTTACTTATATGTAGTTAAATGTATAGTTTTTTTAATGTAGTAAAATACCAGAAATGTAGGAATTATTTTCAGCCACTTTTATTAACTTAAAAGTATTCTCACCTCTTCCAATTTTTGTTTATTTAACCAAGGGAGAGAGTACCTACTCCTACAAAGGAAAAGAGTTTGAATTACCTCAACCATAGTAGACCCCTGCCATAGTTGGGGGTTTGTGTGTACTAATCCAGTATTTCTCAATGTGATTATTTGGTAAATAAAATATGTTTTATTTTACCAGGATATTTTCTGTTCTTAATCATTATGTATATAGCTTTAAAATCCACTGCCAAATTTGTCAAATTTTGAAAACATTTTTTAATAGTTCTAAACAAAATAATGGCCTATATGATATTTCAACTAGCCATTTTCTTTTCTTTTCTTTTCTTGATTTTTTTGTTTGTTTGTTTTGGTTCTTTTAATTTATTGTAATCATATATAGGTAAAATGTAACAAGTAGCATATTGTAACAGATACGTTTTACTTTTTAAATTGTAAAAAATATACAAGCATGGCATAAAAACTTTGTAAAATTTAAACTAAAAAAAAGGAAAATAAAAGTTTGGAAAGCAGTAGCCCACTCAAAGGTAAACACTTTTAACATTTTGGTTATATGTTCCTCCTGTTTATGTGTTTTTGCATGATTTTTAATAAAGTTGAAGTCACACCACTTTTTACAATGATATGCAATTCTTTTTTTACATGATGAAAACATAGATGTTTTTTCAATTAGATCAGAATTAATCAAATGTATTTGTTCATTTAGAATATTATTAGAGATAACCAAGGGTAGAATATCTCAAACAATAATTATAATATGCTCTTCCTATGCTCCATCTCCAGAATTAGCTAGGCTTGTATATTTTATTTCCTAATTTGAGTAGTGAAAATTATATCAAAATGATTTTTTTTGTTTCAACGAGTTGAAATAGTTTCTGTTTATTGTCAGTGGTATTTCTATCATATGACTTATCTGTTCACATGTTTTCTGCAATTTATAAATGGTATTATTTGTATTTATAATACATATTTTAATTATCAAAGAACACAGCAGTTATAGAAAAATACTGTATCACACACATAAAGTGAATAATTGGATCCCTTCCTTACATCTTATACAAAAATTAATTCAAGATGCATTAGAGACTGAAATGTTAGACCTGAAACCATAAAAATCCTAGAAGAAAACCTAGGCAATACCATTCAGGACATAGGCATGGGCAACAACTTCATGTCTAAAACACCAAAAGCAATGGCAGCAAAAGACAAAATTGACAAAGGGGATCTAAGTAAATTAAAGAGCTTCTGCACAGCAAAAGAAACTACCATCAGAGTGAACAGGCAACCTACAGAATGGGAAAAAATTTTTGCAATCTACTCATCTGACAAAGGGCTAATATCTAGAACCTACAAAGAACTAAAACAAATTTACAAGAAAAAAACATCCCCATCAAAAAGTGGGCAAAGGATATGAACAGACACTTCTCAAAAGAAGACATTTATGCAGCCAATAGACACATGAAAAAATGCTCATCTTCACTAGTCATCAGAGAAATGCAAATCAAAAACACAGTGAGATACCATCTCACACCAGTTAGAATGGCAATCATCAAAAAGTCAGGAAACAACAGATGCTGGAGAGGATGTGGAGAAATAGGAACACTTCTACACTGTTGGTGGGACTGTAAACTAGTTCAACCATTGTGGAAGACAGTGTGGTGATTCCTCAAGGATTTAGAAATACTATTTGACCCAGCCATTCCATTACTGGCTATATACTCAAATGATTATAAATCATGCTGCTGTAAAGACACATGCACATGTATGTTTATTGCAGCACTATTCACAATAGCAAAGACTTGGAACCAACCCAAATGTCCATCAATGACAGACTGGATTAAGAAAATGTGGCACATATACACCATGGAATACTATGCAGCC
>NW_016812293.1:899607-935641 GCF_001698545.2 Rhinopithecus bieti | reverse complement strand
AAAATGATTATTTTCAAATCAAGAGTAAATCCAAAACTTTTATTAAATATATTTTGTTATTTATTATAAATAACAATTTCTTAATTTAATAAATGTAAGGTATTTTGTTATGAGATTCTATACTTTTATTTTGAAGGATGTAAAATGTGTCATCTCTGTTGTATTTTCTTGATGTCTTATATTTGATGTTTTGCAGGTGCATCATTATTTTGTTATTTTATATGTGATTTTACATATTTTATTTGAATTGTATTCATCTATATTCATAGTTTTACTTATAAATTTATCTACTTGTGCTTGTTATAGACTATGATATATAGATGTCATGTAATGTTTAGTATATAACATTCAAATTATTCCTATCATTGATATTTCCAAATATTTTAGCATATAATTTGTCAAATATCTTAAAACATAATTTTCTGTTCATGTGTGTATAATATCTACATCATTATTAATTTAGATCTTTCTTTTTGCTATATATTATATATTTTTTCACTAACCATGAATGATTTGTATGTTTACTGATATGTGATTGTGCCCAAGGTACCTTCTTTGGAAAGTAACCCCTCCTCATGAGCATGTCATTTATAGAAATTTCAAGGTTGATAGGTGCTCCAGGCCTGCAAACATAGTACACCACTGTACATGGTGAAAGAAAGAACTCTGAGACGAAGCAGAATTAATCAAAACCAATTCCTGTAATTAAAAGTAAGTAAGATAATATCAGGACTTCCCAGAGATTACTAGGTCAAAAGGATGTAAAATTTGTTCCTTTTGATGGCTACATTTCAAGGTCAAATGGAGAACACTAAACGTACTTTGTGAAAATGAAGCCAACAGAGAAAAGAAAGCAAAGCTGATAGAGGGGAAAAAGGAGGAGGTGAGGTAAAAAGAGGGACATCGGGAAGAGAGAAGAGGAAGGGAGAGGTGCTAGATTTCATTATTTAAGCCTCTGCATTCTTCTGTATATTAGGCTACTTCCTCTCCTGGAGCTGCAGTTATATGAACCAATGAAGAATACAGTCTATTCAGTTTTGAACAATTTCAACCTGAATTTCATGTATATGTAACAACCATTGTCCAGAAACATACAGAAATATTCATACCAGACACAGAATGTTGTAAGAGCAAACTATATCGAACTGGCGAATTCAAGTTCAGAAAAGCTGCAGTAAAGATTTCTCTGTCTGATTTGGATTTTGATAACATTTTTAATGTAGCAGTAAAAAAGCTGGTTACATTCCTACCTTTTACATCTTTAAATTTATATTATACTAGAAGTTTGGAAGAAAATAAAAAAGTATAACAGGTTCAAATTTGGGAATGTGCTGTTTTAGGAGTTTTTTTTTTAATAATGGGTTGGATCCAAGTTTGCCAATATGAATGAAAAGCATGCTGGTGTAGTAAAAGTATTCCCCTCACCCAGTCCCAGCAATAAAAATTGCTGAGAGGCAGGTAATTATGTGCCTTATAGAAATGAAAAAGCTGAATTCTCTGTGTAAAACTGCATTCATTAGAAATGAAGATAATGTACAGAAAAGACAAGCATAAGGGAGGACCAATAGCCATTAGTACCAGAAAAATGGAAGATGCCTGATCTCTTGGGAGGCCCCATGAACACCTCCATCTTCAGGACAACGCATTTGGATGCGGTCTAGAGGAAAACATTTCATATTATCCTGAGGTACTCATAAAGAAGAAATCCATATTATTAAAGGCTAGAAATTTGTGTATTATGCAGCTTTTAAATTAGAAATCTATAGAACAATGTCCACATTCAAATATCATATTGAGATAAGATTGCTTGCTTAGTGTATTAATCCATAGAGTAGTTATTAATCACATAATCTGCCAACCAGCATAATTAGATTAATTCTGTTGCAGGTCTCAGTCATATACATGTAAAACAATAAATGGACACAGTAGATATGCCCAATGGGTACAGTTAAGGACAAATAGACTATTAAAAATTTTCACTCCACTTCCCGGAAAATTCTTCCTACTCCTAACAAGAAAAATGCCAGGCAAGTGTATTTGCCTTCTTTTCTTCCTTTACAAAGTTGGAGTTATTATTTTAGTAATCCTATTTTCATTCAACCGCCTTGCACTGAATGGGTTAATTCTTGTTAAGATGTGTACCAACTGGATATTTAGGATAAATGAGCACCACAAGAAAAGTAGAGATTTGATAAAATAAACCATATGAGCTATATATTTTTGTAGAGGGGTACATTTTCAACTTTTCATTGTCCTTTAATGATGGGCAATGGCATTGTGATAGGACTAGTTCTTTTTGAAATTGCATTTAAGAGGAAATGAGTTTATTGTCAAAGGATAGGTTTCCTTTGAGATCAGAATCTCTCCAACTCTGTGCAACTATTCTAGAATTTTCAATCACATAAAACCAAACGTCATAACCAAAATTTAGGAATAGACATATAATGACATTTGCCCCATCATAATATTCCATGTCCCTGGCAAATAATTGGTAATAGAAGTGATCACTAGACACAGTGGAATCTTTAACTGGAATATATACAGAGTGGAGTTTAAAAGGGCTTGCTTTCATGAGGATACAAAATTGATACTTACAGCCAATGCTTTATCCTCATATTTTATCAAAGCAATCATCTCATTATTATTGATTTCTTGTTTACCTGATATCTCATAATGAAAAACTTTTATTTTATTGTATTTTATATAATTCATCAACCAAGAGTTATAAAGTTTTAAAAAATATTAAAATGTTTGAGTTTTTTCAAGTTTATCTAAAATTTTACAGTCAATATAATCATAGTTATATGGTGGTAAGTGTAATTATAATCATACAGTTATACATACAAGAAAGATGGTGCTCATTAAGATCCCTATGATGCTGGTACTCTGATCTTGGACTTTCAAATTCCAGATCTGTAAGAAATTAAAGACTATTGTTTTAATCACCCAGTCTATGGTAATTCGTTATTGCAGCCCAAGCTAACTAAGACAGTATGCATAGACTAACTTTTGATGAACACTGTTTTACCAACACACCTCGCATAGAGCAAGTAAGTATTTCATAGTTTCCATTTTACATTACTAAAGGTGTATTCAGCCCTATATTTCATTTTCCTGAGAGTTTGGTTAGCTTCATTTTATTACCAAGTTTAGAAAGTAACATACCAAAGTGTTTTATCATTCACAGTTTGGTCTGATAAACCTTGATTTTCAATTTCAAATACATGTCTCACTAATTCAGTATGCATTCTATATTTTCTCAAACTTGAATGGTGATAATAGCAATATCTACCTTCTAGAATCGCTGTAAAGATTAATAGAAAGTATCATGGAAAGTTTTTAGAACAATGTCTGTCTCATGTTAACATCCTGACAACGAATATTAGTTTTAATTATCTTTGGATGTACTGACATAGCTAATACTGGTGTACTTAGTACAATTAATGAACTGAAGCTGTAACTCAAAACCATTGTATTTGTCTGTTCTCACACTGCTATAAAAACATACCCGGGACTGGATAATTTATAAAGAGGTTTAATTGACTCACACTTCCACATGGCTGGGGAGGCCTCAGGAAACTTACAATGATGGAGGAAGAGAAAGAGGCATGTCTTACATGGCAACAGACAAGTGAGAGAGAGAGAGAGAGAAACAGAGAGAAAGAGAGCAAGAGTAAGGAAAACTACCTTATAAAAGTGTCAGATCTCATGAGAACTCACTCAATATTACAAGAACAGCATGGGGGATAATGACCCCATGATCCAATCACTTCCTACCAGGTGTCTCCTTAAATTTAAGATGAAATTATAATGCAAGATGAGATTTGGGTGGGGACACTAAGCCTAACCATATCAACCATAGTAAACTTAAATTAAATTAATGACTATGAGAGTTCTTTTGGAAGTCACACAGCTAAGCTGCTTCTGGGAATATCGTGATCTCTGGGGGTGTCAGAGTGAACTTAACATGTTTTTTCTAATGTCCTACTTACAGGAAGCCTTTTTAAAAATTTTAGTTCCCCCTGTTTATTGAGGAAGCCCATTTTGGTTGAATTACATATAAATGTTAAAATACACACATCTTAATCAACAAATAACATACCTTAAGAGAGTGTCTCATCATTCTTTGATCCTAGAGTAACATTACCATAATATAACTTGTGTTTTGGAGCTTATTCCTTATGAATTGTTGTGATCTTCATATTAGAGAAAACCATTTTAAGATCACAAAACTCATGCTTACACTCTCAGATCAGGTTATGCCCAGGAGCAGGCTGTGTGCTTTCTCACTGGCAGGATAGTTCAATAAGCCTACTCAATTTGGGTGAAATCTCTGTTCACTAAAGTTTGCTCCTAGGTATGACTCAGATCATATGCAAACATTTTATTTCTTTGATATATATATATATCAGTGTATATATTCACAAATAAGCAAAATAATCACAAAATATTTATAACAGCAAAAAAACTATATTTATATTGAAAATATTAGAAGATATAGTCATTGGGGAAAAAATTATCAGAATTTGGAGTTTATGTACGACTCAACTGGAAGAACATTTTTAAAATTAAGCATACTATCTTTATTAAAACTGGGAATTCGGGAATCTAGACTAGGGTTCAGCTCAATAATGAATTTTGTTAACCCGTTTGTGTAATCTCTGAATTACAGAAAATAGAAAAAATGAGAAATAGGTAGTTCCTAGTTTCAAGATCTGTGATATATAGTAAGATAAATCGACAAAGTTCACAAATGATTACAATTAAACGTTAGCCAAAACAGAATTTCAGCTAAAGCCGAAATTCACACTGAAATTCTATTAAACTGGCGGCCATTTGAAAATATTTTTTTTTGAATGAAGTGGTGTTTGAAAAGGATCCATTGAGAAAGAGTAAGAGAGAATGAAAGAGAGAAAGACAGACACAACAGACACAACAGCACAGAGAAAGAGAGAGACACAGAGAGAATAAAGTTCTCTTACAGGCAGTGGGTGACTAAAAAGTTCTCTTACGGGCCGTGGGTGAAATTAAAAGGTTCAAATGCTAGAGAGGCTTCATTGCAGGGAAAGCCCTGCTAAGTTGACTCATTTATTTCATTTTTATTTGCTAACATATCTTGTTACAAAACCCAGAAGAGATTTCTGAAGGTAAATTTGCTAAATAAATTTTAATGTTTCAGTTGCTTGAAAAAAATTTTGTCGTCCCTTAAAGTTATTTTAAAAAAATCTAAAGTAGTTCAGAAATATTAGTGATAAAGGTAAAATTAAATTAAACAATAGATCTTAGACATTTGAAAGCAGGTGAGTACTTCTGACTAAGATGCTTTTTTACTATTTTTTTTTTTTTAAGAAATATTTGGATTCTCATTCTGTTGCTCAGGCTAGAGTACAGTGGTGCAATCAAAGCTCACTGCAGCCTCCATCTCCTGGGCTCAAGTGATCCTCCTACCTCAGTCTCTCAAGTAGCTGGAATTATAGGCAGGAGCCACTGCGCCTGGATGAAATGCTGTTATTGAAATGCTACTTCTTTCTGTCTCTTGGTTTCAAAAATTGCCTTCAATAATATTAATTTTTTGGCTCTTTATTAGTCTTCAATTTTTTTCTTCCTAAATATTCATGTCATATATCATTACTTTCAGAAATGTGATTATTAGATACCAGTTTATCTCTTTTTATTGAATTCTTATTTTGCTGTAATACCTTTTATGCACAAAAATATAATCAATTGCTAAAGTATCAGGAAACATAATTTATATGTTTATACACTTCAATATTTGAAATAAAAAAGTAATACTAATGAAACCACTGGGTCTACCACCCTGATCAAATGATTCTCTTTCCGTATGCCAAGGATATTAAGTAGTTTTGTTTTGTACTCATTTTGCTTTCTTTCCAATTCAGTTTTATATATTACGTATATATGTTTGTATGAGCAATGTATTATAAATTTTTCAGTATATTCAAAGTGCATACATGGCATCCCAATGCATATATTCTTCTGCAACATTTTTCTTGGGTTCATGTTTGTTAATTTTATTATATTGACATATGGAACTATTTTTCATTCATTTCCATCTTTGACAAGTCTTCCTTCATAAATATAATACAGTTTTGCAAACATTTTATATTGAGGCATGCAATAACTCTATATTTTATATTTTTAGTAGAAAATATGTTGCTATGACCATTCTCATATGCAACTCCAGTACATCTGAATATACTTGGAAAAAACTATCTAGGGCATTTGTCCAGGAATTAAATTGTGGGATTTTATTTTTTAATATAATTTAGAACTTAATATTTTCTTTTTTTTTTTTTTTTTGCATTGCAAATAAGTTTTTTTAGTGTAATGTTTTTCTCACAGATTTCAGGGACAATTCAGTCATATATGAAGTTTCCAAATATCCTCATCATTTGTATATTCTGTATTTGTAAATTTGTCCACCCACTAAAATTTATTTGTAACCCCCAGATCAATACCCCTTAGTGCTTTTATCATCATTTGTTGACATATGCACAGCAACAAAAATTTGTCCTGAATGTGTATTGTTCTATCCAGGCCTTCTTATTTCAGCTCATACACTGTAAATTAGTTTTTCTTTTCTTTCTTTCTTTTTTTTTTTTTTTTTGAGTATCATGCTTTGCACGTTTTAGCGATTTTTTTTATGGTGATTTTTGTTGTTGTTGTGTAACATGGACTCCAAACATAGTGCTGAAGAGCTATTTAATGTTCTTAAACTCAAGAAGTGTGTTATGTTCCTTGTTAAAGAAACTTTGTTTCAGGAATACCTTATGGTGGTGCTGGCTGTAAGTTTAATGTTAATTAATCAATTATATATAAATATATACATACTTTTTTAGACAGACTCATACAGAGATACACATAAAATAAGGTTATATGGTGATCTGATGAGAAAAATGTTGTGACCAGAGACTTTCAGGAGCCTGTCCCTCTGTTTCCCCTAGAAGTAATGGTTTAACATTTTCAAATTCTGTTTAATGAGACTTTATAGAACATAACTACTGTGAATTACGTAGATGAACTGTATGTTTATTCTTCTCTATCCTCTCTACTATGATATCTTAGTCTATTTTCCTTTTCCTATACCAATTTTATACTTGATTTAGTTATTATTGCTTTGACATAGGCCTATATCATTCACAAGGCAAACCTCTCTCTGTGTCATTATTTTTCAATAGTGTCTTATCTATCTGTGATTCTTTTCATTTGTGTGTTAATTTAATTTTCTACTTGTAAAGTCCAAGACATCCAGTTGATTGTCATGACTTTACATTTATAGTTTCTTGGGAAAATCTTGTAGCTTTATATTTAGCCTTTTAGTTAATAATCATGGTTTAACTCTTTATCTTTGTCTTTGAAAATACATCCTCAATAACCTTCTCTACTTACATGTCTTTTACTCTATTGGCAGACTTAAGCAAAGATAATGTAAATATTTTCTTTTAATTTAAAATTTTATTATTTCACAAAAGTATGCTTTTGTGTTTGTTGCTGATGTTTAGCACCGGAAATGATTTTTTGATGTGGGTCTTATAACTTTGTTAAACTCTCCTCCTTTAGGTAATATTTTACCATAGATCTTTTGAAATTTCCATGGAGACAAATATATTATTTCTGAATGATGAGTTTCTTTCTTTTCCTGTCTTTTAAAAAATTAGATGCCCCAATCTTTACACCTTTTCTTTTTTTTTCTTACTGTGTTGACATATTTTATAATGACACTGTGACATTCACCTTGTCTAATTCCTGATTTTAAAAAATTCTAACATTTACCTTAATTATTAAGAAAACTATGGATTCCTTTTGTAGATACATTTAATTAGCTACAGAAAGTTGCAATCAATACCCAGCTTTTAAAATGAATCATAGTTGCATTTTATCTAAGGCCTTTTTTTTTTTCTGTATTTGTTAGGAAAATCAAATTGCTTACTCCTTTGTTCTCAAAACAATATAAATTCAATTTCTGGTTTACTATTCATCCACACATTTAGTTTTATGAGTGTCTTCTGCCTTGGCTTTTTAAAACTTAATGTTGTGGAGATTTTTTAAAAAAATATTTTTCAATGTGGACACAGGACATTTTTATTGTGTTTATTATTCATAGTTTTCATCAATTCTAGAATATTGTCTTCCATTTGCCACTTTAATAGTGGCTTTTAAGGTAGACTCTTTATATTCCCTCTTTTATCTGGTACTTTACTAGATGTGTTAAAGTTTAATAGTCTTTCTTCCATATTATATAAATATAATAATAAAATTATTAGAACTATTGTTATAGTTAATATTTTCCTCTAGAGCCAACCAGCATCAGACATATTTTATTGGTGTCTTTTGTCAGTTGACATGAACAACCATTATTTCACATCACCATTTTCAGGATGCAGGTTTTAGACAGGAGTCTGAGAATGAAACCTCAAAATTTACAATGGCCCAGCTATAGTCTTTCAGTCCCCTGCAATAAGCTGCTAATTTTCAAATATCTAAGATCCTATTATGGGACTTTGTTATGAGGATATTAGGACTTAATATTTTCTTATTACTCTAATATTAGCTTGCTCCACCTAGGGAGATTTTTCATCCCTTTACGGGAGCTCAGCAATGCATTTAAAATTACACTGGATGCAATGTATCCATTTTCAGTGAGATAACATTTTAGTGTATCTGGTCCAGAATTTGGAGGAAGTAGAAGATATTCACCAGTAACATTTACTTTTCTCATGGAAATAAGAAAAATAATTTATTCTTCAGGATAATATATTATGTTAGTAGTGAGGCAGTATTGTAGGATCTTTAATTTATTCAACAAAAACATATTACATTTACAACCAAATTTTCAGATTAATGAAATTTGGAGATTGAAGCTTATTTTGGCCTTATAATTACAAAATTTAAGTAAAAAATTATATAGCTATATAACTTAAACACAGGAATACATATTAACAAATACATGCATTTTGATAAGTCCTCCTTATTCTCAGTTCTGCTTTCTGTGGTTTCAGTTACCCAAGGTCAGTCATGCCTGAAAATATTAAATTAAAAATTTTAGAAATAAACAATTCATAAGTTTTAAACTGTTCACCCTTTTAGTAGCAAGAGGAAATCTTGCAACACTCTGCTTTATCTCACCAGTGATATGAACCATCTCTTCATTCAATCTATCCATGCTCTGTATTCTACCCATCCATTAGTCATTTAGTAGCCATCTTGATTATCAGATTGACTGTCACAGTACTGTACGAATTGTGTTAAAGTAATCTTTGTTTTACTAACGATGACTCAGAATTGCAAGTGAACTGTGACTCATTTGTAAATTAAACTTTATCATAACTATGTATGTATAAGAAAAAGAATAGTATAGATAGGGTTTGGTAATCTCTGTGGTTGCAACTATCCACTGGAGGGGAGTTTTGAATCCAGCCCTCACAGATAAGATGGTATTATTGTATTTCATGAAGCAGTTATTACCAAACAAAACTATGTGCGATGCTCGATTATAGTACACCTAAAATGACAGTTTTGTTGTATGTAACTGAGCTACTTTAGAAATTAAAGAATATCTCTTCAGTTAATCTACGTGTTCATTTATTTGTTATTCAAATAGAAAATAAAACAGAAGCATTATTAATCATTACATACTTCAGAGATACTACAGAAAATAGTCATGCCAATCAACTGTATGTCTTTACCTTAGTCAAAGAGCTTACAGTTAAATGAAGCTATCCCATATTTTCCTAACACATTTTATTTAAGTAGACTGGAGTTTGTATCTACAAGTTTTGCAGCCTTGGCACAAATTTTCACTAGATGTAACTTTGCCCCTTCCTTTCCCACTCGAAAAGGACATTTGAATGAAATAAGAAAACCAAATGTCTAGTATACACATTAAATTTAAAAATATATATAAATAGTAAAGGATTAAAGGACTAAAGACTGAGTGTTTTAAGCATTGTGTGTGTGTTTGTGTGTATATTGCATGTATGTATGTTTGTATGTATGTAGTCTAAAGGATATTTATTTAGCAAAACATGCCTGGTCATAGAATTTTAGACCTAGAAAAGACTACTGAGATCATCTAGCTCAACTCTGTTATTTTAGAAATGAGAAAGCTAAAGCATAAAGATGCTTGTCTAAAATTTACAGATTTGTCCTGTGGAATTATCTTTCAAACAATTTAGATCAAGATAAAGAAGCTATATTTATTAATTTTATAGATGACAGAAAACAGAGAAATACATAATATGATGGATGAGAATATTAAGATTAGGAAAGTTCTTGACAGAATAGACTGATGTATAGCATTCAGGAGGATCATGTTTAACAAGGATAAATGTAAATGAATGCATTTCGGTTACAAGAAAAATTTCAAGAGTTGGTAAGAACCAGCATCACTGTAGTGCTTGTCAAGAGATTTTTTTCAATCTTTGCTTAATAGAAACCAGTAAAATTATCTGACTTTTAAATAATGAATGTATTCATTGAAATAGTATTTAACATCAGAAAGCAACCACTTAAAACCATGCCACATACCATGACAGACAGTGTGCATTTTTTGACCACACCATTAGAGAAGCTCTGACATGTTGGTTAACTTTCTGATGGAAATATCAAGAATGATAAGAAATCAGGTAACTTCAGGATATTTATATAATTAAAGAATTAATGCAGAGTTAGCCTTGGACGCAAGAATTGTAGAGCTAATGCGAGGGGTGTTGTCAAACAACAAAGAAGATTTATTTGCAAAGGAGTTGTAATGCAATCTTCTTTTATTAAAAAAAAAAAAAGAAAATAAAAGGTAGAAAAGCTTATTAGAGAATTTTGTCAATGGTGGATGGAAAAAAATGAATTCTGATTGGAAATCAGAAAGCCTGGAGTTATGCCTCAGCTCTCATTTATTGGATGTAACATCTTGAAAAAGCCACACTTTCTATCAACCACGATTTTATCTATTAACTTGGGATAATAACATCTACCTTGTCTATTTTACAGGTGGTGACATAAATAAAATGAAATCACATTAGCAGTGTTTTATAAGAAATACTTACGTAAATAATAGGTTTGCAGTAACTTCAGTTCAAGGAAAGCAACACGAAAATATAACAGAACACCACACTGGCTTCTGCATGCTTTGTAGCAGAAGTCAAAAGTCATATGCTGAGAATGTTACAATGGGGAAAATAGTCCTCAGATAATGCAATGTGTTAGAGGGCATCTGAGGTCACTGTCAAGTCTAAGATTCTTCTTTTCTAAAGAGAACAGTTATGGATTTCACAAGATATTTCAAAATGTTTATTTTGGATGAATTTGTCTTTCAATAAGCTATCCTGAACCTAGGCAGTCACTGGAATCCTCATGTCATATCAGTTGGCTGTTTGCCACTTGTTTGGCAACATCATAGTTCATGTAATAACCTTGTGTTTATTTGTGAGGACTGCTCCTAATATAAATACAATTTCTAACTTGGGTAATACAATGAATATGGAAAGAAAAGCCACTTCTTTGACATTGATGACATGTAGCTGTTAAAAGCATTTAGATTAATAGATTATTAAATTCAGATTGGCAACTATTTACAATCTGAATAAGTCAATCATATTCTTTATTCAGAAGTAATCAGATATAGCAGTTTCTCAAAATTCTCTGTGAGCCTTCAAACATTTCAAGGACAGTCTGAATTGCTATTTATTAGTTATATCTTTTAAAAGGTGCTGTGCATCTTAACTGAAATTCCTAAAAAGGCCTGATATGTATCTCAGCTGAAATATTATACATCCATACCTTCAAAGTTACTAGTTGTAATGTACTAAATTTTAAGAGAAATTTGATATTCAGATAGGCAGAAAATTAAATAAAACAAGGAAGCGTTTTAAAAAAACCTGTAGAACAGCCTTAGTACTTAGTCAATGTGCCACACAAATGAATTACACTGATTAATTCACTCAAATGTATTTCCCTTCTGCAATTGAGAGAAACACCAGTGTAATCCACATGATGTAAAAAATAATCATACGTGATTGTTATGGACTGAATGTTGTGCTCCTCCAAAATTCATATGCCCTGATTACCAATCAGTGGTATTTGGAAATGTGGTCTTTGGGAGGTGATTAGGTTTACATGAAGTCGTGAGGGTGAGACTCATTCTGGGATTAGATCCCTTATCCGAAGAGACCAGAGGGTTTGGTCCCTCCTTCCTCATTCTCTCTCTCTTTCCCTTCCTTCTGACATGTAAAGACACAGCAAGGAAACAACTATCTGTAAGGCAGAAAGATGGCCCTTGTCAGAAATTGAATCATCTTGCACTTTTGTTTGTTTGTTTGTTTGTTTTTTAAGACACAGTCTCGCTCTGTCATCCAGGCTGGAGTGCAGTGGTGCGATCTCAGCTCACTGCCACCTTCTTCCGAGTTAAAGCAATTCTCATGCCTCAGCCTCTTGAGTAGCTATGATTTTACAGCCATGAACCACCATGACCAGCTAATTTTTGTATTTTTAGTAGAGATGCAGTTTCATCAGGCTGCCTAAACTGGTCTTGTACTCCTGGCCTCATGTGATTCACTCACCCAGGCCTCCCAAAGTGCAAAGATTACAGGCGTGAGCCACCATGCTTAGCCCATCTATTTGATCGTGGATGTCCCAGCCTCCAGAACTGTGAGAAATAAATGTCTGCTTTTGAAGCCACCCATTGTATAGTAATTTGTTATAGCAGCCCTGACAAAGGCAATGATCATTAAAAATTAATGTAAATCTAATTGGTTCCTTATACCTGGATAATTAAAATAATTTAAAATGTTGCTTATTGTAAGTCTCATTTGGAAGATTTCTGTATTCCTTGACTTTTTTATAATGAAGTTGCATTTTCATGAGAAAAGTGTGGTATTATATTTATATATTAATATTACCTATTCTGACTCTATTTTTCCTGTCACCATATGCTATTTTTTTCTTTTACTCTTTCCTTTCCTTTCTCCCTTCCTTCCTCCCTTCCTGCCTGTCTTCCACCTTATTTTCCTCTCTTTTTCCCTCTCTTCCTCCCTCTTTCTTTCTCTCTCTGCTTCTCTTTTTTTTCTTTCATTTTTTTTTTTTTTTTTTCCTGTTTTTTCCTTTCTTCCTTTTAAGGGGGTTGATTCCGAAAAGGCTAAATTATGTAGGGATTGGTTCTTCACTGCCATGCTTATACTTTATACATATGTCACAAAGTCAATATTTAAACAGTGTATTTTAGGTCAAAGACTTTGACCACTTATTATAACATCTGTTCATTTATTAATTTTTTTAAAATCATAACTTTCTGACTTATTCTAACATTAGTGCTTCCCTGTGAATAGAAACATGAATTATCTTACCCACTCTCAGATCTCATGAGTTTCTTGTGAATATATAATGAGTCCAGCAACCCAATTAACATGTCAAAAACCACTAAAGATAAATCCTTCATCTTCCATTTAAAAGTTCAATCTCTTCTGACTCTTGTTTTGGAGAATGCTGAATATACACATGACAACACTTAAGAAAACAAATTCTAAATTATTTTTACTTTCATAATTATATTTTTCAGGGGTTCAGCCTAATTAATGTGTGTCTGGACTGTATTAGTTACTCAGTAATTATTAGTATCATTGCATAAATTATGAAATGCTAACATTTAAGTTATAAATATTATAATGTATATGATTGTATTATTATTGTCATTATTATTATTAAAAATGGAAAGGAATGGTCATGGCAAATTTTCCTAAAAATATTATGGATACCCATTACTTATGAGAGATTCCTTCTAGAAATCAAGAAATAATGAAGTAGAATATGTACACTAAGGTGTTTTACAGACATCGCTCCAAAACAAAATACAAACACAAAACAACAACAACAAAACAGCCTTAACATTTTTGTTGTTGTTGTTCTGGATGGGGATGTAGAGATCCGGATTTACTTTTCTTGCATGGTTTGTGTTTGCTGGATTAATATTTTGTAACTGTCCCCATTGTTATTGTCAAATAAGTTTCATGCTTTCTTACTGGATTTGCTCAATGTAAAGACTAGTGTGGTTAAGGGAATTAATTGATTAACTGATTTTCTAACTTCAACAAATAACGTTTTGTTGTGAATTAAAGCAAACTAGACCTACATTGTTAATTGAATTAAATGGCCTTTGAACATGATCACTATATGAAAAATTTAATGAATACTCTCTTCGGAATATGTGCTCAATAGCAATGTATCAAGAACAGGCTTAATATGTCCATTCATTATCATGATATAAATTTTACAATGATAATAATATCTGCTTGAAAAATGTTTAAAATTCACAAAATGTTTCCATATGTTTACTTTCTTCAGTCCTTTAGATAAATTTACAAAGTAGATTTTATTATATTTTTTGCAAATGTAGAAACCTCAGGAGACTGCAAGTCTTGCCAGCATTTTTCAATAACTTAATAACAAATGGATCTTGGGGGTCCAGGGTCCATATATCCTACTGTGAAACTGTTTCATAACCTGAAGGATTCATCATACAAAAGGATGTCTCTAAACAATGATGAGAATACGAAGGGATCTTAAATGTTAGATAGAAAATTAATATCAATGACATTGCTATATGTTTATCAGTAACTGATTTTTATACAGTCTTTATAAAGTTATTGTAACACAGAAAAGTAAATTTGTGTTTTAATTAAATATAACTCCAAATATAAAAATTCTGAAGATGTAATCTCATGAATTATATGATGGCTTTAATTTTTTATGTGACAATCTAGTAACATACTAATACTTGATGTGTAGCATAAACATATCAAAGGAAGTTTAAAAACCCCATTGACTTTGCTCATGCATACAATTCCTACAGTCATACAATCAACTTAAAAGACTGCAAGAGCTACATTTACAAATCTTTATCTTTAATCTCTTCTTTTTCGGAGAGAAAAAAAGATTATTGTGTCACTAGCAAAGAAAATTTAAATCTCACTTTTAGAAAAGGCTGTTAGCTTTATGTTTTCCATTAAGTTAGTGTTCACAATTCCAGAAAAGTGATTAATTATAAAGACAAAAAAAGTCAAAGGAAATGAATTTCAACTAACACCAAGGGATAAGACTAAAAATGCAATTCAGTAATTTTTTTCACTAATAAATGCCATTGCATCTCACAGTGAAAGTATTTTAAAGTACTTTACACTAAAACTCAAAGAATCAGACAAAATCCAACCAAATATAACTAATACTCTCTGTGTGGATAAACCTAAGAAAGAACACTGAATTTCAGCAGGGAAGTGAAGGGATCCTCTGAGGTATGGAGTGAAAGCAAAGCAGCAAGACTGGCTGGGGTTGACTTGGATTTAGGAGAAACTTTCCAGTACAGGGAAAGAGTAAACAAAAGATCACGGGGCCCACATTCCTACCATGGATGCTTGCAATCATAGCCACAGTAGAGTCCCTCAGACCTCACAGACCCTGAGCCTAATATAGGGAGACACCTGGAGCCCATGTGACTTCCTCATTCTTGAGAGAGAATTCATGCTAGGTCCCACTTAAACCCTGAGACCCAAGCTTCTGCAGCATGGCACCATTTTGACAGCCCAGCCATCACAAGACTACATCCTGCCCTGGAACCCAATAGCGTCTGCCTCTCCACATCACTGGAGTCTGCTGAAATCCCTATGTCCACTCACAGAACTGCAGTGTCACAAAGCCAGCTGCACCATTGGTGCAGCTGCGTTCTTGGCACCAGCATATCAGTCCATGATGTGTCCTACAACCTAGAGAATGGTCAGTCCAGTGTACATTGCAGCTCCCACCAGGACAAAAGGAGACAATGTGCATAATCTTCAGAGCCTAGGATACAACTGCCCAGGGCTACTGTCACTGACAGCAACCTCACNGCCATCACAAGACTACATCCTGCCCTGGAACCCAATAGCGTCTGCCTCTCCACATCACTGGAGTCTGCTGAAATCCCTATGTCCACTCACAGAACTGCAGTGTCACAAAGCCAGCTGCACCATTGGTGCAGCTGCGTTCTTGGCACCAGCATATCAGTCCATGATGTGTCCTACAACCTAGAGAATGGTCAGTCCAGTGTACATTGCAGCTCCCACCAGGACAAAAGGAGACAATGTGCATAATCTTCAGAGCCTAGGATACAACTGCCCAGGGCTACTGTCACTGACAGCAACCTCACTCCCTCCAGTGGAAGGTCTGCTGCACACCTCTGCAGACTTCATGGGGTTTGAGGACTGACCCACCATGGACACTGTTCAGATGCCTGAGTATTAGCACCACTTGTCACTGGTACATGCATGAGCTATTCAAAGCCCCGAGAAGAGGGCTACCCTGACTCACTGCTGCTACAGCTAACATCCATGTCTGCTGTCAGGACCTGCTCCTCTAGTTGCTGCTGCCACTGCAAACCATGTACATTTCAGGGAGGTCTATGTAGCCTGCTGTCATTGCCACCAGTACCCACCCAAATGTACCACTGTCCAGTGCCCTCCCAATTACACCAGTTCATCCAGCCCACCGCTTGCACCACCATTGGGCCAATGAAAAAATTAAGAAGGAAATTTAGAAGAAGTAATGAAGTAAATTAAAATGGAAACACAAAACACTAAAACCCGTGGGATATAGCAAAAACAGTGCTAAGACAGAAGTTTATAGCAAAAAAGTACCAAATCAAAAAAAGTACAAAGATGTCAAATAAAAAATAAACTTAACAATGCACTAGAGCTATACACTCATAATTTTGAAAACTTAGAGGAAATTAATAAATTCCTTAACACATTAAACCAACAAGATTGAACTTGGAAGAAATAGAAACCTTGAACTGATAAAAAAGCAGTAATGAGATTGAATCAGTAATGATTAATCTCTCAAAAAAAGGAAATAGGAAATGCCAGGACCAGATGGCTTCACTCCTGATTTCTGTCAAACCTGTAAAGAGAACCAACATAAATTCTTCTCAAACTATACCAAAAACTTGAAAAAGAGAACATTCTTCCCAGTTTGTTTCAGGAGGCCAGCACTACCTTGACACCAAAACCAGATAAGGACACAACAACAACAACAAAATACAGGTCAATATCCCCAATGAGCATAAATGCAAAAAATATCAGCAAAATACTAGCAAATCAAATCCAGCAACACGTTATAAAAATAATGCACTATGATCAAGCAGTCTATCCCTTGATCTCATTATACTCAAATCAATAAATGAGGCATATCACATCAACAGAATGAAGAACAAAATCCATATGATCACCTCAATAGATGCAGAAAATCTTTCAAAAATTCAGTATTGCTTCATGATAAAACCTCTCAACAAATTAGGCATAGAAAAACATGCCTCAATATAATAAAGACCATTTATGACAAACCCACTGCTAACATCATGACAACTGGAGAAAAGCTGAAAGACTTCCCTATACAAATTCGACTAAGAATGTCTACTCTTAATACTTTTATTCAACATAGGACTGGAAGTCTTAGCCACAAAAATAAGCAAAAGAAAGAAATAAAGGAAGGAGATCCAAGTTGGAAAAAGGAAGTAAAACCATCCTTCTTCGCATGAAATATAATCTTACATACAGAAAAACTGAAATATTCTATCAAAAGCTGTTAGAACTAACCAATGTATTCAGTAAAGGTGCAGTACACAAAATCAGTAGCATTTCTCTACATTAACAACAAATTAGCTGAAAAGATAAATTAAAAAAGCAATCAATCCATGTACAGTAGCTTAAAAATAACTGGTAATGAATTTAACTAACTAGGCCAAAGACCATTATAACAAACTATAAAACACTGATGAAAGAAAGTGAAGAGGACATAAACAATTAGAAAGATACCTCATGCTCTTAAATTAAAGAATTAATATTGTTAAAATGACCAAACCACACGGTGCAAACTACAGATTCAACCTTATCCCTATCAAAATATCAATGACGTTTTTCACAGAAATTAAAAAAAAAAACAATTATACAACTTACATAGAATCATAAAATACCCCAAATAGCCAAAACAAAAGCGAAAAGAACAAAGCTGGAGATGTCACACTTATCTGACTTCAAAATATACTATAAAGCTATAGCAACCAAAACAGCATGGTACTTGCATAAAAACAGATAAATAGACCAAAGGAACAGAAGAGAGAGCCCAGAAATAAATCCACATTTTTACAGACAACAGATTTTTGACAAAAGTGTCAAGAACATATATTGAGAAAGGACATTTGTTCAATAAATGATGCTGGGAAACCTGGATATCCATATGGAAAAGAGTGAAACTGGACTCCTATTTCCGATATATAAAAAACAAACTAAAAATAAATTACATATTTAAGCATATGTCCTGAAACCATAAAACTTCTAGAAGAATACATAGTGGAAACACTCCAGAACATCGTTTTAGACAAAGATTTTATGACTAAGACTTCAAAAACACAGGGAACAAAAACAAAAATAGACAAGATTGACTATACTAAACTATTTTGATTCTACACAGCAAAGGAAACTATGAACAAGGCGAAGAGAAAGTATTTATAAACTCTTCATCCTACAAGAGACTAGTATCCAGGATATACAAGGAACTCAAACAACTTGTCAGGGAAGAAAAAAATTGAAAGTAGACAAATTATCTTAATAGATATTTCTCAAGAGAAGACACATATTAATATGGCCATTAGGCCAGCAAGTATACAAAAAAAAATGCTCCTCATTAATCATTAGGGAATTGCAAGTCAAAACCACACTATGATATCATCTTATCCAAGATCGATTATTTGTTATAAAAAAGACAGAAAAATAAATGCTCTTAAGGATGCAGAGAATAAGGAACTCATATTGTTAACGGGAACGTAAATTAGTAGAGCCATTATGGAAAACAGTATGGGAGATTTCAAAAAAGTGAAAATAGAGGTACCATAAGATCCAGAAATATTGTCACTGGGTATTTATTCAAAGGAAAGGAAACATGTTTATCAAAGAGATTCCTGTACCACCGTGTTTATTGCAGCTCTATTTACAAAATTAATATATGAAATCAACCTAAATGTTTATTAAAAGATGAAGAAAGAAAATGTCATATATATGCACAAATTTATGCTGTTCAGACATAAAAAATTAAAATTCTGTCATTTATGGCCACATAGGAACAGGAGGACATTATGTGAACATAAGTCAGGCACAGAAAGATGAATACCACATATTCTCACTCATATGTGGGAAGTAAAATATTTTGTGAGCTCGGTGATGTAGAGAGTAGAACTGTGGGTATTATTGGCTGGCAAGGGGAAGTGGGAGAGTTGTGAGGGAAGATTGGTTAAAGGATACAAAATTACAGCTAGATAGCAGGAATGATTTCTGGTGTCTGCAACACTGGCTGGTGAATATTGTTAACTATAAACTTACTATACAGTTCTGAAAAGCTCTAAGAGAAGACGTGGAATAATCACAAAGCAAAGAATTGATAAAGTGAACATACTAATTACCACAATTTAGTCATTTCATGTTGCATATGCGTATCTAAATATTACTCTACATCCCACAAATATGTACAATTATTAAATGTCAATTACAAATGAAAGGAAAAGGAAATGTTAACCCCTACTGTTGGGATAATAGACATTAATTATCTTCATTTATTTTCACTTTTATCACATCTCTCTAAATATAATTACACTTATAATAAAGAGAATATAGGAAATAAATTTCTAGCTCACCTCAATAAATTAGGAATGCAACAGCAAAATAAAGACAAGAAAAATACAAGAAAGAAATGAAAATTAATGAATTTAAAGCTGGTTCATACTGTCTGTGAGAACACATATTAAACACTAGATATGCTTCTTGAAAATAGTAAAACTGATATCTGACACATAATCAAGAACAAAGGATTACATATTGTATGACTCTATTTGTATAAATTCCTTTAGGGAATGAAAAACTATTCTGGGAACAGGAATTGATTACAAATGGGTATGAAGATAATTTGGGGGATAATAGTTGTGTAAATGTATCAATTTACTAACAATTATCAAATTGTATACTTACAATGAATACATTTTATGGTTTTTATTTTATTTTAACTTTAGTAGAATTACTAAAATATCCACTGAAGTCTCAATTATGTACCTCTAATTTAACATCATTTTAAAGATTCCAACCCTCTTTGAAATTTTAAAACTGTTTTTTAAAAATCTTCATTTGATGAGGGCTAGTAGGTTTTTTTTTTTTTTTTTTCATGTTTTGTTTTGTTTGTTTTGCTGCATAGGACCAGTAGCATATATTTTAAACTTTGCTTGCCATATGATACCTGTCACAGCTATTCATTCTGCTGTCGTAGAGTGCAACACAAATAGACTGTAAGTAAATGAGGGGGAGGGGCCAGTGTTGCCCCAATGGTTGCTGTATGTCAACCTCTGCTTGAAATTGTAAGTATATTTGGGACATACAAACTTTTAAACCAAAATGTAAAAAAAAAAAACTATTGCTTTGCATAATAATATTCTCATAGAATTTTAGCCAAGTATTGTTAATCACAGCTGCTTAAAGTGCTTATCTGTGAATTGTGTACAAAATAACATTGCATATTTTTTAAGTAAAAACTTTGTTTAAATTTAAATGGTTTATTGTTCCATATTAGAAATTTTATTTCTTTTTTCTTTTCCATAATAGTGAGAAATTGTGCCATTAAAATATTTATATTTAAAAGAGTTAACAGTTGCATGCTCACAAAACAAGCTCCATCAATAATTTTCACTTTGATGGTTTTTATGATAATACACTATAATTGGATTCAGCAGTAAATCCAAAACAGCTCTGAGGCATTGATTTTCCAAACAGTTCTGTCAAAATTATGCAGGAAGAAATGAAGCAGTGGCTTGATGAGGCATATCATGGAATGATTTTGAAATATTTTGCTTACTGAACAAAAGACACTAAGATACAGATAGTTTGTTTCTTTCAACAATCGTGGCAATCATACACATATTGTCAACACAAATAGCTTTTTTTTATTGATCATAATCCTTATTTAGCTTACCTAAATTTAAGCAAACAAGTGACCAGAACATATTACCAGAAATTTGCAAATTCTCTGAGTCTTATATAACAATTTTTTTCATGTTACTTTCTATTCATACCATACACTACTTTGTGTGTAGTAGGGAAATGTTATAATTAATTAATTGAGTTTTCTTACATTTGCCAAGATTGTGGTCACTTCCTCTAGTGGTTCATTCTGCTGTTGTCTTTAGAATAAGAAGTTGGTTACTTAATAGTCCAATTGTCCTTAATATTATTTGAAAACTGCCGGGTGAATTCAATGAAATAACTAATAACAATCATGTGTTACTTAAATTTGCTTGAAAACAAGCAAGTTATTTTTAAGGTCGTCTATGTTAACTTCCTGCCCTCTAAAAAATAAAAACAAAACAATTAATTTTCAAACTTTTATCTGGCTATCCTTAGCTTAGCAATTACTTCATTTAATAATAAAATATAAATAAATAATCATATTTCAAAATATTCGGTCCCAAGAAAGCTCATTTGCTTATAACTTTGAGGTTAACAACAATCACATTATCTAAATTGAATAATCAATTAAGTCAATTTTGACCTCATTGTGTTTCATGTATAATAACATCAGATAAGAATATTCAATTTCATGGAAAATGTTAAGGATGCAATAGTAAATGAAAAAGAGCATGGTCAGATAGATCTTTCACATATTACATTGTTAAAAGAGAAAAATTCCGTTATTTAAATTTCTTTAGTTGTTACCTCATAGTGCCAAACTAAATTTCACTGTGGGAAGCCTTAAAATTAGGAAAAAAAAAAAAAATTAAATAAGTCTAATCTTTGTATCCAATCCCTTATAAAGAATTCTGAAGCAGACCTGGAGCTATGGCTCACACCTATAATCCCAGCACTTTGGGAGGCCAAGGCAGCTAGATTACCTAAGGTCAGGAGTTCAAGTCTAGCTTGGTCAACGTGGTGAAACCCTGTCTCTACTAAAAAAAACAAAAATTAGCTGGATGTGGTACCACATACTTTTAGTTCCAGATACTAGGGAGGTACAATTACTATTAATAAATGTTTGTATATTTTCTACTACTTGTAAAGTATTAATATTCATAAGGTATTTTTCAACTGTGTAAAAACTACTGTTCTCCCTACTGTGTAGATGAGAACTCAGTGCTAGAGATGTTATCACACTTGGCAAAAGCTTCCTAGAAGTAAACTCAGAGCCCTAGATTTCCACTTAACCCTTCTCCTTACCAACCCCCACTCTTAACTGTCCAAGGATACTTCCCTCAGAGTTGTATCACCTTCTCAGAATGTCACTGGAAATCCCATTCCAGTAACTTTTTTGTTTTACAGTATTAAAGGAGAAATAGGAATTTCTTTGGGTACTGCTTAATTCATAAGCTGTATTATTCAATATCCACTCAGGAGAAGCCGGAGTATTCTATATGTTTCAAGCAAAAAGGACTTTAATGGAGCCCATTACTCACAGTTACTAATTTACTAAAATTTCTGTTCCACCTTAATATTTTTACTTCTGTATATCAATTATTATTATATGTATTTTAAAAATCAACTGACCCTTTTACTTAAAAAAATAAATAAATAAAGTGAATGAGTGGATGGACTTACAGTAACAAGATCCTAAAAGGAAGTGGCACACCACATAGGGGTAGGAAAAAGAAATGCTGGGGCAAGACCAGGGACAGTGGGCGTATGGCTGGTGGTCTGTGTCCCAGAGTGTCAGAAAATAGTAGACATCGAGCAGGACCAGGTACATAAGTTGTGGGGTCCAGTGTAAAATGAAAAAGCCAGGCTTTTAGTTAAAATGTCAAGTAAAAAGTTCTGCCAATGGTACATATAAAGCTCTTTCTTTTTTCCTGTGCTGTCTCCTTTGATTTGTCATGGTGGCTTTATTTTTCTATTTAATGTTATTGTAAATAAAAACAAATTAAGGTTTTAAATCATTAGCATAATTCCTTTGCTTATTTCTGGAGGCTGCCTCTAAATAGTGAAAAGAGAGGAATGGAAACTTGTCTCCTTTGGTGGAAGACACAATCTGTTCAAACAAGGCATGAGGCTGGTCTAGAGAGCACTTGTATAGTCAGGGACAGGGACACTTGCAGAAAGGCAATACCCAAAGATGTCAAGAATGTTTAAATACATGCACAAGAACTTACTCAGTAGCTGAACTGGGGGCCAATGAGAGCTTTTATCCCACAAGAAAGTAACCTCTGTCTGGCTGCTCCCCCAACACACTATGAAACTGCCAACCAGGCGAAGGGTCAGCCTCCCCCATTATCTCTTCTCAAGACTGTAAGGCGCATGCCAATCTGACCCTGATCCTCTCCACACACACATCCAGGAAGGGCAGTGTGGCAGTGGTCTCTGAGTCAGGGCAGAGAGACAGAGACCTTGAGGAGCCCAGAATGCAATTGTATAGGGGAGCGAGCAACCAAGAACAGGTCCCATGGCAGTGTCAAGAGGCACTTCTGAGAATCCAAGAACAGGGACATGCTCCATGGTCTCAGAATCCACTGAGAAAACGTTAAGTTCAAACATAAAGCTACTGAGAGTGTCAAGACGACAACCACAAAGCATTAAACCCTAAGTGTGGGCTCTTTTGAGCTCAGGAGTCAGTGACAATGCACTAGTTACACATCCAGAAAGCTCACCCTGAGAGTACCTCATTGATGACATATAAGAAGCAAAAAAGCATGAGTTATTTGAATCTAGTAGGTGAAAGGAAAATAAATCCTAAAATGGGAAATCTGAATTTGATGTTAGAGATTTAAGGAAAGACACTTCATGTAAATGTTGGTAGTACTAAAGAAAAAATATTTGCTTCCCAACAGACCAGTAGGCCCTAAAGAAAGAACTGAAATCATAATAAAAAACAACAGAGATCAAGTGTAGTTATGTTTTAGGAAGAAGGACCTGGCAGGGGGAAATCTGAGGATGAAGGAAATGAAAAATAAGGGGAGCTAAATAAAGATGCAAATGTGATGCTGAAGGAAGGGTGTGGGTCAAGGGAAAGGCACAGAAAAATTTGTGGGTATCTGCTGTAATCAATCCCAGCATTTTGGCAGGCCGAGGCAGGTGGATCACTTGAGGTCAGGAGTTCAATATCAGTCTGTCCAACATGGGGAAATCCCATCTCTGCTATTAAAGAAAAAAAAAAAATTAGCTGAGCATGGTGGTACGTGCCTGTAGTCCCAGCTACTCAGGAGGCCGAGGGAGGAGAATCGCTTGAACCTGGGAGGCAGATATCTCAGTGAGGCAAGATCATGCCACTGTACTCCAGTCTGGGCAAGAGCAAGATTCTGTCTTAGACTAAACTAAACTAAACTAAACTGAGACGAAATAAAAATATGTGGGTATCACAAAAATACTGAGGGATTGATGCTGTGAAATGAGGAGACCCTTAGTCAGGAAAGAGGACATATAAATAGAGAGAAATGATCAAAAAGAGCATTTCTTCTATCACAGACTATTAATGCTGTAGGATCATGAGTTCAAAAGTCCAGGAATCATCCTGCAGGTAAAATCAAGACTGAATGGCAGGAATATCTGTATACAAAACAGGATAAACAAAGGCCTTGTTCAATTCCCTAGCCATATTTCTTTTTCCTCTCAGATAATAACAGTGAATCCTGAATAAGATATCTTAAGTAATATCACACAAATAATAGCAGTTTTCCCTGCTTAGCATTCCATCAGTCAGTTAGGCATCCTCAATTAAGATTTAGAGAGCTTTTCTAATTTCTCATATTATTAATCAGTAAGGTGCTTTTCACAGAGTAAGCACTCAATGAATCTGCATTTAAAGCATTAATAAACCTCTTTATTACTTTATGTATACAAATTTTTAAAAGGAAAAGAAATCCAAGTTGTTCTCATTACTAATATAACTATATGCTCACACCTGCCCATAACACTTTAGAATATACGTTCTCTCTTTCTCTCTCTCTCCCTCTAGACCCCCATCTCTCTTTTACTCCCTGTCTTTGTATTATTTGTGTTTTGTTTTTGTTTTGCCTCCTTCTACCATATCTGATTCATTGTCTGTCTCCAGGGTTACCACATTTCTCCCAATACATTCTTGACATATCTTATCCATATCAAACTTACATCACTATTTCAATTATGTAGAGGTTTCCTCAAAAGTATCTTCCTCTCTGGCCCCTCAAAGTTCATGTCTTTCTTATATGCAAAATGCATTCATTCCATCTCAACAGTCCCTAGAGTCTTAATTTATTTCAGCACCAACTCTAAAATCCAAAGTCTCATCTAAATATTATTTAAATTTGATATGGGTATAATCAAGGTACAATTCATCCTGAGGCAAAATTCATTAGACCTTAAGGCTTGAGAATAATCCTCTTTGGTTCCATGTCTGGACTTCTAGGCCCAGTAATATGGCAGCAAGACCCCCACAGCTCAAGGCAGTAATCCCACCCACAAAGCATCATGTAAGCCTTCTAACCTGTTGATACCTTTCTGGTGACCCTGATGGTGTCTGAATTGCCTTTGGGGTCATGTTTTACTCTCTTTGAAAAATAATGCATGGTCATAGCCTGATAGTTCTACCATCCTGCCCTGTCCAATCCCAAAAGTCAAACAGCCTTCCTTTATTGAGTCCATCTCTGTTCCCTTCGGTTCAAACTAGAAACTTTTCTAGTTGTGTAATCCTACATTTTGTCAAGTGGTTTGTTGGCCATATCTTTAATGTTCCTTTCAGAACAAGCTGTTCATTTTTTTGCAATATGGTAGGCTGAGGATTTTCCAAACATTCAAGTTCTGTTTGCTTTTGATTAACAATTTCTTTTCAATTCATAATAACTATGAGGTAAGATAATATTGTCTTACTGTTAAAACTCGTAAGCCAAAATTTGGTTCAAAGTCACTCAGAAATGAAACTAAATTTTCCCACATGTAATTATAAAAAAAATAATAATAAATTTTCAACAAATTTTAAGCATTATTTCTTTCAGAGTTGTATACGTCTTAACTGCCAAACAATGAGCTCAAGACCAACTATATGAATTTCTTACAGAGAAAAATTGGTATCATATTTTGACTAGTCCGTGTGGACATGGCAGGGCTTGTTAAAAAATGTAAAGCTTCACTAAGATCTTCAGAAGCTTCACAGGTCCACTAAAGTTTGAAAAGGTACTTTCAATAACCTTGTAGACACAATCATCTACTTCACTTTTGACTAAGAACAGAACCAATAAATTTATTTAACTAATGAATATTCAAAAAAGTTAATTTGTTTTATAAAGATTATGTTTATTTCAATAAATGGTTTTTATACTGTGTATTCAAATTCATAGCAAATGAAAAGTTGAAAACACATTGTTGTATTTTATACATTTGTTTTAAGAAGATAATAATGACTTACAGTTCACACTGGCTTAATAATGCTTTAAGAGAGATTACACTATTCAAATGACTTGTAATTTAGCTGAAAAATATCATCTAACATTTCTTGTTCACCCAAAGTGATTGATCATCTCAATGGTGAATCTCAAAATGATGCTTAGCTATAATTGGAAAGAAAATTTTAAATATTCCATTTTGGCCATCAGACATTCTTCCAGCTTTTCATTATTCAGACCAAGTATTGTCATGAAAATGAATTCATCAATGTAACAGAGATAAATGAGCCAAACAGAACAGACAGAACGATCTTCCGGTTCTTAGGAAGAAAATTGTCTCATTGCCCTATTATATCAGTGACAAAGACGTCTGGACTTTATGAGCATATCTTTCCATTTAGTCTCTTTAAAATATTAATGACACAATGATTTAACCTCAAAACTAGGTTCAAGAAAGTGCTTAGAAAGTACTTCCAAGGTTGAAGACTAAAGATAAAACTAATCAAATTATCTAAAAGATTAGTATACTTCATGCAAGCAAGTTCATAAAGGATATTATTAATGATAACCTGAAAAATGTAAGTTAAATAAAGCAATTTAGTTAGTCAAAATATTCATATTTTAAACATAAAATTACCTACTAGGCAATCATGGAGTAATGCAATCAAAACATATTTTATATACATAATGGATTCTAGGAGGTTTCCTGCTTTAAGTCAAATTATCGAAGCCATTCAGATTCAGACATGGGTAGAACTAACTGAGAAATGGTAGACTGAGCCGTTATAGATTTTACTTTCATGAAGAGTTGATAAGTATATGAGATAAATCTTATTTTAAAGGAAGTTGCACACATGCTCATTGAGTTACTTTTATTAACAAAACCTTGTTGTTCAGGGGAATTATCCTCATTTCCAGATCATGGCATCTGTCATCAACATGTATCACCTGTCTAGCCTATGGACTTATGCTTGGATCTTAAATAAACAAATATTTTTATGTATATACTTAAAGTATACAACATGACATTTTTTAAGTTATTTTAGTAAAAATTGGCAAGTGCGCATGCACACACACACACACAGCAACAGTGTTGTTTTAGACTGCTCCAGCTACTGAATAAATATGTTTCTTACAGCTCTGGAACCTGGGAAACATGGTCAAGGAAGTGGCGGATTCCGTGTCTGGTGAAGGTCCACTCTCTGGTTCATCTATGGCTGGCTTTTCCCTGAGATCTCAGATGGTGCAAAGGACACGCAAGCTCTCCAGTGTCTCCTTAATAAGGACACTAATTACATTCATGAGGGCTCTGCTAATTGACCTAACAACTTACCAAAGTCCCCTCTTTCTCATACCATCACATTGAGGGGTTTGGATTTCAGCACATGAATTTTAGAAGTCACAAACCGTCAGTCTATTGTAAATGTGTAGTAACCTTTTTAGCTATGTTTTACAAGTATGGGAACCACAGAACACGTTGGCAGCTTGAAGTTTTCAGATTAGTAGAACATCCCCAGTGGAGAATGGTGAAAAACTGCAGAAAGTCTGAAAAATAATTTAAAACTCAGTATTTCTTGTAAGAATGAGATAATAATAGTTGCAGTGACTGAGATAAGCTTTGTGGTAGCTGCTCAGACTTATATATCAGAACTTGTTTGTAAAAGATACAAAAAATCAAACATTTTTAAAGGAGGGGACTGTGATAGACTGTCTTTAGTATGAGGAAGTAGAATCAATAAAATATAAAAGGTAATAGTATGATCAAACTGTGCCTACAGATAGATTACACTTTCAGAAATAATTAATGTTTTGCTAAATAATGTTTTGCTATTTTAAAAAGTTTCCTAGTTCATGAATAAAAAATATTAAATTGTTTCTAAGTTATGACACTAACTGTATTATTTTTCTGGTTGTAGTGGACTAAAATAAAATACTGAAATAAGTACTTGTATATCTTTACTGTTTATAATCATGCCTCCAATACATACACTTAGGAACTCACATACACACTCACAAAGATATGCATACAGAGTGAACAAATAAACAATCAAGCACACGATTCTCATGTTAATGTGATTTGTTGAGATGCTTATACCCTCCTTGCCTAATACTAATATACTGAACAAGGTGGCAGGGTACAGGTTTTTCTACCAACAAGTAGCACATTTTTGAAAACTCAAGCAAAATATGAGAACAATGAAAATTCAATGATTTGGATAGGATCACAGAGAAGGTACAAAAATTGGTCCACTGAATTTCACACCCAAAATATGACAGAAGAAATATTGAGAAATAAAAAAATTCTCTTTTTCTTTCTTTTTGTTCTACTTTCTTACATAGAGACATTTTCTGCTATTAACCTGAGGCAACTGAGTAGAGAAATGTAAATTAAGAAAAACAAAGTCCTAACCTCATACTTAACCTCCCAATGAGTCATGATGACCTCTTGCTCAAACGTAGGAGGTGGAAAGATAAAAAGCTGAGAGGCACTATACATCCAAATTAGCAAATAAAGCTGACATGCAAGAGAAAATGTTTTGAAAAATCTGATTACAGCTTCCAGCTGCTTTAGCTAATTTTTTCACTTCCTTTGGTTATGTTTTTCAGCACATAGAAGGTCAAGATTAAACTACTTCTATCAAATAAACAAACAGTATGTAATAGCAGACAATTTACTCATTCAGAATATCTCCAAAACAGAAAACAAACATATAAAACTTCAAGAAAGATATTATACATGAGAATAATAATTCTAGAAGAAGTAAGAATCTGTCAGAAAATAATGTTCAATATTATAAATCAAGTTAAAGCGTAAAAAAAAAAGAAAGACCCTATAAAAATATTTCTCTGCTGAGACACAGGAGAAAAGAAAACAAATGAAATTTAGCTAACAGATGAGCTAAAGCTAATAATATTTTTCATATATCTCATGTTTCATAAAATAAATGGAAAATAAGGATGTTCAAAACTGAAAGTCATATAGAAGTAGCAAAATTAAATATTTCATACTGGTAACACAATCTTTAATAAGAAAAATGACAGAACAGCTAGGAAAAAATTAAATTAAATAATTAAGTAATAAATAAAGATTAGAGACATCAGAAAAAAAGAGCAAGTCACTGTGATATGCTTCATTTGTATTATTCACACACAAAAACCTAGGAGACAAATACATATTTAGATATATGACTGAAGAAAATTTTTCTGAAGTAAAGAAAGGATTAAATCTCCTGCTTAAATGTGACCTCTGTGTCTCATGGAAAACCTCTACAGAAAACCAATATCAAGAAAAAGTACAATGAAGTTAAATTTCAAAGAATCAGAAAAGACAATATGGGTTCAGGCAAAAAGACAAGGAAAAGACAGCAAGCTCATCTCAGATTTCTCCAGTGCAATGTTCGATTGCTAGAAGACACTGAAGAAGAAATAAATTCTGATTAAAATGTATCACCCAGGAAAACTGAATGCAGAGACATTTTTAAGTATAAATTAAATGCTTAGTATGCTAAAACTCATAAGATACAGAATTTCTCAGACCCTTGGAAAAATAATTTTAAGTTATCACAGATTTCAAAAAACTAGAAGAGTGTTAATTAGGTAAAAAAGAAGCAGCGGTTGCAGGGTTGAGAGTGGGTTCTGCATTATTTTCTAAGTCTAACAAAATAAGAGAGTTCTAACTATGGAAGCTTGTATTGAATATCAATTTTGGAAATGGAAAATAATATAATATCATTAAAAGAGTAAATAAATGTCAAAAGAAGAAAATGTTGCTAACCCCAGCTTTTATGAAAAAATTATATCATATTAAAAATCAATAAATATGGAAACAATAAATGTGTTCATTTTAAATTTTACAGATGAAAACAAACACTAACTCATTAAATAAATAAATAATAAATAAACAATAGGGAATAATTCAAGTTACCAGAAAGAAAAAGCTACATTTCACCATATCAAAGACTCCATCAATGTTTTAATAATATACCTAAAATTTTATATCATAAAGAAAGAAAATAGATGCTATTAGTTAAACTATTTTACACTGCTTTCTCATTTCTCAGACTGTTTATATTATGCTAATCGAAAGAAATTTTTTGACTAGTCTAGTTTAGACTAAATTTTGATATTGTCATTCTTCAACCTTCAGGTAGAACCCCTTATGGACCATACATTGGCTAGGGTATTATTGAAACTTATTCACACAGATTTTTACTCCTCTGAGTCATTTTTTCTTTTTTTAGTCTCTAAGTTTTTATATACAACAGCATCTTCTATGCCATTGAGAGTGTTATGGATTCAGCCTTTCTTAAAATAGTGTCCACTAGGGCCCTTAGGATTTTTTCCAAGTAATTCATAGCATTCTTCAAGCCTTAAATATCTTAAATACGGTACTTTAATTTGTTGCATATAGTAGGCAATCTATTTCCATAAACCTCAGCAACAAAATGTAACAAAATTTTATCTATTTTTGAGAATCTTCTTTTCTTAGGTCCTGTGAAACCCTTGCTCAGTGCTTTGATAGGAAATACAAAATTCATTCATTCTTCCAGTAATGGATATTGACCTCACTAATATCAAAATTTTACACATTCCTATTTTATTTTTGTGATAATTTGTGCACAAAATAACTTAGTTTTATTTTAATACTAATTTATAATGTAATCTTTTTGGAGACATATTTACAGTTAAACCCAATATGCCTAGTACACAAATTCCAGTAACTTATTATAACTAATGACTATATGCATAGCATGACCAAATTCAACTATACAAGGCAGTAATAATTAAATTTTGACTACAGTTTAACCTAAATGGTTGTAAGATGTATTTTATTATAGAGATATCTAAATGTAGGGAAAAAAGCATCTTCAAATTGGTGAATATAGTACTTTATATAATGCATAGGTTTTATTAGAAAACAAAAGGCAGAAATGTATAGTAAAATTTGAAAAAAAATAGAGATTTAAACATTTTGAAAAACAATTTTACAACGAACCAAAAAAGGTTCCTTCTTTTAAAAGTAAATTAGAAAATAATGAGAAACACAAATTTATGTTGTAAGCAGGGTTTTTTTTTTTAAATTAAAGGAACAATAGCATGAAATTAAACCCACCACCATAATTCAACAGAAGTTATATTGAAGCACTCATCTCAGAAAAAATAACAAAATAAAATTAAAGATATAAAGAAAAAAAGAAAAGTTCATAAACAAATTAACTGAAATAAAGAGAAGAAAATTAATAAAACAAAGAGTTGTTTCTTCTGTTAAAATAGATAAACAACAACCAAAAATCTAGGGGAGACAGAAGCAAAAATAATAATAATAATATGTATAAACAAATTTAGGAAATTTGAATTGAAATAATGCAATTTTAGGGAAAATATTAAAATAAATTTTAATTCATTACAAATACATTTGGAAAAATTTGGGACAGTTTTTAGGAAATGTTACAATATTTAAAAAAAGAAATATACTAAAGAAATCTACAAAGAACAATTAACATTGGTATTTGAGACCATTGTGTTTTTTTTTTTTTTTGAGACGGAGTCTCGTTTCTGTCGCCCAGGCTGGGAGTGCAGTGGCCGGATCTTCAGCTCACTGCAAGCTCATGCCTTCCCAGAGTTTATGCCATCTCCTGCCTTCAGCCTCCCGAGTAGCTGGGGACTACAGGCGCCGACCTTGCCCGGCTAGTTTTTGTATTTTTTAGTAGAGATGGGGTTTCACCATGTTAGCCAGGATGGTCTCGATCTCCTGACCTCGTGATCCGCCCATCTTGGAGACTTCATTTTTAAAATTTACATTTCATTAAGTGTCTGCATGAATAATTTGACAAATTCAAAATTTTAATTAATTCATTAATTTATTAATTTATTTATTTTTGAGACAGAATCTCCCTCTGTCACCAGGCTGGAAGTGCAATGGTGCTGTCTCAGCTCACTGCAACCTCTGCCTCCTGTGTTCAAGCAATTCTCCTGCCTCAGCCTCCTGAGTAGCTGGGACTACAGGCGCACACCACCAGACCCAGCTAATTTTTGTATTTTTAGTAGAGACGGAGTTTCACCATGTTGGCCAAGAATGTCTTGATCTCTTGGCCTCATGATCCATCCGCCTCGGCTTCCCAAAGTGCAGGGATTACAGGTGTGAGCCAACGCACCCAGCCTCAAAATTTTAAATATGTAGTAGTACCGATTTCATTTTAACAACTCTGCAATAAAGTGAAAGTATAAAAGTTACCAGCTAATTTCTACATGTCTAATGTTTCCATAAAGTAACACTAGTCTTATACTAAAAATCAGGGTGAACCACTTCTAGACTGGATGATTAATAAACAACCTCTGAAAATCTCATCTTCTGTAAAAGCTGTGAGGACAATGGCAAAAATTAGCAAAATCAATTTCATAAAGACTCTAAATTAATAAAAGGCTTTCAACAACCAGGAGAGCATTTATTTACGAAAAAAAATGTCTGAATCTTAGTAAGAATGACAAGCTTGTGGGGTTTTAATTTGTCCTATTCCTACCTCCTATTTCCAGCCCCATGATAGCCTCAAACATCAGTAGTCATGAAAGAGTGGTAACAATTGCAAGTAGCAGCTTAACAGCCAACAGAGAAGACAGAATTAGATTGGAACTCACCCCTAGGTGCAGAGTATTGTCACTGTATTGACTAGCAATTAAAATAGCTTCCTAGTAAAATCTTATTCTCAGGGATGGTCCTTATTTTATCTGATTTAGAGCTCACTAGATGGGAACTAACCTATCCTCAATAAAGTTTATGTTTTGTTTTGTTTTATTTTTACACATTTAAGGAGTACAAATACAGTTTTGTCACCTGGGTATATTGCATAGTGTAAAGTCTGGGATTTTAGTGTAATCACTGTCTGACTAATGTACTATGGAAAATAGTATGATATTTCTCAGAGAGCTGAAAATAGAACTACCATTCAATCCAGCAATCCTACAACTGGTTATATACCCAAAGAAAAGTAAAGAATTACACAAAAAAGATACCTGAACGCATAAGTTTCTTTGGGTGATGTCTTGCAAATAATCAGTGATTTTTAAAGTCTTATCTTCCTGAAGTGGCAATACCAGTTAGAAATAAAAAAAAAAAAAGAGGCAGAACTAAAACTCCAAAAAGAAAGAACTGGAAAATAAGATGTCCACAGGGTGCTTTAAAAGCTCCAACATATTTATCTATTATGCCACACATATACAAAGAACTGTGTGCACAGCCAAAAGAGAGTTGAGAAGGCCTAATTCCTTACTTCTGATTGATTTTAAGGAATTTTGCATGCTGGAAATAAAGGTTAAGACAGAGCTGTAAAATTGCAAAACACTGAAGGAATGCTTTAGCACATGCCCAGAACTCCTCAGCAAAGTCTGGGAGACTTACTGATTCAAGGCATTTAGTGAAATATCTGTCCAATTATTAGCAGATCAATAAGCGAAATAAGTTGAGTCTACCATGGCTGCATATGACAAAGAATATATAAAAGTATTAGGCTGTTCTTGCATTTCTATAAAGAAATATCTTTGACTGGGTAATTTATAAGAAAAGAAGTTTAATTGTCTCACACTTCTGCAGGCTATACAGAAAACATGGCAGCATCTGGTTCTGAGGAGGCCTCAACGAATTTTACTCATGGTAGAAGGCAAAGCAGGAGAAGTCAATTCCCATGGCTGAAGCAGGAGCAAGAGAGCAAGCAGGGGAGATGCTATACACTTTTAAACCAGATCTCATGAGAACTCACTCACTATAATGGGTACAGTACCAAGGTAGGTGGTGCTAAACCACTTGTATTAGTCTGTTTTCATGCTGCTGATGAAGACAACACCCAAGACTAGGTAATTTATAAAGGAAAAAGGGTTTAATGGACTTACAGTTCCATGTAGCTGGGGAGGCATCACAATCATGGCAGAAGGCAAGGAGAGTAAGTCACATCTTAAGTGGATGGCGGTAGGCAAAGATATATAGAGCTTGTGCAAGCAAACTCCCATTTTTGTTTGTTTTGTTTTGTTTTTGTTTTTGTTTTTTGTCTTGAGATGGAGTCTCGTGCTGTCACCCAGGCTGGAGTTCAGTAGCGCGACCTTGGCTCACTGCAACCTCTGCCTTCGGGGTTCAAGTGATTCTCCTGGCCCAGCCTCCCGAGTAGCTGGGATTACAGGCATGTGCCGCCACACAAGGCTAATTTTATATTTTTAGTAGAGAGGGGTTTCACCATGTTGCAAGGCTGGTCTTGAACTCCAGCCTCAGCCTCCCAAAATGCTGGGATTACAGGCGTAAGCCACCACACCAGACCCAAACTCCTGTTTTTAAAACCATCAGATCTCCTGATACTTGTTCACTACCAGGAGAACAGCATGGGAAATATCTGCCCCATGATTCAATTATCTCCCACCGGTCCCTCCCACAACACATGGGAATTATGGGAGCTACAAGATGAGATTTGGATGGGGACACATAGCTAAACCATGTCATTCTGACCCTGGCCCCTCCCAAATGTCATGTCTTCACAGTTAGAAATTAATCATGCCTTCCCAACAGTCCCCCAAATCTTAACTCATTTCAGAATTAACTCAAAAGTCCACAGTCCAAAGCCTCATCCGAAACAAGGCAAGTCCCTTTCGCTTATGAGCTTGTAAAATCAAAAGCAAGTTAGTTACTTTCTAGATGCAGTGGGAGTACAAGCATTGGGTAGATACAGCCCTTCCAAATGAGAGAAATTGGCCTAAACACAGGGGCTACAGGCCCCATGCAAGTCTGAAATCCAGCAGGGTAGTCAAATCTTAAAGCTCCAAAATGATCTCTTTTGACTTGATGTCTTACTTCCACGTCATGCTGATGCAAGAGGTGGGTTCCTCTGGTCTTGGGCAACTCAGCCCCGTGGCTCTGCAGGTTGCAGGCTCCCTCCTGACTGCTTTCACTGGCTGGTGTTGAGTGTCGGTGGCTTTTCCAGGCACAGGGTTCAAGCTGTTGGTGGATCTACCATCCTAGTGTCTGGAGGATGGTGGTGGGAACTATGGGAGCTATAAGATGAGATTTGGGTAGGGACACAGAGTCAAACAAACCATTATTACTACTCATGAGAATTCCACCTGAATAATTTAGTCATCTCCCACCAGGCTCCACTTCCAACATTGGGATTACATTTCAATATGTGATTTGGGTGGGAAGACACATCCAAACAATATCAATATTTTAAGGAATTAGTTCAGGAAAGTCATTAAATGAACAAAGAACAATAATAATAGCAACAATAACAAAACTCTGAAGACAAGGAATAAAATTGATTTCCATGGTTGCTATATTATTTAATATGTGTGATTGTTTAAAATGTGGTACAAAAAGAAACAGGAAAATATGAACCATACACAGAAGAAAAGCAAAGCAAAATAGTCAATAGAAACTGCAATGATGAAGCCCAGATGTTGAACTTGCTAGACAAAAGTTTTTAAATTAGCTATTAGAAGATATTGTTTAATTTTACAACTCTTTTAAAATGTGTCTAGTAGATTTTCTGGTCTTTACCAGAAAGACTCACTGCTACAAATATATATATATATATATATATATATTAAAAATATGTTCAAAGAACTAGAGAAAATTAAAATTCTTTTAAT
>NW_016812293.1:882276-899503 GCF_001698545.2 Rhinopithecus bieti | reverse complement strand
AAAAACAACAAACTTTGGGGAGGAGAAATAATCCGATTTTTATAGTTGCCACATTATAGTATTTAGCATGTCCAATTTTCAACAAAAACTTATGACACATGCAAAGAAACAAAGAAGTATGGACTATACACAGGAAATACAGCAATTATTGCAAGTATTTCTGAGAAAACCTAGATAATGGACTTATTAGACAAAGACTTTAAGTCAACTACTTTAAATATGTTCAAAGAACTAGAGAAAATTAAAATTCTTTTAATTTAAAGAATTAAAATAAATTATAGAATGATGTTTACAATGACAATATAAAGAAATATATTTTTTTTTAAAAGAGAGAACCACATGTAAATGCTAAATTTGAAAAGTACAATGATTGAAATGAAACAGAAGTACAACGTCTTCATCTGGCAAAAGAACAAATAATAAAATTAAAAAATATACCAATTAAGTTTATTTAATCTTTAAAAAAAAAAAAAAAAAAAAAAAGAAAGAACAATAAGCAGAGCTCCAGTAATCTCCAGGGCATCATCATGCTTATTGATATGTATTGAGAGTGTCAGAAGAAAAGGGAGACAAAAAGTGGCAGGAATAATATTTGTGATTTTGGAAAGTCTAAACTTTGCCTTAATCTTCACTTTCCAAGAGCATTTAAAAAAAAAAAAACCACACACACACATTAATGGATATACTAAAAAGGCTCAAAAAACTCCAAAGGAGGTAACTCAAAGAGTTTAAACCTAAACGCCTAGAAACATCATAGTCAAACTGCTGAAAGCCAAAAATATATATATTTTTTCCAACTTTTATGTTATATTCAGGGACTACGTGTACAGGTTTGTTACAAAAGTATATTGTGTGATACCGAGGTTTGGGGTGTGATTTAACCCATCACCCAGGGGTGAGCATAGTACAAAACAGATAATTTTTACAGCAGCAAGTGAAAAATGACTCAAAATATACAAGGGAGCTTCAATAAGTTCAACAGCTGACTAATCATCAGAAGCACTAGAGCCATGAAGTGGTGGAATGACATATTAAAGTGTTGGGAAAAAAGACTGTCAATAAATAATTATCTATTCAGCAAAACTATGCTTCTAAAATAAAGAACAAATGTAGACAGTCTTGAATTAATTAAAAAGAAAGCCTGAGATAATTCATAGCTAGTAGCGCTACTCTTTAAAAAATAGTAAAGAAACATCACATGGCTAAATGAAGAAACACTGACGAATGACTTGAATCTATGCTAAGAATAAAGAGAAAGTATATGGAAAAGGTAACTACATAGGTAAAAATAATAATAAAAACAGTATCAGTGTAGTTTTGATTTGTAACTCTTCTTCTCCTTAATAATTCATATGTCTTACTCATTCAAGTTATTTGTAGAATTCTCTGTTCAATTATTACCTGATCAATAAGCTAATTAAGTTGAGTCTATCACGGGCACACATGACAAAGAATATAGTTTAAAACATGTATCTACCTATGTGCAGCAATAGTTATAAAATTGTACCATTACTAGTACAAAGGATGAGAGAAGAAATTGAGCTATATTGATATTTTATATTGTATATTGCTCATATTACATATTGCATATTGTATATTGCTATAAATCTGAACTATATGATTATAGGTAACATGTTTATTGTAATCCTCAAAGAAACCAATAAGAAAATAACCTAAAATATAGTAAAAAGAAACATCTGGTGAATTAAAATGAACATTAGAAAATATCTATTTAATGGAAGACAGGAATAGAGAAACTTAATGACCTAAGACATGTAGAAAACAACTAGGAATTTGACAGATGTGAATCACACATTATTAATAACTGTATGAAGTATAAATGGGTTAGTCATTCTAATTAAAAAAAAAAACTGAGATTAAAACAAACACAAAGAAGAAAACCACCATGATCCAACTATATACTATTAATAAGAGACACATTTTAGATTCAACCTTCATTCTGAAGGGTATAAGCCCTCAAGAATGCACTCTTTTCAGCTTGGGTTGCTGCACACAGGCACGCAAATTTACAACAAAGCAAGAGAGTACCAAGAGGTACCAAAGTGGATCAACTGTGTTCTGTAAATTTCCCATCTGCTTTGTGTAAAAGCAGCCCTATATCCAACTTCTGATATGAATTATAAACCTGTCATGGCTGAGACTCCTCCTTTCTCCTATTGTTCCCTGAACAGAAGAAGTTAAAGTGTGATGGTAGCAATCATAACTTTGTAATATAATGGAATACTTGCTGTGTTCTCAGGCAAGAGTGTTCTTACTTTGGGGATCAGGACTTCTAAACCAGATTTGCATGGGCAGGAACCACAGAGATCCTAGTGAGTGAGATGGTATATAAAGCCAGTCCTACCCTCACCCCTCTGCTCCCTTGGAGTTTCACTCTGTCGCTCAGGCTGGAGTGCAGTGGTGCTATTTTGGCTCACTTCAACCTCTGCCTCCCGCGTTACGTCTCTTGGTTTTTGGATCCATTCACTCCTCTTTTAGGGGCACAACAACATAAAGAGGTTATTGCTTTAATGAGTATACTCTATCTGAAGTATAATGCCTTATTTTCAAAGAGTATTTCTCTATTCTTGTGTTTCAGCTGATCCTAGGAGGCAGTTTCAGTGCTCCAGGATGTGTGGATACAATTCTTTGGTATTGGGTCCAATTTTACACCTTCATTGCTGTGAAATTTTATCTCATTGGAAGTTACTGGTTTTGTTTTGTTTGGTGGGGAAGAGGGATTATATCTGTTGTTAAGGAATGTTGGAAGCCTCCAGATAGAGTTTTTGACTAAGGTTCTATCTACAGGGAAGGCAACTCATGTGCATAATAGGTGTGTATCACTGTACAAATAAACAATGCAAAACAAAAAGAAAAAAACAAAATAGAAACAAAACAAAACAAAACAAACAAACAAACAAAAAAAAACAAACAAACTGTGGACTCTGAAAGAATAAAGGGTCCCGATGCACTTGATGTGTAATCGAATGGCTTTTTAACTTCTCAAGGAATGATGCCATGCTGGAGGTTCAGCATTAGGCTTTTTTGCTTACAGGTTGGACATGCAAGGATAGCAGTAACAAAGCTGGCTTTGGTAAGTGAGACTATGCTATTGGGTCCCATCTACATCTTTCATTTATCACCATGGCTACTCTATGCTATTGTGTCCCTTTTACCAGCTCTTTGGTGAATGATCAACTGACCAAGTTTTTTAGTCTGTTCGGCTGTTTAGTACTTTTTCATAGTGGATGCTTATTTATGTGATAAAAATCTTATCATTGCATGCTCGTTACCATATGTTCATTGACATACCTCTGTATCTACACTCTATCGACTATTTATTTTTAAATGCTGATTAAGTGATTAGGTCATTGGCCACTGCCTAGGAATTGATATGTATTTTGCTGCTACTTTGAAAAGATACAGTTCTAAGTACAAAAACATGCAAAAGTACATAACACATATCACTGACTTTCAAAGAATTTATCGTAATTCATTTTACAGAAAAAAGTAATGAGCAATAAATGTTTCCTGATGTTTTGTATGATCCTTTTTAAGGCAGACACCATTACTTTAAATGGTGAATTTTACTCTAAGCACATACTATATACTTAGTATAGTATTTACTACCTGGTATCTTATTCATACATGTATGCCAGCTTTCACATCACCAGAGACCATTGATTACCACAGAGAACACGAACTATCCATAGTTGTTCTGGGCTTAGTAACCAAAATAGTATGTGTATGTAGTGGGTCCATATGTAACGTGTGTGTGGTGTATGTGTGCAAGGAGATTAAAAGAAAGAGCAAAAGATAGTGTTGGAGAGTCTAAGAAAACTTAAAAACAATTTTCAAATCTGCTGTTTATTCCAAAAAGCAAACTAATAATATCTGTTAATTTTATCTTGAGATTGAGAGAGCAGTCTTTTAATTCCTGTTTAGTTTTCATCACTTTGAAATAATTTAAATATAAAATAAAAATTTAATAATATGTAAGAAAGATCATTAGAAAACATGTCATATAAATTGAATTAATTACTAATACATTGTTATGGTAGGCAACATGGTAGTAACTCAGAAACTTTGTATTTTTTATTTCAAAAACACAAGCCTATTTATTGCTCTCTTTGGGCCTCAGTGTATTTAAAACTGAACTTATAAAATAATTTAGAACAGAACAATCAAAGTAGAGCTCCAGATTTGAGACATTTGTTATACCGCTAGTCGCTTCCCACTAAGTAGAATGGAAAAAAGAGAAAATAAATGATTTTAATATTTAGGTGACAGTGTGTGTGGCATAAGTTAAGCATTTAATGTTACTTTAGAAATATTTGACATATATCTCGGGTGAACTTATCCAGATTTGTTTATTGCTATTTGAATTCATTTGTTCATTTATCACCTATTGAACAATTTTTGACACCATAGTGCTGAAGAATCTGTTAAACATAGAATCAAAGAATAAGCTACATTTCTTATCCGTTAATATTCAGTAATAAGAAAACCAAGAAATCCTCTAAATCATTGTCTATAAAACCGACAAAACATAACAGAAATTACTTTCATAATATTCAAAGATGATGGGGTTTCCCTAAAGGGTTTCGATTACATGCTTTGCATTTGTTTACCTTGTATTTGACTATGTATGTGACTTATTTAATATAGCATAAAAAGTACACAGTGAAAATACTAATAATTAATGTTAATTAAAAGTGTATGTGCTTATTTTATATGTGTTATCACTAATATTTAAATCACCTTTTCATGATGGATAATGTCATCAATATTTAATATCCCCATTCTTCAAACAGTGTTCAAATTAAGCAAATTCCCAGAGCATGTATACATTTTACTGCTCAAGACAGGATTTAAACATAAGCCTAACCACAGGCCTGTATTCTTTCCATTATCCCATACAGCTTCTAGGATGATTAAGAGTGTTTGTCTGTTTGTGTGTATCTACACATAAGCAATAATATGTTTTAATTAACTCTTTCCAGATTGTATGAAAGAATAGTTCAAAGAAAGCAAAATATTGATCTGTGATATATTCTATTCCTTTCAAACATGCATTATAAATCTAGAGTTAAGTCACATTGCAGAGTCATCAAAATAGAATGAAAAATATTAAAATTATTTTATATTTATTTATTTTTTCATTTGTTATAAAATATAACTTTTCTAGTTAATAAGCAAGATTTGTTGATGACTGTAAACTGCCATTTTAAAATTGATGCTAAATGATAAACAATTTTAAATATATAATAAACATTTATGCTACCACCAATGATATGTAATTGAGTCTGTACTCATATTTCATCTCTCAATATAAAGTCATATGCATATGCTTTATTCTCTTTCATCCTTTTAAAATTACTTTTAAATTATATTTGTTTCTATTAGAATTATTTATCAAAATTTTGCTAATTCATTTAGTCAACTTCAAGACAAAATTAGAAACCCAAAAATAATGCTTCATCTTTCAAGATCAATGGAGAGCAAGTTGATATGGTAGATGCTCCTAATGAAGATATACATCTCAAACTATGTGACCATAAAAAGCAAAGCTCAACAGAGACTCAATGTATTGACAGTTATCTTGTTTACAGACATTAAGGCAAGATCACAGTAATGGAGGTTCAAGCCACTATCTTTCTCTTCAGTTATTGTGATAGGCCCATAATGGCCTCTTTGGTGTTTATTGCAATCTCCAAGTAATCTCCAATCTCAGAACTTATGAATTTGCTACACTTTATGATTGGAGAATTCTCATCCTAGATATCCACATAGTGTGGTTCTTCATTTACTTTAGTTTCCTGCTCACATTTGGAGAGAGATTTCCTCTACTATAAAATACCAACTCCTCTTATGGGCCCTAGTGTTCTCTACTCTCCCCAGTCTGTTTTATTTTATTCATAGCACGTGTAACTACAGGACATGTAATATGTCTATATTTTTATTTTGTTATTGCCTTGTTCCCCTACATTAAAGCAAGCTTTCAAAGCAGATATTCCACGAATTTTTCACTGCTATGTCCACTATCTAGAATAGTGTATGTTTGACAGGCCAAAGCCCTATGAGTGCCTGTGTGTGTGTGTGTGTGTGTATATATATATATGAACTATGTGTTCACAAAAAGTAAAATCTTTCTTGTGTTACAATTAATTGTTATTTACAAGAATAATTTAGGAGAATTACAAAAAAAGTAAAACACAGTTGAAATAGGAGGAAAATATTAGGATATGTATAGGTAATACATTATTTAATTTAAAAAGATTATATATGATATATTTACGTTATCTATATATTATATATATATGAAGAGAAAGATAGTGGCTTGAGCATTCATTATTATGATCCTGCCTTAAAGTCTATAACTAAGATGACTTTTAATACATTGAGTTTAATACATATATAGAATGTGTTAATTTCTACGCATTTGTGGATTTTCTTGTTTTTGAAAATTTGATGTAAATCTAGAGAATAAGAGTGTTTTTTATAGCAGGAAAACAAGCTATATCTTGAATAAATTTTTCTTTCTGATCACCCAAAATCAAATTGATATTTTTATTCTCTTTAAAACATCTTCCTAATTGCATCACCATTTTATTTGGTCAGACTAATTGTTTATTTTAGTAGTTAATGAGTAATATTAATTTAATATTGATTTGTATTAAATTAGTTTTAAACCTATTATTTTATATAATTTAGGCATAAATTAACAGTGATTTACACAAGTTACGCTTTATTGATTTAGAATAGTAAAATTATGAATCATTTTAACTTTAAAGAAACAAATTTCTGATTCATTCGAATAATTATTTCATAATTATTTTTATATTTGAGAAAAAAATTCTCTCTTAAATTAACAGTAATTTATCCTGTTCTAAGTTTTTAGATTTATATAGACAATGTATCCTATTTCATCTGGTTTACTTTTTCTATTTTCTAATACCAAGATATTTGAATAAGGACAGGATTTGAGTGCAAGTACAACTCAGATGACAGAATCTATAATATAAAAGAAGCATAATATCAAATTCAGCTCTTATGTTAATAACCACTGCGGAAGTTTCAAAATTCACAGCCAGGCCTTTCTTCCTCTGCGAATTTCAGCAACAAAGATGTTAGATTCTGATTTGATGATACTGTAGTTCCAACAATTAAATATAATTGGTTGAAATTTATCCTATAGAAACATGTCATAATTTATAATAAAATGCCTCAATAATGTTTTCAGTTAACTTACCATTCTAAACTTGAATACCAAATACCAGAATAGCTTACCTAGAATACATTTAGACTTTTGTAGTACTGAGTACATACTTGTTTGCACACATTTTTATATGTGAACATTGCTTGAGCAAATGATGTTTAATAACACCTAAGTCATTTTTTTATTTCTCTGTAATGATAAAGTTATTTAAATATACAGCTATATCATCAGCGACCATATTGACACAGAGAGAAAGGAATTTAGTGCACAACGGAGTACCCTGACTAGATAGGGCCAGATATTTGGTAGAAAATGGTTTAGAGATTATAGTGAATAAAACAAAGAATATGGGGCTCCAAAGGGATAATAATTCAGAAATAAACGCCAAAAGATTTTCAGATACAGCATTTTCATGTTTATTCCTTGTTTTAATGATTTGAGAAGTGAGGACATTATTAACTAACATAAGCAAAATGACCTCATTTTACTTTATTTCATAGCACTGAGGATGACGCTTGAGTAATGACATACATCTTAAAGACTAGCTGAAATAAACAGAATCATCAAAATCATTGTGCAATTCAGCTGTGAGTAGAATTGGTTGTTATTTGTTATGTTAAGAGATACAATGGCATTTTGCAAATCTATTTATGGCTTCTGATTATCAAAGTCTATGACATGAACTTGAGTTCAAAGCCATTTCTTAATATAAATTTTAATCATTCCCTCCATTATGAGATCCCAGTCACGGAAATAAAAAATTGCATCAAGAATAATTTTATATTATTAAAGAAAACAAATGCACTTTTTCTAAACATTAACCAAGAACAGGACTTCAGAATTTGAAAAATAACATCAGAAAAGGTCACATTCACAAATGCATGCAATCCAAATAACTGAAAAATTGAAACGAAGAAACAAGCCTTATTTAATACATATTAATTAGTTCAAATCATTAACAAATACACAATATTCAGTATTCAGGTTTTGTTTTGTTTTGTTTTGTTTTGTGAGATGGAGTCTCATTCTGTCACCCAGGCTGGAATGCAATGGCATGATCTCAGCTCACTGCAACCTCCACCTCCTAGGTCCAAGCAATCCTCCTGCCTCAGCCTCTTGAGTAGCAGGGACTACAGGCACCCATCACCATGCCTGGCTAATTTTTTGCATTTTTAGTGGAGACGTGCTAGCCAGGATGGTCTCGATCTCCTGGCCTGGTGATCCACCTGCCTCAGCCTCCCAAAGTGCTGGGATTATGTGTGTGAGCCAGTGCACATGGCCAGTATTCAGTTTTAATGCTGCTTCCTGTACACAGCACAGTCCAATATTCCCCGGACAAAATTGTGTGCTGCACAATGTATTACAATAGCTCTCCACAAAAGCACTTTCCAATTCAAATTATACTGCATATCGACATATACTTTCTTGAGAACCACAGAAGTAGTAGAAAGGACGAAAGGGTCGAGAGGCTGTAATTTCATCATTAAATGATTGATTGAAGAGGAGTCCAGTTCCAGATTACAAGTCATTTGCATGACAAGTATTAGCGTTAAAGATTTGAAAAATCTACATGAGATTCCAAAAGACCATATTCGTGGAGACTTGAATACTACTTATTTTAATCTGCATTTAAAAGCCTGTCTGATTCACAGCATATTATTTTCCAAAAAAAAAAAAAAAAGTGAAAAGTATAAATCTTACATTAGCTCCATTATTGTAAGGCAATTTTAATATATCTACTTTTATGTAGATTTTGTAAGATTTTGTGTAGATTTGTATCTTGGTCACATATGCATTATTTTATAAATAATTCAAATTTGTGCATCAAGTGTTTTTACTAGGTATATGGGGCATAAGGGGTACCATATGGATAATATTTAATTTTAAAAAAGAGAGATACATTTAATATATAAGGAAATTTTATCAGAGGCATTTTGCATATACAATTTATAAGAGACCTTAGGATCTGAGCAGGGAACACTAAGACAACTCAGAAATTAACAACATATAACCACCTCTAAAACTAGGAAGGAAAGCCAATGGGAAGTGCTATTAGAATTGGAGCACAATGGCTGGCATTACTCAGCAGAACTGTAAGGCTGGGAGTCTGGTGACAGCTAGTTTTATGGAGGAGATTCATTCACTGACACAGATGCTGCCCACATATACAGGGGACAATACTGCATTCCATTCTTCCACTGGTTCTTCCCATGAGTAAAATCTAGCTGGAAGTGAGCTGCTAAGGCCACCTCGGAAATGTCCCTATTGCAGTCAACCTAGCTGCAGTAAAGACTAGGACACAGGATTGGCAAAGAAAAAATTCTCAGCCATGCAGGTTCAGGAAAGGCACTCTATCCCTCTTGTTCTACCTTGCGTGCATTTTAATTTTTTGGCATGTTTGACTCAAAAAAAAAAAAAAAAAAAAAACAAAGCCTTTACATTTCTGCCTAATATGAGACATCTACACTTGAATAAAGAAATGGTCTCTTTCCTTCTACCCGGGAAGTATCTCAAAGACATATCCATTTCAAGTTTAATTTTTCCAGGTGAAATAACCATTTGCTGTAGCTTCTCATGATATATCAATGACCTATGAACTAAATGTTAAATCAACCTAATCAATACTCTTCATTCAAAGTAGTGGAGGAAAGGAAAAGGGGAAAAGAAATGTATATATTGTTGCTACAGAATTCATTTTTGAAACAGAACACAAATTTGCATTTATTGTTTCCTGTTTAACCACGTATATCATTTTTTTGTTGTCTTCAGTTGGAATATTAGCTCTTATTTATTTTGTTATTTTCCCTGATAAGACAACTTTATTCTTAAAACATCTGACATATTAGTAGTACAATATTTATTACATTACTCAAATATTTCAGTGATCTTTAATGTAGGACCTGAACTCATGAAGTGGTACAAGATATCGCCAGAGTTCCAAGCATTGTCTTACTTCCAAGTATTGTGTAGTAGCAAGTAAAACTTTCCTCGATAAAACATGACTATCTATATCTATGTCTATCTCTATATCTATACCTATATCTATCATGACTGGAAGAATATTCAAGTATACAGCCTCAAGAATACCAAAATATCCCCAAAGCAGTATCAAATCTATTTTAATAAGATTGCTGTTGTTTCCCTGATAGAAATATTCTTGTTTGAAAACTAAAACCTATGGAATTGCAGACCGAAGTTGCAGGGACAGGAAACCAAAAATCTCAAAGTACATTATTTGATATAATGGTAGCATGGGTCATTGTAACATTTATCTCTTGGTTCTCTAATCTATGTAATCTGGCCTATGGTAAAAACAGTACCTTAGACTTGTAATTGATGAAAAAAAATGAAGAAAAAATTACCAACCTCACTGGGTATCATTTGCCATTTGGCACTGTGACTGACCCTTCAGCTGGCCTGTTAAATTCCATTAGGCCAGCTTCTTCTGCATCATGGGGTACGTGGTATGCTCATATGATTACCCTTCTACTGAATGCCCAGAATGAACAGAAGCCAACAGTAAGCTAAACACTCAACATGGCACCATTACTCAGAAAGAATATCCAGCTACCCAATGGCAGGTTAATTATAATACATCTGTCCATCACTGAGGGGTAGCAATCTGGCTTACCTGAAGAAATGCCACTTAAGATAGAAAAGTAGGAAAATAGATGTATTGATTTCCACATTCATTTTTCTTTCCAATGCTTGCTAAAGCCTCCCACTTGTCAAATTCAGTTAGAAATTATGAATCATTTATACACAGGACATCCTTAATCCATTATGCAACAAGTCTCAGCAACATTTGTATTTGGAATTTGTGAGAGCACAGTAAAACAGCAGCAATCCAAACTGCACAGCTATTCTTCCATTCTTTTCGTGGTTCAGATAAATGCTTTTCCTTTTTTCTACTTTTAGAAAATAACAACTTTATCAAGATATAATTCACACATCATAAAAATCCCCCTTTCAAAGTCTATAATTCAGTGATTTTATATATGTTTACCAAGTTGGATGATCCTCACCACTATGTAATTTTAGAACATCTTTATCATCCAAAAAAACCTTTGTACCCATCAATAATCACTCTCCATTTTCTCTTCCAACCTCAGGCAGCCAATAACCTACTTTCTGTCTCTATGGACTTTCCTGTTCTGGATATCTCCCATTAATAAAATTATACAATATGGATGTATCATTTTATGATAGACTCCTTGTACTAAGCCTAATGTGTTCAAGGTTCACTCATGTTGTAGATACCTTAGTTGTTTTTGTATTTTGTTATTAATAATAATTCTGCTATAAATACTCATGTACACATTTTTTGTGGGGACATATATTTTCATTTGTCTTGGATATATGCATAAAAGTGAAAGTGATGGGTTGTTTAGTAACTCTATGTTTAACCATTTGAGAACCTGCCAAATTGTTTTCCAAAGCAGGTGTGTCATTTTATGACCTCATCAGCAATATATGAGGCTTCCAAATTTTCCACAACCTTACCAATAGTTCTCAGTATCTATCTTTTTACTTTTAAACATTCTAGTGAGTGCAAGGTAGAATAACATTACCCCTTTAATTTGTATTTCACTAATGAGTAATGAGACGAAAGAAAAGATCTACTGATGTGCTTATTGAACATTTACATATTTTCATTGATTAAATGTCTATTGAAATCCCATTTAAAAAATTGTTAAAGCTGAATTGTAGTTTTATATTAGGTGGAAAGGAGATCTTTCCATACATAGAAAACAAATACTTTATCAGATATACATTTTACAAAGATTTTCCCATTCAGTGGGTTGTTTCACTTTCTTGATAGTATACCTGAAACACAAATGTTTTAATTTTGATAAAGTTAATTGTATTCATTTTTTTCTTTTATTGCTTATAATTTTGATACTATGTAAAATAAGCCACTACCTAATCCAGTATTACAAAGATTTACCTAATTTTATTCTTATAGTTTTGTAGTTTTTGTTTTTATGTTTAGGTATATGACCCATTCAGAGATAATTTTCTATATGGTGTGGGTAAGAATACAACTTCTTTGACTTGCACGTGGATAACCATGTATTCTACTGCCATTTTTTAAAATGACTACCCCTTTCTCCATCAAATTTTCTTGGCATTTAGTCAAAATGAATTATTATTATTATAAAAATAAGCATCTAGTTCTAAACAGTTAAATATATTATTGATGTCTATATTTACTCTTCTGCCAGTGCCTCACTGTCTTGATTACTGCAGCTTTGTTGTGTGTTTTGAAACTGACGATTATGGCCTCTGCAAATTTATTTATCTAAGATTGTTTTGGGTATACTAGGCATCTATATAAATCTTTTAGGATCAGATTATTTTGGGTATACTAAGCCCCTTGCATAAGTCTTTTAGGATCAGCTTGCCAGGTCTGCAAAGAAGTCATTGGGATTTTGATAGGGATTGTGTTTAATCTGTGGATAATTCTGAGAAGTATTGCCATTGCCATCTTTACAAAGTTAAGTCTTTATCCACAAACAAAGGATGTTTTTTCCATTTATTTTGGTTTTCTTAAATTATTTCCCATTATGTCTTGTAGCCTTTTTTCATGTTAATACAACATGTTTATTTTCTTTTTGCATTAGTCTTTATTATGATGGATTTAAATACATGTGTTTAAAAGGTCAGTCTAAAGCATGCCTCTTTACAGAGGCACATGCTTTTCACAGAGAAGTGAAAGTGCAGGCTTGTTACATAGGGAGACCTGTGTCATGGGGGTTTGTTGTACAGATTATTTCCTTTCTAGGTATTAAGGCTAGTACCCATTTTTAATTTTTCCTGATCCTCACCCTCCAAAAGGTTCCAGTGTGTGCTGTTTCCCACTCTATGCCCATGTGTTCTCATCATTTAGCTTCCACTTATAAGTGAGAACATGCAGTATTTGGTTTTCTGTTCCTATGGTCACTAAGGATCATGGCCTCCAGCTCCATGCAAGCTCCTGATAAGGACATGACTTCATTCTTGTTTACGGGTGCATGGTATTTCATGGTGTATATGTACTGCATTTTCTTTATCCAGTCAATTGTTGATAGGCATTTATGTTGATTCCATGTGTTTGCTATTGTGTATAGTGCTGCAATGAATGTTCACATGCATGTGTCTTTATAATAGAATGATTTATATTCCTTTGGGTACATACCCAGTAGTGGAATTGCTGTTCTTTTAAAAAATGTTTTAAGTACATAATATTTGTACATTTTTATGGGATACATGTGTTATTTTCATACAAAAATATGGTATGTATTGATCAAATCAGGGCGAGTGGGATATCCATCACCTCAAACACATTATTTCTTTATATTTGGAGCATTTCAAATCCGCTCCTCTAGTTCTTTTTGAAATATACAATAAATTATTGTTAGCTATAATCACACCAAGGTGCTACTGAACATTAGGTCTTATTTCTAGTAATTTCTTTTTGGTACCCAGTAACCATCCTCTCTTCCCCTCACTGCCCCCCATTACCCTTCTGATACTCTGGTAACCATCATTCTACTTTCCACCTTCGTGAGATAAATTTTTTTAACTCCCACGTCTGAGTGAAAACATGCAATATTTATCTATCTGACCTTGGTTTATTTCAGTTAACAGTGTTCTCCAGTTCCATCTATACTGTTGCAAATGCCAGGATTTCATTCTTTTTTTTTTTATGGCTGAACAGCATTCTACTGCATATATGTACCACTTTTTTTTTTTGTCCATTCATGCAGTGATGGATAATTGGGTTGATTCCATATTTTAGCTATTGTGAATAGCACTACAATAGATGGAAATGCAGATATGTCTTCGATATGCTGATTTTCTTTATTTTGCATTTATATCCAGCAGTGGGATTGCCAGATCATATGGTAATTCTATTTTTAGCTTTTAGAGAAATCTCCAAATTGCTTTCCATATTGACTGTACTAATTTACTTTCTCACAGTATACAAGCATTCTCTTTACTCTGCCTCCTCATTAGCATCCATTATTTTTTGTCTTGTGGACAAAAGACATTTTAATAGGAGTAAGATAGTATTATTTGTAGTTTTAATTTGCATTTCCCTGATAATTAGTGATGCTGAACATTTTTTTACATACTTTTTGGCCATTTGTATGCCTTCTTTTGAGCTATGTCTACTCAGATCATTCAGACTTTTTAAATTGGATGGTGATGATGACTATAATTAATTACTATTGAGCTGTTTGACCTCCTTACATATTCTGGTTATTTTTATATTTATTTATTTATTTATTTATTTATTTATTTATTTATTTATTTTTTGAGACTGAATCTCACTCTGTCGCCCAGGCTAGAGTGCAGTGGCGCAGTCTCAGCTCACTGCAACCTCTGCCTCCTGGGTTCACTCCATTCTCCTGCCTCAGCCTCTCCAGTGGCTGAGACTACAGGTGCTGCCCCCACGCCCAGCTAAGTTTTTGTATTTTTAGTAGAGAGAGGGTGTCACCATGTTAGCCAAGATGTTCTCGATCTCCTGACCTCGTGATTCGCCCGCCTCGGCCTCCCAAAGTGCTGGGATTACATGCATGAGCCACCGCGCCCGGCCTATATTCTGGTTATTAATAGCTTGTCATTAATACTCATACTTGAATAGTTTGTGTACAAATCTTTAATATTTGTACTCCAAAAGATTCTATGTATTTTATTCTATTTGATTATAAAAATGAAAATGTTTTCTTAAATTCATTTTCAGAATTTTCTTTGTTATATGTAGATATGCAGCTTTTGTGTGTGTATTCACTATTCTTAATCTGGATACCTTTAATTTATTTTTCTTGAATATTTGCCTTGTCTATAACTTCCACTACAGTGCTGTAGAAATTAGAGAAATGGACGTATTTGTCTTTTTTTCTGATTTTAGGGAAATCTTTTCATATTTTATTATTAAATATGATATTAGCAGCAGAATTTTTTTGGTCAATGGCCTTTATCAGTTTGAAGATACTCTCTTTCGTTACTAGGTTTCTGAGTGTTTTTTCAATTATGATTGTTGAATGTTTTCAAGTACTTCTGATATACCTATTAAAATTGTCATGTAGTTTTTGTCTTTTCTTCTATTTATATGGTGTTTTTCATTGATTACTTTTCAAATATTATATAACATTGCATTCCTGGAGAAACCCATTGGGTCATGTTATTAAATATTTTGAGATTTGGCTTGCTTAATATATGTTGAGAATATTTCTTTCTATATTCATAAGGAATATTGGTCAGTAGTTATATCTTCTTGCAATATATTTACCTTGGTTTAATATCAGAGTAATAATGACCTAAAAGTTTGTTGCATGATTTGGTCTTTGCTTCTGTTTTCTGGAAGAGTTTATGATTTGTATTAATTATTTTAAACACTTGATATAATCGCCAGTGGGGCTAAGTCTATGCTACATGTTTATTGTTGTAGTTTTGTTTCTGTTTTGGTGAAAAAATTTAATTACAATTAACTCTCTACATGTTATGGAACTATTCAGATTTTGGATTTCTTGTTGAGTCAAATTTAAAAGATTACATAGTTCTATGAATTTGTTCATTTTATCTAGTTTTCATAGTATTTATTTTATTATTTTAGTTCTGTAAGATGATTAGTGATGCACTCTCATCTATTTCTGAATATAATAGTTTGAATATTCTTTCTATTCTTGGGTAGTCTAAATAATGAAAAATAAATACATAAATAAATAAATTGTAATTTTGATAACCTTTTTTCAAAAACAAACTTTGATTTTGTTGATTTTTTCTAGTATATTTCCATCCTGTTTTCTATTTATTTGCACTCTAATCTTTATACTGCATCCCCGCTGCTTTATTTTTTTTTGAATGTTGATTGCTCCTATTTTTTTACTCTTTTAGTGTAACATGTTACATTGTTAATTTGAGATCTTCTCATTTTATCTTGTGAACACATGTAACTATACATTTCCCTCTGAATACTGCTTTTGCTACATTCTATAAATGGTATGTTATATTTACATTTTCAGTAATATAAAAGTTTCCTATTTTTAATTGTATATCATGTTTGACTCATTTGTTACTGAAGAGTGACTGCTTTTATTTTCATGAATATCCTTTTCAATTATTTTATTACATTTTTTCAGAGAAAGTAATTTGCATGAATTCAATTCTTTCAATTTGTTGAAGTTTGCCTTGTGAACTAACATATAATCGCCTTTGTAAAGTGTTCTGTGTGTGTGTGTGTGTGTGTGTGTGTGTGTGTGTATATATATATATATTTGGGGGTTACCTCTACCCCAAAACAGCAGAGTGATCTATACCTATCTACTCAGTTTAGTTGATTTATACTATTGTTCACGCTTTCTATTTTCAAGCTGGTGTTCTATGGTACGAAAAGTGGAGTATATAAGTCTGCAACTATCATGATAAAATTGTTAATTTCTTTTTTAAACTATGTTAGTTTTACTTCATGTATTTTGGAGCTCTATTTTTTGGTATATATATATATATATTTATAATTATATTTATTTCTGATGTATTTACAGTTTTATTATTACAAATATACATATATTTGTGTTTACTATTAATATATTATATCTTTTTCTATTATTTAGCTTTCAGTTTATTTGTGCATTTCAGTAAATACCTTTGAGCTCATCTTAATTCAGTGAATAACAATGTTAATTGAGATTCTTGGATTTGTTGATTAATTTTTTAAATGAAATTAGGAAAGTTTCCAAACATCACCACTCAAATATTTTTTCTGTACCTTTATCTTTATACTCTGTTTCTGGAATTCTCATTGTTCATATGTTGGTATATTTGATGGTGTTCCCACAGGTCTTTGAGATTCTGTTTGTATTTTATCATTGTTTCTTTTCTACCTCAGACTTGGTAATCTTATTTGATCTACCATTAAGTTTATTGATTATTTTATCTGTGAAATCTATGCTGCTCAATTTCTCCAAGGACTTTTAAATTTTTTTAATAATAAATTTTATGTAATATAAATAAAATTTTATT
>NW_016812293.1:864063-881903 GCF_001698545.2 Rhinopithecus bieti | reverse complement strand
ATTTACTGCTTTTATTCTTTAGGTATTAGTTATACTTTCTTATTTCTTTGTATATTCATAACTATTGATTTCAACTGTTGCTTAATAACTAGATATTATATCTAATATAATGGGGTCTATATAAAAATCCAACTCCATTTCTCCACTAGATTTTGCTCATGGTAGTGTTTGTTGTTGATTTGGCTTTTTTTTTTTTTTTTTTTAATGGACTTTCTGGAGTAATTCTGTAATTTTTTTTCATCTGACACCATGAAATTTTTTGCTTGACAAGTGTTAGCTTAGAGGTTAGGTCATTATTGAACAAAAATTTTCTTAAATATCTTAAATCAATAAGCTTCCCCAAACCTTCCAAAAGATGTCTAGGGGTGTGTGTGTGTGTGTGTGTGTGTGTCTGTGTGTGTGTGTCTGTGTTGAGGCATTCTTTCATGCTCCAGAACTTTATGACTCTTCATTAACTTTCACCGAATACTTGTTCAGAAGCTCATGGTCATATCTGAAAGACTCTTGCCTTCTCAAGTCTTTCCTCATCGTTTACATAGCCCTACACATATGAATTACATTCAAGATCTCAGTGATATATTTCAAGCTCTTCAAAGTTTCTTATGAACATCATTTTTTGATATTATTTTGTTTGAATTGTTTTTTCTTTTGCTAGACAGTCTCTTGTTTGTCCCAACTTGTATTGTCTCCACATGCATCATACTTTTCATTTTTTTTTTTTTACCTTAAGTTCTAGGGTACATGTGCACAATGTGCAGGTTTGTTACGTAGGTATATATGTGCCATGTTGATTTGCTGCATCCATCAACTCGTCATTTACATTAGGTATTCTCTGAAAGATATTCTTCCCCATCACCCCACCCCATGACAGATCCCAGGGTGTGATGTTCCCCTCACTGTGTCCATGTGTTCTCGTTGTTCAATTGCCATCTATGAGAGAGAACATGTGGTGTTTGGTTTTCTGTCCTTGTGATAGTTTGCTTAGAATTATGGTTTCCAGCTTCATCCATGTGCCTGGAAAGGACATGAACTCACCCTTTGTTATGGCTGCATAGTATTCCATGGTGTATATGTGCCACATTTTCTTAATCCAGTCTATCATTGATGAACGTTTGGGTTGGTTCTAAGTTTTGCTATTGTGAATAGTGCCACAATAAATATACTTGTGCATGTGTCTTTATGGTAACATGATTTATAATCCTTTGGGTATATACCCAGTATTGGGATCACTGGGTCAGATATTATTTCTAGTTCTAGAAACTTGAGTAATCTCCACACTGTCTTCCCCAATAGTTGAACAAATTTACACTCCCATCAACGGTTTAAAAGCGTTCCTATTTCTTCACATACTTTCCAGCATCTGTTGTTTCCTGACTTCTTAATGATCACCATTCTAACTGGTATGAAATAGTATCTCATTGTGGTTTTGATTTGGATTTCTCTGATGACCAGTGGTAATAAGCATTTTTTCATATGTCTGTTGGCTGCTAAAATGTCTTCTTTTGAGAAGTGTCTCTTCATATCCTTTACCCACTTTTGATGGGGTTGTTTGATTTTTTCTTGTAAATTTGTTTAAGTTATTTGTAGATTCTAGATATTAGCCCTTTGTCAGATGGGTAGATTGCAAAGATTTTCTCCCATTCTGTAGGTTGCCTGTTTACTCTGATGGTAGTTTCTTTTGCGGTGCGGAAGCTCTTTAGTTTAATCAGATCCCATTTGTCTGTTTTGACTTTTGTTGCCATTGCTTTTGGTGTTTTAGTCATGAAGTCTTTGCCCATGTCTATATTCTGAATGGTATTGCCTAGGTTCTTTTCTATGGTTTTATAGTGTTAGATCTTACATTTAAGTCTTTAATCCATCTTGAGTTAATTGTTGTATACAGTGTAAAAAAGGGATCCAGTTTCAGCTTTCTACAAATGGCTAGCTGGTTTTCCCAGAACCATTTATTAAATGGGNGAAGCTCATGGTCATATCTGAAAGACTCTTGCCTTCTCAAGTCTTTCCTCATCGTTTACATAGCCCTACACATATGAATTACATTCAAGATCTCAGTGATATATTTCAAGCTCTTCAAAGTTTCTTATGAACATCATTTTTTGATATTATTTTGTTTGAATTGTTTTTTCTTTTGCTAGACAGTCTCTTGTTTGTCCCAACTTGTATTGTCTCCACATGCATCATACTTTTTCATTTTTTTTTTTTTTACCTTAAGTTCTAGGGTACATGTGCACAATGTGCAGGTTTGTTACGTAGGTATATATGTGCCATGTTGATTTGCTGCATCCATCAACTCGTCATTTACATTAGGTATTCTCTGAAAGATATTCTTCCCCCATCACCCCACCCCATGACAGATCCCAGGGTGTGATGTTCCCCTCACTGTGTCCATGTGTTCTCGTTGTTCAATTGCCATCTATGAGAGAGAACATGTGGTGTTTGGTTTTCTGTCCTTGTGATAGTTTGCTTAGAATTATGGTTTCCAGCTTCATCCATGTGCCTGGAAAGGACATGAACTCACCCTTTGTTATGGCTGCATAGTATTCCATGGTGTATATGTGCCACATTTTCTTAATCCAGTCTATCATTGATGAACGTTTGGGTTGGTTCTAAGTTTTTGCTATTGTGAATAGTGCCACAATAAATATACTTGTGCATGTGTCTTTATGGTAACATGATTTATAATCCTTTGGGTATATACCCAGTATTGGGATCACTGGGTCAGATATTATTTCTAGTTCTAGAAACTTGAGTAATCTCCACACTGTCTTCCCCAATAGTTGAACAAATTTACACTCCCATCAACGGTTTAAAAGCGTTCCTATTTCTTCACATACTTTCCAGCATCTGTTGTTTCCTGACTTCTTAATGATCACCATTCTAACTGGTATGAAATAGTATCTCATTGTGGTTTTGATTTGGATTTCTCTGATGACCAGTGGTAATAAGCATTTTTTCATATGTCTGTTGGCTGCTAAAATGTCTTCTTTTGAGAAGTGTCTCTTCATATCCTTTACCCACTTTTTGATGGGGTTGTTTGATTTTTTCTTGTAAATTTGTTTAAGTTATTTGTAGATTCTAGATATTAGCCCTTTGTCAGATGGGTAGATTGCAAAGATTTTCTCCCATTCTGTAGGTTGCCTGTTTACTCTGATGGTAGTTTCTTTTGCGGTGCGGAAGCTCTTTAGTTTAATCAGATCCCATTTGTCTGTTTTGACTTTTGTTGCCATTGCTTTTGGTGTTTTAGTCATGAAGTCTTTGCCCATGTCTATATTCTGAATGGTATTGCCTAGGTTCTTTTTCTATGGTTTTTATAGTGTTAGATCTTACATTTAAGTCTTTAATCCATCTTGAGTTAATTGTTGTATACAGTGTAAAAAAGGGATCCAGTTTCAGCTTTCTACAAATGGCTAGCTGGTTTTCCCAGAACCATTTATTAAATGGGGAATATTTTCCCCAATGCTTGTTTTTGTCAGGTTTGGCCAATGAGAACAAAGACAAAACATACCAGAATCTCTGGGATGCATTTAAAGTAGTGTGTAGAGGGAAATTTATAGCATTAAGTACCCACAAGAAAAAGCAGGAAAGAGCTAAAATTGACACCCTAACATCACAACTGAAAGAACTAGAGAAGCAAGATCAAACACATTCAAAAGCTAGCAGAAGGCAAGAAATAACTTAGATCAGAGCAGAACTGAAGGAGATAGAAACACAAAAAAACCTTCAAAAATTAATGCTTTCAGGAGCCGGTTTTTTGAAAAGATCAACAAAATAGGTGGACCACTAGCAAGATTGATAAAGAAGAAAAGAGAGAAGAATCAAATAGATGCAATAAAAAATGATAAAGGAGATATCACCACTGATCCCACAGAAATACAAACTACCATCAGAGAATACTATAAACACCTCTATGCAAAAAAACCTAGAAAATCTAGAAGAAATAGATAAATTCCTGGACACATACACCCTCCCAAGACTAAATCAAGAAGAAGTTGAATCTCTGAATAGACCAGTAACAGGTTCTGAAATGGAGGCAGTAATTAATAGCCTGACAACCAAAAAAAGTCCAGGACCAGATGGATTCACAGCCAAATTCTACCAGAGGTACAAAGAGGAGTTGGTACCATTCCTTTGGAAAGTATTTTAATCAATAGAAAAAGAGGGAATCCTCCCTAATTTTATGAGGCCAACATCATTCTGATATGAACACCTAGTAGAGACACAACAAAAAAAGAGAATTTTAGGTCAATATCCTTGATGAACATCCATGCAAAAATCCTCAATAAAATACTGGCGAACCTAATCCAGCAGCGCATCAAAAAGCTTATCCACTACGATCAAGTCAACTTCATTCCTGAGATGCAACGCTGGTTTAACATTCACAAATAAATAAATGTAATCCATCACAGAAACAGAACCAACAACAAAAACCACATGATTATCTCAATAGATGCAGAAAATGCTTTTGCAAAATTCAACAGCCCTTCATGCTGAAAACTGTCAATAAACTTGGTATTGATGGGATGTATCTCAACATAATAAGAGCTATTTATGACAAACCCACAGCCAATATCATATTGAATGGGCAAAATCTGGAAGAATTCCCTTTGAAAACTGACAAGGAGGGCCTCTCTCAACAATCCTCTTCAACATAGTTTTGGGAGTTCTGGCTAGGGCAATCATGCAAGAGAAAGAAATAAAGGGTATTAAATTAGGAAAAGAGGAAGTCAAATTGTCTCTGTTTGCAGATGACATGATTGTATATTCAGAAAACCCCATCATCTCAGCACCAAATCTCCCTAAGCTGATAAGCAACTTCAGCCAAGTCTCAGGATACAAAATCAATGTGCAAAAACCACAAGCATTCCTATACACCAGTAATAAACAGAGAGCCAAATCATGAGTAAACTCCCATTCACAATTACTACAAAGAGAATAAGATACCTAGGAATCAAACTTACAGGGAATGTGAAGAACTCATCAAAGAGAACTACAAACCACTGCTCAGTGAAATAAAAGAGGACACAAACAACTGGAAGAACATTCCATGCTCGTGCATGGGAAGAATCAATATTGTGAAAATGCCATACTACCCAAGGTAATTTATAGATTCAATGCTATCCCCATCAAGCTACCACTGACTTTCTTCACAGAATTGGAAAAAACTACTTTAAAGTTCATATGGAACCAAAAAAGAGCCCACATAGCCAAGACAATTCTAAGCCAAAAGAAAAAAGCTGGAGACATCATTCTGCTTGACTTCAAGCTATACTACAAAGCTATAGTAACCAAAACAGTATGGTAGTGGTACCAAAACTGATATGTCCACCACTGGAACAGAACAGAGGCCTCAGAAATAACACCACACATCTACAATCATCTGATCTTTGGCATCACACGTTTAATGTTAAACAATTACCAGTGATTTTTTTTTTTTTCTTCAAGTACTGTTGGTTCCAGGTGAGGTGTCTGAGTGCCAGCAAGAGAAGTGATTCACAAGAAGAATTTATCAACAACATTATAGGTATGAAGGGAAAAGTTTTATTAGATTAAAAGAATGCTGTAGAAGAGTGAAGCAAGGAGCCTCATCAAGAGAGGACTGAGTGAGTAACTGTGGATTTTCCTTAGAGGTGTTTATGGACCCTAAAGCAGGAGTTTGAGGGAAATGTGGATCATATTAGCCACATAGGTCACAATGATAATTACATTTGTAATAGATATTTTGGTGTCTTGATGTCAGCAAGAGTTGCACAATGATTTTCGACATTCATGAATTCCAGAGATGTTTGAAATTCATTATTTATAAATTGATGGGAAAGAAGCCTGGAAACAGATGCCACATTAACATAACAGGAAAGTATAATTACTTCTAAATTTATCAGATAAGGAATTTTGCCTCTGGATGGCCTGTTTGATGGTCACCAGCTGATCTTTGCTCTCCTCATTTTCTCCCTGACAAATATCTTGGTCAAATCTTTTATCCTTTATGTTTCCCCATGCTCAGTTTACCTGCTGCCAGTTAGGGTCTCAAGAAAGGGAAAATGGCAAGGTGAAAAGGGGTGTTAAGTCTGTCTGTCTTCTTCCCGCTGAAAAGGCATTGAAAGGATAAGTTGCATTTTCCCTTTCTTACTCTCTCTCATGAAGCAAATGAAGAGTCATGAAAACTTATTCATGGGGAAGACCCGATTTCTTCCAGAGGCCCCATGTAAATGGAAGTTGCTATTGCAGGCTGGTATTGGGACTGTGTAGTCATCTGTAAGTGGAATCATTGTAATCTGGAAGATATAAACTTAATCAGAGCATTAAAAAAGCAGGGACCAAATATTAAAAGAATGATGAGGAATACTAGGAATGGGAGAAGCCATGTGATTTTTGGAAATGAATTAGTAAAGGTTTTGGCCCAGTCTTGGTTCCTCTGGGAAAATGTGTGTAGCCATGCAGCTTGTTTAAAAATTTATTGCATATTAGTTTCCACTATTTTAGAACCATTGATGTAGGTGCAACAGGATTTATTGATGACATCACAGACTCCTACTTGTTCAGATAGGAAGTAGAGTTTGTCTATTATCAAAAATTATTCCTGCTAGTGAGTCTAAAGCCTTTTCTAGCACCAAAAATCTTACTCCAGTTCTTGCTTAGGCTATGATAAGGGAGGTAGTAAGTTCCTGTAATGTGATTTAATAGTAAATAAAACCTCCCTAAGGAGTGAGAGTTGTGATAGTTCCTACAACATTAGCCACAATAAGTCTTAGGACTCTTATCCTTTTTTTGGTAGAATGAGATTCTAGATTGAGAGTTATGTTTAAGACAGCAATTTGGGTGGGAGATACTGCACCCAGAGTACAATCCTATAATACAGAGAATTATCAAAGTAAGATAGGGCTAAAACTTTAACAGGGTTTAAATAATTATAAGCAGTGCTGCAAAGCCATAGGAACCCTGGAAGGGCAGTTAATATATTTTTGAGGCTTCTCGGAGTAAGAGGGCCACGCTGCTAACCTTCTTAAACAGGGGGCCATCCCTGGGATAGTACATTTAAAATTTTTGAAATACATGCTATAGGGTGCTTAGAAGAACTGAGATTTTGGGCTAAGACTCCCAAAGCTATTCCCCTCCATCTGTGTACATACAAAAAGAAAGGTTTAGTCAGGTCTAAGGAGGGTAAGGTCAGGGCTGAGATGAAAACCTCTTAAAGTGTTTAGAGCATGCTTCATACCATTACTCTTACATAGAGGTCCTCCCCAGTTCCCTTGAGGGCCTCATATAAAGATTTTGCTACTAATCTGAAGGAAAGAATCTGTATTTTCCAAAACCTGACCGTATTTAAAAAGGACTGAAGCTATTATTTATTTCCTGGGTGACATGGTTTGGCTCTGTGTCTTCCCATCCCGCCAAATCTAATGTTGATTTGTAATCCTCATTGTTGGAAAAGGGACCTGGTGGGAAGTGATTGCATCTGGGGCTGGATCCCCCCTTGCTGTTCTTATGATAGTGAGTGAGTTCTTATGATATCTGCTTGATTATAATCCAGGAATAGAGATAGATGTGCTTGTTCTTGCCCTTGCCCTTGTTCTTCAGGGCTCCCTTGTCAGGTAGGTTGGTGAGGTTATAGCTGTAATAGTCTAGAAGGAAGACACACCTTCCCCACAATGAGACAGAAAGGAACACTCACTCTTCCAATGACCCTCTTGTTTACAATAAGGACAGGGTTCCAGGGGTGGCTTGTAACCCAGAGACTTGGGACATTCTCTACCCCAGTGTCCTGGATTCCTGTAGTGATGACAGGCCCCTGTTCTGTTAGTGTTATAAGGACAAGCCTTGGGATAATTAGCTAACAAAAAGAATGTGCCAATGCCATGGCCATGTAATATGCTTGGCAATGGCTTTTTTTCTCCTTCATTTGAGCTTTTCTATTTTTTGTTTCCTCCTGGTTACTAAAAATGTTAAAGGCTACCTTTAGTAAAGTAGGAAGGGAAGTTTGTGGGCCTTGTTCTAAGTTTTGGAGGTTTTATCTGATATCTGGGGAAGCCTAACTTTTTATAAAATATATGGCACAATGGATTGACTCTCAGGGCTTTCAGAGTCTAAATTTGTATATTTATGCATGGCCTCCCCAAGTCTAGCTTGGAAAAGAGAAAGGCTCTCATATGGCTACTGAGCAATTACTGTAATTTAGAAAAATTAATGAGTTTTATTAGAGCCTTTTTCATTCCTTTCAACAAACAAGTTATCATATAATCTTACCTGCCCCTGCATTTGTTTGGATTGGCATCAGTGGCCTGGTACTGCCAATTGGATTCTATCTCAAAGACAGCTTTTGGCCCAGCTCTATTATCTTTAGGATTATGAACATAAACTTCATTAGCCCAAGCTCAAGCTGAAGACCATATGCATGATTTTTCTTCATGGGAACAGAAAATAGTTAATACCACAAATATGTCTTGCCAGGTTAAATCAGAGGCAATCATTAAAGCCCAAAATTCTTGAATGAATTTCAAGAGATCTTGGCTAAATAATTCCAACTTGAATTGAATTTGCAAAAGATCAGACATTGGAAAAGAGACATGAATTCAAATTGTCCCCAAGTCTCCATTTGCCACCTTGCGGAGAGGCAAAATATTTTTAGAACTTTCCGAGGACTCTATATTAGTGGCATCTGTGACTCCTGTGTGAACATGTGAGGGAACTAAAGTATCTGGATATGAGGGGGTTGATTAGCGGATGGAGCAGATGGAGAGGGTGTAGATGAAGTGGGAGCAGGCTAAGGAGAGTGTGATAGGCAAAAAGAATGCTCATCTAAAACATTAGAATCAGGGAGGGAGGAAGTTTCTTGGACACATACATGACGATTTTCATGTAATTTTGGGTTTTGAGAAAAGCCAAAAAGAGCTGAACATACAGGAACTCTGAATCTTTTCAGAGGTTCCAACAAAATGAGTCTAGTTATAAAATAATATTTCAATCCAAGGTCCCATTGATAGGACAATTTAATTTATTTGACTTTTATATCGAACCCAAGCTGTATTACAAGATAAAATTAATGCTTATTTTTGAGTTTGTGTGCAAAAATGTGACCAATATTTAAGAATGCAACCCAAGTGTAAGTCGAATGGAATTGAAGAATGAACTGAACCCATGTTGGGTTTAGATCAGGGACTACAAGATCCCTGAGGTGTCCCTGAGGCTTTTGGACCTCCCTTTTCCCTTTGGCGCACTCTATCTAGGGGTATCGCATCACTGATAGAGGGCCTGCCCTTTCCTGTACGACTAGTTCAGGTGTGCCCTTGTCCGAACAGTCAGCTCAAAATTAACGTGAAGGAGAACTCTCTCATAATTTGAGATGCAGTGTCTGTGAAAAAGTTGAATCCAAAATTGGGTCCACAACCAGTCGAGTATGACTGCACGAAGTTGAAATCACTGCTGCTCATTTACAAGCCACGCTTTATAGAGCGTTTAAGTGAAAGTGGACTTGCCACTCTGTTGTACAAGAGCAAATTAGCTCTTTTGTCTTGGCCTTCAGATAACCCTGGGGAGTGGCCCTTAGCCAGAAGCCATTAATTGTCAGAGAGTACTTAAGCTTTTTACTGGCAGTCTGAAAATATAAAAGAACCCTGGCCAGTCCTCCACCCCTAAGGGCAGTGACAGACAGACATCTTTTCTCCAGGGCTTCAGGATCCCACCAGAACATGGCTCAGCCAGGGACCGTCAGTTCCCAAAATAAAGAACAAGACTGTCAAGGGAAACAAGGAGAAAAGAGAAGGGAGAAATCCCAGTGAAGTCCCCGTATGGGCCACCAAGATGCTGGGCGAGGTGACGGAGCCCCAGCAGGGGAAACTGATTGGCATGTGAGTAGTAAGACGTATTTACCAAAAATGGCATAGAGTTGAAAATAAAAATTTTATTAGATAGAAATAATCCTGCAGAAGAATGCAGCAAGTTGTCCAGTAGAGAAGACTGATCACGCCACAGTGAGTTTTTCTTTAGGGGTATTTATGGACTTTAAAGCACATCTTGAGGGAAATTTTTAGCATAATAGTCATGTATGTCAAGATAAATGATTACATTTGCAGACATTTAGTGCCTTGATGGCAGGAAAGGTTTCACAATGAGTTTCGACATGCATGCATTCTGGAGATGTATAGAAATTCTAGTTATTTACAAATTTTTAGGAAAGAAGCCTGGAACCAGATGCCGGCTTTATAATAAGAACGTCTAATTATGTCTAAGTTCCTCAAATAAGAAGTTTTGCCTCTGGATGAACTGTGTGATGGCCACCAGGTGATCTCTGCTGTCCTCAGTTGCTACAGGACCTTTTATCCAGAGTGAGATCTGCATCACATTAAATAATTGCAAACTCTAAAAGTGAGACTTTTCTAGAGTACTTCTGGAAAGTTAAAACAATATAATTTTCTGCAGATTTTTTTGAAGGAGGTCCATATCATTTCCATACCCTTCAATAATTGCCAAACTGCTGGTATCCACAGTATTTGTGATGGCTAGGCTGCTAGTTCTCAAAACTACTCTGGACCTGAGAAAATGGTAATTAAAATAGGGCTAATTAAAATGCCACAGATGTCTTTACTCTTAACAAAGATTCGGTTATTTCGGTTTTCTTTCTTCCTTCCTTCCTCCCTTCCTCCCTCCCTCCNAAAATAATTTAAATTCATTTAAAGCTGATTTTCCATGCTGCTCAGTATTTGTGCAACAAAAAATAAAAACAAATACATATTTCTTATTATAGAGGTTTAGTTAGAAAAACTAATATCTAAAAACAGATATATAAACATTTTTGTCACTGTATATGAAACATATTTTTTAAAAATCAGATAGTATATTAATTTATAACATATAAGTTTAAAATATGTCAGTACTTAAAATTTACATCCATGAAACATTTTACTTTTTTTGGTGAAAGTTCTCTTTTTTGAGTTACCTTTAATATTAAACAATATTAAATAACAACAAACAGTAGCACTTTTAAGTATACTAAATATTTTATCCAGAGTCAAGATATCTTCGTGATTATCAACTTAGTTTTTATCAACTGAGATATTTTCTTTGCATATTTTCCATAAAACTGTATCTATGATGATTTTTAAACAAAATTAAACATGAAACATACACACATATGATTCCAAATTGCTGGAAATTTACTATTACATTTTACCTTACTTCAAACAATTACTATTATTGCATGCTATTATTTTAATTTTTGAAAAAAAAATGAAATAAATTTTAAAAATTATAATAGTACATTATCCTAACTAAATCTGACTGAAATAAGCAAAAATATTTAAAATAATTGTACTATTTTATGCCCTCCAATACACTATAATTAAAATACAGTAAAAAGATGATAATAATGTTTTGCACCCAATGCTAACTTTAATCAAAGAGATAAAGTGTTCACTTAAAATGTTATTATCTGCCAAAATTTTCAGACAAATTTTCTCTATCTTATTATTAATAAAATGCTTTTCAATACTATTTTGCTGTTTATCAGCAAATGAAATTCTTATCTGTCACATTTTTGCACTTTCTCCAGTATTGTCCTTACACTGAATATAATCTATAACATTAAAAACATAAGCACCTCTAACACATAGCCTCAGTTCATCCTTTGATTGACGTTATTACTTAAATTACATATAAGCCTTTATAAATCTGATCTTATATCTACAGAAAGAGCTCATGACTGTCCAATTGTCATTCATAAGTATAAAGGAGGTGTAGTAGTCAGGGTTCTCCAAGACACAGTACTAGTGTGTGTGTGTGTGTGTGTGTGTGTGTGTGTGTGTGGTGAGAGAAAGAGACAGAGAAAGAAAAACACAGAGACAGAGACAGATACAGAGAAAAAAGAAGAGAGGGGGACAGAGAGAAGTTGATTTTAAGGAACTGGTTCATGTGATTGTGCAGGATTGGAAGTCCAAATTCTGCACGGTAGGCTGGCAGACTGGAAATTCAGGAAACAGTTTATGTTGCAACTGAAGTCTGAAGACAGTCTACTTGTAGAACTTCCTCTTCTTTGGAGGTCAATTCTTTTCTTCAAATCCTTAATGGATATGGATAAAATGTAACTATATTATGGAGAGTAATTTGCTTTACTTATAGTCTACTGATTTAAATGTTAATCTTACCTTAAAAATACCTTCACAGCCAAATCCATGCATGCTTGACCAAATATCTGGGTACTGTGTCCTATCCATGTTGAAACATAAACTTACCAGGGCACAGGGACAAAAGTACAATTATTATTTTTGGAACCATAAGGTATTTGTATTTCTATTATTTTACAAATACTTGCTTCTAAATTCAGTGCCCTCCTCTCTATTACTTTCTTTATCAATTGAATTCACTTCCTAATCAGAAAAAAAGGTGATCTCTACAAGAAAACTTTTCCAGATCTCAAATCGTTACTTTATCATGTCCCCATAGCATGCTATTAAAAATGATGCATACTGATGTATATTATTGTTAGAATTTTTAAATATATTCTCACTATTAATTAATTAAGGACATTTGTTACTAGGCATCTAACAAGTATCAGGCAACTGGAAAAGCAAATATGAGTAAGACAAACTTTCCTTGAGTAACTTACAATCAAGTGAAGGATAGAGGAAAATGAAATACCAAAATACAGTATGCTATTGCAGTATGATATTATTTGAAGAGCACATAAAAACCACATACAAATCAGCTTTGGGGGCTTAACAAAAAATCACTTCCCTAAGATGAGATTAAGGAAGTAAAGATGACTGAAGTGAAAGACCTCACACAGTCCTACAGAATCAGTTTCCAGAAGGAAATATAGATGAATTGTGACAAATACAGGAAAGTGGTCTATTAAAATAAGTAACTAGAAATTGGCTTTACATTTGGCACATAGTGGAGAATTTTATTGAACAGATGAAAAGGACTGGTGTCATAATGTACTTCATAGTAAAACAGATGAAAGATGAAGTGAATACCATTCATGAAAAAAAAAAAAAAAGCTTATTTGAACAGATTGAATAAGAAGGGTAGGACAATACTATGAAGCATATCTTGGTCTGGAGGAGTTTTTCCTTTGAAAAGGGGTTTGTGGATCTTTGATAATTCATGGCTGCCTAGACCAGCTCGGTCGGGGAGACCCTAACCTAGCAGCGCTAGAGGAATTAAAGACACACACACACAGAAATATAGAGGTGTGAAGTGGGAAATCAGGGGTCTCACAGTCTTCAGGACTGAGAACCCCGAACAGATATTTACCCACATATTTATTAACAGCAAGCCGGTCATTAGCATTGTTTCTATAGATATTAAATTAACTAAAAGTATCCCTTATGGGAAAAAAAGGGATGGGCCGAATTAAAGGAATAAGTTGGGCTAGTTAACTGAAGCAGGAGCATGTCCTTAAGGCAAAGATCACTCATGCTATTGTTTGTGGCTTAAGAATGCCTTTAAGAGGTTTTCCGCCCTGGGCAGGCCAGGTGTTCCTCGCCCTCATTCGGGTAAACCCACAACCTTCCAACGTGGGCGTTATGGCCATCATGAACATGTTACAGTGCTTCAGAGATTTTGTTTATGGACAATGGAGGCCAGTTAACAGCCAGATTTTGGGGGGCTTGTTCCCAACACATGGCATTTGGTCAAAAAGATGAAAGAAATTATGGAAACTTAAGAAGAATAAAAAGTTAAAATTTTTGCTTTCACATATTTTCACAATGTGTATTTCATATAATTTTTATAGCTTTGCAGAGCTCTCACTGTGATCTTAATAATATATAACTCTTATTGGTTGCTCATGTGAAACAAAGACTGTATGTACCATTGCCCTACTCTAATTCAGCTAATTTAAAATTAAGTGGGTGTAGCTCATTTTAACAAAAGTATTTTCACATTTTTGTCATCAACAATGTAACAATAGAAAACTTTGTAGTTTTGATTCCATTATTGTGCTGTGTTATATTTCTAATTGAACAAATGTATCTGGCATTAAGGAAGGTTCACTGAGAGCAGAAACATATAGAAATTGTATTCATATGCATACGTATATGACAGTGGATATGTAATAACCATTTGGGTACCATTTATTCAAAGATAATTATGAAATTCCTACCTAATTCCCTTTTTACTAATGGTAAAGACACATATAACTAAATTATATAATGAAATTCTGGTTGTAACTTTAGAAGATCTACTATTGTGTGAATTGGCACAAGCAGCCAAATTTAAGAGAAATCTGGACTTTATTGATTTTATTATATTAGTGATTTACACCTGATTCTCACTCTATCATATTTTTAAATATTGAGGTTAAGTTAATATACAATAAAATGAGCCTATCTTAAGTGTACAATTTAATTAGTTTTGATATTTGTGCACATCCATGTAATCAATACCCTGTTCAGGATGTATCTATCATTTCTATCACCTCAGAGAACTCAGAGAACTTCATTCTGATTCTTCCTGTCAATCTTGACCTCTACAAGAAAATACTCTTCTGATTTCTATTACCATAAATTAGTTTTTTTCTATTATTTATCTTGGATTCAATGAATTTATATAATTAAAATAACTATTATTTCTGGCTTTTTTGTCTCAATATACTATTTTTGAGATTCATCTATATTGTGAATGTCAGTAGTTAATTCTTTATATTGTTGAGCAGCATTCAATTGATTTAATAAACTAAATTTTTCTATTATGCAGTTGATGGAAAGTTGGGGTGTTTGGAGTTTTGCCTGTTGTAAGTGTAACTGATGTAATACTCTCATATAAGTAGTTTGATTTGAAAATAATTCTTTCTATCTCTTGAGTAAGCACTTAAGACTAGAACTGAGAAAACATGAGTGTATATTTAGTTTTATAAGAAAAAAAAAGAAATTATAAAATAGTTTTCCAAAGTGGTTGTATAAATTCATAAGACTTCCAGAAAAGTATGACAGTTCCAATACTGCCATATCCTTATCAACTTTTGATTTTGCTTGTGAGTTTTCTATTAGCCATTAGTTTATTTTAACGTGACAACCAATTTACCATATAACTGATGCTCTTGGGCAACATTTAAATTCCTAAAGATGCTTATGGATTTGCATAAAGTTTTAATTTTGATGAAGTCTATTTTTTTTTTTTTTACTTCTATGGTTTGTCCTTTTTTGTCTTACCTATGGAATTTTTGATTAATAAATGTCATTAATATATTGTATTATGTTTTCCTACTATTGGGGTTGCTTTTTTTGTTTGATATGAGTGTTTTCATTTCCTTTATTCCAACTTTATCCAGTTTTTTCTACATCATTTGTTAAAAGACTTTCCTTTTTTTAATTAATTGCTTTGATACCTTTGTATAAAATTAACTCATGATGTTTGTGTGGTTCTATTTCTGTGCCCTCTATTTTGTATCATTGGTCATTAATTTTGTTCTTTCAGCAGTTCCATACTTTTCTGAATTATTGTACCTTTATAGTAAGCTTCAAAATCAGGTGCTAATATTAACAGTATACTTATTCCAACTTTCTTCTTTTTCTCCTCCCCTTTATCTCTACATAGATAGAGTAAATATTTTTAAATGTTTTATGTCCATCTATCTACACATTTTCTTTAATTTGGCTATTTGATTACTTTGTATTTGATTAACTTTAACATAAATTAAATCAATTAACGTCAAATATATATTCCCCAAACCATTATTTCTTAAATGGGATTCTATTTATAGATTAAATAGACAATGGTTTTGTTAAAGAATTGACATCTTACCAAAGATTCTGGTATTGAGTCTTACAATCCATCCACCTAAAAGAAACATTTATTTAGGACTTCATAATTTCAACATTTTTTGTAGTTTTCTTTCTAGTGATCTTACCCATCTATTTTTCATATGTGTCTAATATTTTTAAAAACTATTTATGCNAAAAAATATTTATGCTATTTGGTCTACTAGAACAATCAAAAGTAAATATTTTGAGAACTAAAAAGATAATTTTGTCTCTAGGGAGAAAAAAACAATGAAAACTACAGAGAATCTGTTAAAGATGAGGAGTCCTAGTAGTAAAATCAGATACAAGTTTCGTTACCTTGAGATGTTAAAAGTTATTTTTAATCTGTTATTAAAAAAATTTCCAGAGCAAAATCTATTCATCATATTATGCTATAGTTCACCTTCACCCATGGAAGCAACATTCCAACACCCCCAGTGGATGCCTGAAACCACGGATATTACTGAACCCTATATACACTCCCTTTTGCTATACATACACACCTAAAATAAAGTTTAATTTATAAATTAGTCAAAGTAAGAAACTAACAACAATAACTAATTATAAAATACAGTTATAATAATGTTTTGCAATTAAATTTTGATTAATATTGTTTCTCTCTATCTCAAAATATCTCATTGTACTGCACTCACTCTTCTTGCAATGACATGAAATAATAAAATGCCTACATGATGAGGTAAGTGTGTGAGTAGTGTTGGCATTGTAACATAAAATTGAAAATACAGAAGTAAACAAATCACAAGTTTCAAATTGTGCATTGTTCTGAGTGGTATGATAAAATCTTACACCATCACACTTTATTCTGCTCAGATTTCTCTTACTCAGTAGCTATATTGGTTGTCAGCTCAACTATCTCACTATCACAGTGCTTGGTGTTCAAGTAGCCATTAAAAAAAAAAAAATTATACTTTAAGTTCTGGGGTACATGTGCAGGACGTGCACTTTTTTTACATAGGTATACACGTGCCATGGTGATTTTCTGCACCCATCAACCCATCACCTACATTAGGTATTTCTCCTAATGCTATCCCTCCCCTAGCTCCCCAATACCTGACAGGCCCCAGTGTGTGATGTTCCCCTTCCTGTGTTCATGTGTTCTGGCCCCAAAGTTTAATGATTTTGTTTTTTTTCAGACTGTAATTGACTGATCCTGAGGAAAGAAAAACTATGTAAAATAAAGGGGACTACTGTACTAATTAATTCTACATAATATCAAAGTCATATATTGTAGAAGAGCAAGTACTAGTATTAGGTAATATGCTATCAAGGATAAAACCAATAATCTTAGATAATAATACTTAGCTCTTGATATTAATTGTGTGTGTGTGTGTATGTGGGTGTAAACGACTGTAACTCTGTTTATCACGGAAGAGACAAAACTAGAAAGATGAGTTGGATTTGGTATTGATGGAAATTCACCTCTGTGTACAGCAAGAAAATTCATTCATGTGCAAATAGAAAGTGAATAAAAGGGCAATCCACATTCTGCTTTATTAGAGTGAAAAAGTGATCATCGATAATATGCTGTCTGACCTTAGTGTTGACAAAGATAGAAAAATCATAACTTTGGTCAAACCTTTGTCTGTAGGTACACAATTTTTTTGAACTGCCCTGTGATAATTTTAAGAAAATCTATTCATTTTACTACAGCTTTTCTACACAGAAGTTAGGTAGTTGTTAAAATGGAAATTACTCTCTTGAGATCTAGCTGTTCCTGTTGTTGATTTTACTTCATTATTTTTCTACTTATGATTACATATGATTAGATTTTATGACATTGATAACATCAATGAAAAATAAATTTAAAATTTCAATCAAGTTATCAAACTAAAATAGTTTAGTTATATGTATTCTATATTTTAAATATTTCACCAGTGGTAGAAGTACCAGGATTTTAAATAATAACAATCATATTTCAATCAATATTTCTTAGAAAAACAAAACTAGTACAGATAGTATAACCATTGAGAACTGAACACTATCCTAACAATTGAGGTTTTAGAAAGGAAATAGATAACATACCAGTGAGTAAACGTAATAACTACATTCATGAGGTAGAAGAAATATTTTTGGAGTTTTATTTAA
>NW_016812293.1:834254-863688 GCF_001698545.2 Rhinopithecus bieti | reverse complement strand
TATATATATATATTTTTTTTTTTTTTGAGATGGAGTCTGGCTCTGTCACCCAGGCTGGAGTGCAGTGGCACAATCTCAGCTCACTGCTACCTCTGCCTCCCAGGTTTCAGCTATTCACCTATTCTCCTGCCTCAGCCTCCTGAGTAGCTGGGTCTACAGATGCCCGCCACCACACCCAGTTAATTTTTGTAGTTTTAGTAGACATGAGGTTTCACCAAGTTGCCCAGGATAGTCTCTATCTCTTGACTTCATGATCTGCCCGCCTCGGCCTCCCAAAGTGCTGGGATTACAGGCATGAGTCACTGCGCTCAGCCGCGCTGAAAATATTCTTTAGTGAGTAATAGTGGAGATTAAAAATGTTAAATAATTTGCTTTAGTTTGCCTAAAATTACTGTTGAAATCGTAGACCAGAATGTTCACTATTTATAAACAAGACACCTTAAGCATATGAAAGCTCAAGTGTTTTGAACGCACAGATATATTTTTATGAAAAGCATAAAGCAGAAGGCCGAAAAATACTTGAACATAAAATATATTAAAAACCTAAAATGTCAGTATAACTTAGATTAAACTTAATATTATTTCAAGTTGGACTTATATTTACGATTTAGAAGTTTATAGTCAAAGTGCGTCTGACCAGTTTATTTGTAAATAAACCTTCTCTTGTTATTTTTGCATTTAACTCTAAAATGCTTACTGTTTTGTTTTTTGCTTTTCAAGTCTCTGCTTCTTTAAGTATTTGTCATGGACATTTTCAATTAATTATTAAAAATTTTTGTAAAATATGTGTTTGCTAAAATATGATGCCTAACTCCCTATACAGGGCCATATTAATTTTATTTGGTTATGTCACTTACATGTAAATCAGTTGACTTCACAACAAGAATAAACAAGATTTTCTTTCTGTTGTAAAGTTATTCAAAATGCCTTTTTAAGAATATGAATTGATTCATTTCCAAAAAGCAATGCAAAGTAAGTTTTCTTTGACAAGTGAGAAATAACTTCATAATTTTTTAATCCATATTGAATCCAAAATCTTAAGTTGCCTGACAAAACTGCCAAACACTTCCAGTCATTTCATATGAATGATAATTATGAGTTAGGATATTCCAATTTATTATTTATAATGAGAAAGCAAAGAAACCTATGAAAGATTAAACCAGAAAAGTGTTTTCAGTCATTCATCAACATTACTGGTTTAGAGAGCTTTAAAAATATTACAAACAATGCCAATTTCCTCATCAATTAAAACTATTAATAGTTCTTTTACTCTTATTTACGTTTTATTTTCAATTTAAACACTATGATGGTATTTTAAATTACATGAAATGTATTGTCTGCTTTTGTATGAAATCTCTGGTAGACTTTGAGAGTTGAAGAAATTTTGAAAAATACTAGGGATAATATCTGATCAAGAAATAATTATCAAATGAAGATGAATGAAATAGACATAAACATATTTTCAGGCTGAGAGAAATTTGTCATTAAAAAATGGCCAACTGTGGGGTGGGCTGCAGACAGAGATAAGAGAGATGAGTGTTAGGGCAATCCCATAAGAGGCTGTGTGGTTCATAATTGGCTTAAGGGATTTCATCCCCTAAAATTAAAATTAACCACAGACATATGTTGAGAGGTTTATTTGTTGATTTAATATTCTATTAGGTTGTGCTCTGAGTTAAGGATAAGTGTTAGAGCAAGGTACAAGAGCTGTGGATATTTTGAAAAGATGAGAAAACTGGGATGTGGAGCTGTTTAAGAACAAAGAAGGAGTAATAGGCAGTACAGAAGGCTCAGGGAAGTTAGAAATTACTATGAGCTTGTTCTCTAACAGTCATTAGTTCAAAGGGTGCATGAGATACAACAATGAAATAATCTGTACAACAAACTTCCATGGCACAAGTTTACCTACGTAACAAACCTTCACATGCACCCCTGAACTTAATATACAAGTTTTTAAAAGATAATTAAAATTAGTAAATTTTGAAATAACTTTCTACTTATTGGTAAACTCAGTTCATGCAATTTACCAAAATGATTACTAAAATTCTGATTTTAGTTTAAACACACACACACAAATTTATTTTATATTTCATCACCAAAGTAAATCCCATCAGTTTATAAATGTTGGCGGGGGGGGGAAGAATTATGCCCTATATCATTACTTTTACTAGAAGCAAATACTATAGTGCCCAGCACATAGAAGCTGCTAAAAAATAAGGGAATGGAAATCCACATTGTGGTTCTCTCTGTCTCACTTAATTCACATTTGTATTATTAAAATTAATAAGAATAATAAAAAGCCTAGCTATTTCCCCAAAGGCTAAGTTATTTTAGCAACTTGGAACACTCTTCCTGAGTTAATTTATTCCTGAAATAAGGTGTGGGAACAATTCTAAAGTGAAGACTTGTAAGTTTCTGTAATTTTCTATACCTGTTACTGAACCTAGTTTAATTATCTTTTAAAAGTATCCTCTGACTCTTACTCAGGCAATGGGACCACTTTTGATAAATTAATACCACTTAGGGTCTCCTCATTTCTACAAAATATGATATGCTCCTCCAATTAAACCTTTAGAGCTGCTGCTTCTGCTGCTGAAAACCAACCAAATGGGAAATATTATGGAGGAATAAAAATAATACATGCATTTTTTTTCTTCAAAATTGAGAGGATAAAGAAAAATAGGGCAAATAGGTACCATGGGAGGAACTCTGCAAGAAGATGGGCTGTATCAAAAATTAATTTTGTCAAGGTAATAACAACTATACTGTGAAGGATATTTTGGAAAGCAGAGATGAGAAAATAGACTAGAAAATGACAATAAGTTTCCATGAAAATCTTGAAAAAATCCTTAGTAATATTGTGAACTATGATGATACTTTAGAGAGCAAACAGGGGAATTTCATTCTAATTATTCCGGCATCATATGTTTGAGTTAATTTCACATTTTAATATAGTTCACGTCTAAGCCAAATACCTACCTTAGTTTTGTGTGGCACGTAGTAGGAATTCAGTTTATATTACTGCATGAATATATAATTTTATTACATCAGTCCAAGTACGTAGCCTGTGCTAATATGATTCACAATGTTAGAGATAAAATATTAATATTATACAATTTACTTTGAATAGGACAAAGAGTATACAATTTTCTGTCTTTAATATATGAATTCACAGATTCACATCTGAAATGAAATTCTTAGAATCATAGAAATGGCAAACCATCTAATTTATCCCTGCATTTAAAATTTCTAGATATTTTAATGTGAGAAATGTTAATGCATTTATACATTTATTCAGTTATGTCTTAGCTGCTTTCACACAACCAGAAGGCACCGCACTGAAATAAAGATAACACGACTAGAAATAGTGATTAAAAGTGAAGAGGACTTCTACTTTTCTCTCAACCTAAGAACAAGTTTTTTTTTCAAAATTTGAATTAACTTCTCTTTCCATAAATATGTTAGGTTGGTGCAAAAGCAATGGCAAAAACCACAATTACTTTTACACCAATCTAATAGTAGACTAATAATGGACAAACACCTTGAAAGTCTTTAAATATTTAACGTTTGTTTAAATGCAATATTGGACTTGATGTTGCATGGTTGAAGAGAGTTGCTAAGTAGGGGTTTAACAGTGAAACAAGACATAACAGTGAAATAATATGTAATATATGACAAAGATAAAATAGAAAATGTTCAAACTGAAATGGCTAGTACAAATCACAAAGTAAAAATAGTGAGCAATTTAAAATCTATTTCAATATATAATAAGAAGAAAATATTTATTTGTTAACATCAAGCATCATGATGGCAAAAGAAAGAGTTAAATGCAATTCCATTTTCTTTTCTTTTTTTATTTGACATAAAAGTTTGTTTTGTTTTGTTTTGCTTTGCTTTGCTTTTTGAGACACAGTCTCACTCTTGTGGCCCAGGCTGGAGCGCAATGGCGTGATCTCAGATCACTGCATCTTCTGCCTCCAGGTTCAAGCAATTATCCTGCCTCAGTCTCCCTTAGCTCTTGTTGCCTAACCTGTAGTGCAGTAGCACAACCTCAGCTCATTGCAACCTCTGTCTCCCAGTTCAAGCAATTCTTCTGCCCCAGTCTCTCGAGTAGTTGGGATTACAGGCACCCGCCACCACGACTGGCTTATTTTTGTATTTTTAATAGAGACGGGATTTCACCATGCTGGCCAGGCTGGTCTCAAACTCCTGACTTCAGGTGATCTACCTGCCTTGGCCTCCCAAAGTGCTGGGAGTGCAGGCATCAGCCACCACACCCGGCCACAACTCCATTTTCTAAGATAGCATTGCTAAATGTCATGTCCATTATAGATACAGTCTACAGATACTATGAGACTGTTATTGAGTAGAATGCTATGGTTAACATTAAAGACATTTTACTGTGGGTATTTATTTTCTCATGTACAGCAGAGGAGAGGACACTTCTGGTAATATCATTGTTAGACAAATGGTTTCTTTTCTAACTTCGTAACTTTAAGCGGGAGAATAACAGATGATTTGTCCCCTCTCAGTATTACCTATGATCTCTATGTACGTTATACTCAAGTTAGTATCTCCAGTTATCTATTATCTAAAAACCAACTGAAGAATATAGCTGCTTTCATATTATATCAAGACCATGGACTCTGTAAATGTTATCATCTAGTGTCAGTACTTAAACACCATCTATATGTGGGTGAATCCCAAATTATATCTCTAACTTTTATTTATGTTCTGATTGCCAGATGTGGATATCTAACAGCCAAAGACATCTCAACTAGCATGTTGAAAATCATATGCCTTATTTGCCTCTCCAAATTTTCTGGTCTCCAGCCTACTGTGTTTCTCTTAAGACCAACTGCCCTTTTCAGTTACCCTAACCATAAGGCCAGAATTATCATTTCATATCTCTCACTTTGTAACTTACATCCAATTCTTTAGCAAATTCTATCATCATTACCTTCAGAATATAGCCAAAGTAACTTCTCACCACAATCACCACTAACACCATGGCTTAAACTTCTTCATTTCTTACCTAGTTTATTATAATAACCTCCTAAATTTTCTCTCTACCCACCTTCCCTTGCTTTTAGTCTATTTTCACATCAACGGTCCTCTTAAACTGCAAGTTTGATCATGTCATTCTTTGCTCGGCATCCTCCAATGGCTTCCCATATGACTAAGGGCAAATTCCTACTCTCTGCCTACCTTTATGACTTTCTCTTTCACTCCCTCATTCCTTGATCCTCAATTATGATGGTTTTCATGATGTTCCTCTTAATCTTCAGTCACTTTTGTCTTTAAAGGCCTTTGCATTTGCTCATTCTCCACTATTTATATCTTTCTCGACTCCTTACAAATTCTGGCCAAAATGTTACCTCATAATTTTCTTATCACTATATTTAAAGGGTCACTCTTATCATTCTTACTTTATTTATATTTTCTCCACACTATGTATTACAACTCAGCTTATAGAGGTTTTTTTCTATAAGTTGAGAATATAACCCAATAACAATATAAGCTCCAGGAAGATGAGGTTTTGTTTTGCTCACAAGTGTTTTCCTATCAGCTAGTATCGAGCCTGTTGTATGGCAGAAACTCAATTAACATGTGTTGAATGAATGGATCATGAATAGTAGCTTTTTTAAAAAATAAATTACTTGTGATTAAAAAGGAGTGGCTGCTGATCTATTATGCATTTGTTATTAATACACTTTAATTTTCATTTTACATGCTGCTTATTCTATTAAAAGCTATCTTTTCTCTGGTATCCCCTCTTTGGGAGGCTGAGGAAAAAGGATTTCTTGAGCCCAGGATTTCCAGATCAGCTGGGGCAACATAACAAGACTCCATCAGTACAAAACATAGAAAAAAAAAAAGTTAGTTGGGTGTGGTGGCACACACCTGTGGTTCCTGGTATGCTGAAGATTGAGATGAGAGGACTGCTTGAGCCCCAGGGGTACAGGCTGCAGTGAGCAGTGATAACTGCACTATAGCAGCCTGAGTGACAAAGTGAAACCCTGTCTCAAATAATAATAATAATGATAATAATAATAACGTTGAGTCTCCCCAATGCCTTTTCTAAACCCAGACATTCTCTTCTATTGGTTCCAAGTCTTTAGGCAAATCTAAGTTAAAAGAAGTCGTTCAGCCAATTGCTAATAAGGAAATATTTGAGTCCACCTATGACCTGGAAGCCCCCACTGCAAGTTGTCCCACCTTTCTGGACAAGACTCATATACATCTTACATATATTGATGGATGTATTATGTCTCTTTAAAACATAAAATCCAAGCTGTAGCCTTTGCACTTGTTCTCAGGATGTCCTGAAGCTATATCACAGGCCATTGGTCATTCATATTTGGCTGAGAAGAAATGTCTTCAAACATTTTACAGAGTTCAACTATTTTCATAGACATAGCCCCTCCCTTTTGTTCCTCTCAATTCACCAGAGTGTACTTTTATATCTGCTCTCAGTTTCTAATGTCAACAAAGTTTTAAACAGTCAATTAGCAGGCCTCAACTGTGCCAAAATGATCAATTAGAGGAAAATGACTCAGCTCTATAGAGTACCAGGTTTAAATGTAAAGAAGTTTATGTAAGATTCAAAGAAAGATACATCAAAATTAAGAAAAATTAAGAAAGATTGGGTACCATCTTTACAAGTCTGGGAAAAACAAACAAACTTAGGAGTGAACAAATTATATAGAAAGTATCAAGGAAAATGTCAGTTTAAGGGTTTAAGAGTAGTTATTGACCCTTTTGACTGAGTAAGGGGGTCAGGAGGAATGGTGATTCTGCTCAATAATGAAATTCAACCAATCAACACATGCAACAGATAAAATAGTCAAAATAGAAGCTTTTGCACAAGAAGTAATGTTTAGCTTTATGCAGTGTTGGCAATATATAATTAAAAGCAAAATCTCCCCTCAACCCTGAAAACCTCTCCACAGATATAAAGGAGAAAAAAACAAACAAACAATTTTTCTTATTTAATAAGCACTAAACCAGATTGTGAAGCACTTCACAGGCAGTCTACTAAGGGATGAAAAAGACTGAAAGAAATTCCGCTTTATTAAGTAGCTAAGTAGATACAACCCTTGCAAAGTGTTCTCAAGATAAACGATAGCTAGCCCCCAACAGAACACTTGACAGTATCATTTGTCAAACAAAATTTATTCTAAACTCACCTGTGAATTACGGTGACCAACGGTTTTACCTAATTGGCCTTATCCAACAGAAAAATACACTTCTCATATCTTTATGACAAGAGATAGTTTTGTACCTTGTAGCTAAGCTACTGCTTAAGTTAGGTGTCTATCCTCCCACAGAAACTGGGAGATAAAAGTTCTATCTTCCTTGTGATTGCATATCAAAGAGACAGTTCTCAGGTCATAGAAAGACATTGCTGGGCCTTTAAGCTGGCAAGAGCATTATTTAGCTTTTAAAAAAGATTTACATAGGCACATAATTTATAATGACACATTTTTTTACAGTAAATGCTCTAGGAAAAATGAAAGGAGGAGTCTCTTCCCTCATTTTCAACAGCAAGAATCAAAACTCATAGTTTTAATTTATATTTGCCCTCACAGTAGAAATGCTTATATTGTTATTTACCTACTATTATTAATAATTCTTTCTGAATGGTGAAGTGTGTGATTTGAGGAGAGTGGGTGTTCTCATACTGATACCTTTCTATATATCTTTACTTATATTTTAAAAACATAAACATATATCATTTAAATGACAGATAAACAGATGAATCAAAATTGGAGCAAACTGTACCTCACTTTAAATTTACAGAAACAGAATCTCAGAGATAAACTCTATAAATCTGCTTCTTTCTTAACAAACTTCAAGGGTATTTTTTCCTACTCTTTGAGACTCATGTTGTCATATTTGTTTAATTAACATAATTAATCAAGTAATTTATTTATTGAAAGTACATCTAAAAAAATCTCCATTACATGAATCATAATAGGAACTAGGTGTCTAATAATAAAATTAAAAGACCCGTTTCCAGACTTCAAAGCACCCACAATTCGGTAATGAATACAGACATAGGGAGGGGGCCCTATAATATACCCACTGATGCTATAATAAACATTTGAAGAGATCTCCAAGGGAATATAGAGTGACTCACTTTAGGAGAGTAGAGAAATGCATCAGAAAAAAAGTGTGCCCTTGGACTCAGATAGGCATAGAAAAGGATGTATTTCTGATAGGGAAACTTCAGATTGAGGAGTCTTAAGATATCTTAACGGATTTTTTTTTCTCATTTATCAATTACTAACATCTGATCCAAGAATGAAACAAAAGAGGTAAAAAGAGAATCTCTATTTAGTGATTTCATTTTAAAGTATTTTGTTATTATAATTAATTATATCTGCATATGCCTAACATTATAATTATAATTTTTGGGGGGCAGATTTTAAATAATTCTCTATTCTAAAACCCTTGAGTGGTGTAGAATGGATGAACTTTCATTAAGTGTACTAAACAAATCGTGGTTATGATTTTGGTATTATATAAGAGCAAAGGCCATTTTGAGTTTGACCTATTAAAAGTAGAGACACCAAAACGAACTTTAATTAAGCTTTACCATTTGATGATTTTAGAAACATAGCTTGTGGCACATCACAGCTTTTTGGTACATTGAATAAGACTTTAGTGTCTTTTATAACACTGTTCCTTTTTTTTTTCCTATTTGTTTCCTTCCTTCCTTCCTTCCTTCCTTCCTTCCTTCCTTCCTTCCTTCCTTCCTTCCGTGTTTTGATATATATTTTTCATTTTCGTTTAAATATTTCAAAACATATTGTTTCTCTTTTGTAATAATTATTTGGGGGAATAAATTAAAATATTACCCATATAATAATTAATTTAAGAAATTTTCACTTTTTTTCAGTTGTTAAAAGAAAAACTTCAGCCGAATTAAATTTAAAGGAGTTTAATTGAACAATGAATGATTGGCTAATCAGTCAACTCTCAGAATCACAGCAGATTCAGAGAGACTCCTGTGATACCTCATGGTCCAGAACAAATTTATAGACAAGAAAACAGAAGTGATGTACAGAAATTGGCAGTGAGGTACAGAAACAGCTGGATTGGTTACAGGTTGGCATTTGCCTTATTCAAACACAGTTTCAACAGTTAGTATTCTAAGAGTGATTGAAGTATGACCATAGGATTGGCCAAGCCTCAGCTATTGTTACAGGTACATACTCCTAAATTGGGTTTTCAATTTTGTCTGCCTGTTAAGCTAAGTTACAGTTTATCCAGAAGGACCCACATGTAGAAGTACAGAGTCCTTCTCAGACCATATTTAGTTTGCTTTAACAATTCCCCTCTTTTGGTAATTTTCTCAATTTTTAGAGACTGACCAAAACTTTAGTCATTCATGTCACTACCACCATTGTAAATGTACTTATTTGATCTTGAAACCCACTGGGAAACAGTAGAACAGTGGGTTTTGCAAGGAGGGAACAAAGGATGAGTAGAGGGTACCTCCTTATGCTGAAACATTCTTTTGGCAGAAGAAAAACAAAACCTGGTCCGTTCTAGGCATATTTAGCAAAAGTGACTCCATTGTGGTTCGGTTTGGTCTGTTGAGGCCTAGTGCAAGCGCTCAGACCAAAATAATGGCCTCCCATCATTTTGCCTACAAAAACTCCCCCTTTTTGGTCAGGTTGTCAGATGACAGTTTGACCAAAACTTATTGCCTTAGTGCCACCCTTAGTTACCATTAATTTGGATTTCCAGTCTCAGCATATCACTGATAGGTTATAATGTGCTCATGGTCACACATTTCTTTCAGTTTTTGCAATTCCTGTTGAATAGATACCATTTAGCATTTTGGAGATGACTGCATGCAAACATTTGAAACCTTCAAGAGAATGCAGTGCACCAGGGAGACCACAGTTATGACTATCAGGAGGATAATATCAAGAGCTTGGTGTATGCTCCTTCTCCAGGGTCCCCATAAACCAAACCACCTTACCCAGCATCCCCATAAACCAAACCACTTGATCAAAGAATGAGCTAGTTAAAGAAGCTACTTACTTAACTAGGTAGTCTTTTTGTTAATCCACTACAACTGACTCTTTATAATACCAGATGTATTTTTCCATAGGTCAAAACTGCCAGTAGCTGCACAGATAATTCTCTGTTTAGACAATTCTACTATTTAGCATAACTTTCACAAAAGAATTTAAAGTCTGTTGTGTAACCATAGCCTTTACAGTAGAATCTGCTGTATGGCCTATCATGAGGGATATATTTCTAATCATTGCCTCTTTTACCTCAAACCATGGACAAAGGACCTAACAAATAATATCTTTTACAAAAGTGAAGACCTTCTGGCAACGGTCTCTTTAACCCATGAGGTAGGTTAAGAGGAGTGAATCAACATTCTGTTTCTGACTGATTATGAAGCAATGTATGTACCATTATTACCATTAGAGTTTCTCACCTGTATGGGGCTTTCATCTTTTAACTATCAAAATGTAAGGGGATCTGTATATAAGGCTTGCTGCAAAACTCTTCACAAATAAAACTACACCCCATAAGTGCTCACAACTGACCCTCCTTTCATTTCTATTATTCATAGAGGCATAAACAAGGAAAAATATTAAAAGAGTCTCATAATAGTAGAAGTCTTAGTCTGTGATCTTGGGTACAGCTGTTCGCATCAAGGATGCCATCTTCTTCTCAGGAGAAATTTACCTGGTTAGCTTTACTCTACAGGTTGCAATGGGTGTACAGTTCCAAGAGTGTGGGGGAACCGTTCTCAGTTGCGAGATTCAAGGTCCCAAAAGTTCAAGGTCCCAAAGTTTGCTGTAGTGTGGATGGCAAGAACAGTCTTTCTCTGATGTTCTCAGAAAATGTAATCTTTGGGTTCTAGACTGTGAAGGGATTCATTGTCCTCAGTGAACCATAAGAAGCTTTCTTTATCTAGTGAAATACACTATAGCATAATAATCTACTGTTAATAACATTAACTCTCTTGAATGGGAGAGCTTTTATACAACCAGAAAACATGCATTGAAAATGACAAGTGAACGAAATTCCATTATGAAATGTTTAAATTACCCATCAGGTAACCAAATGTACCTGAGGCTTTTTACTGTCTTCCACGGAATGTGGATTTAACAAACCAAACATTGGTTATAAAGTATTTGAGCAATTTATAAGTCACCACCTCAATATATTTAACATGGATTATTTAATATCTTCCATGATGAGTCATTGAATGCAGAACTTTTAATAACAAAAGATTTTAAGGACTCAGGAAGGACAGGTTCTCCATGAGTCCATGCTTAACACTAGACTTATGTCCTCTTGAATATCAGTTGTTCCTCCAATTTAGATGCATAGCACTGGAAACTGATGGGTTATCACGGGTAATTTGACTTATGCCATAGTGTTCATTCAAATTGTATATCTAAAAGGTTTTTGTATTGGCTGATACAGAATGAAAATCTGGCAAAGTATGTTCTTGGTATTTAATTAAATTTTGTTCTACTTGGGTTAGCAGTTTTATAAATAAGTCTTTTAACAAAGTTTCAGGAATTATTACCCAGTCCAATTTTTGAAGAATTGGGCAATTCATGGGGAACTCTTACCCATTATATGATTTAAAAGATATTAGGAATCTACATTTAAGAGTGCTTTTTAGGGTCCTTTCCATTCTTTCATGAACCTCCTAAAATACACCATATTCTAGGATTTTATTTTGTGCTTACAAAGTTTTCACAATTAACTGTGAAAATAATTTTAAATAGTTATGAAGACAAAATTGACAAGAATATTTGGTTGTTTCTGTGGTCTACAACAATTTAACATATTAATAATAACCATAATTATGTTTGATAGCATATACTTGGACATATTAGAATTTTAGAAATCCCATACAATTTTGGAACATATTGAAGACATACACTAAAATACAACTTAAAGAAGATTAAGTATTATATTTTATTTTGACATTGCTTCCCATGTAACTTACCAGGGCAAATAGTTCTATTTACTTCTCTTTTGGATGCTTCAGGAGCCCTCTGTATCATTCCATAGTTAGAGGTCAGAAAAGATAATCTTGAAGCTAAAATTTGATTTTACAAAGCCTATCAATATGTTAAAAATTTAAAACACTTGATATTATGAAATAGAATTACAGGCTACCATAAATCATTCATTTAGCCAAAATGATGACTCAAAATTTTAAAAGGCAAAATCCTTTACTGATTGATAGAGGGAAGACTTAGCTTTCCAAACAATATGTTTCTTGTCTTTTCCTTCTTTTTTCAATAGTTTACTCAAAAGGTAAACAAAAATCTTTTATTATCCTTTAATATTGTATGAAAATCTTGTTTTGGAGAAAGCCACATTTCACCCTGAAACTAGTGTTCTATTAATGTCAATACTAATTTTTAATAAAACCTTGTAGACAAATCTGGCAATCTTAATCAGTTTGACCATAAGGTAAGATGCTCGTAAACCTTGTATAACCCTTTACAATTTTTGTGAAGGAGCAGATCAGTATTCTAAGAAAATCTTCTATGCTTTTATTTCAATGTTCAACTTACAGAAAAAACTTAATGATACCCTTTTAACTTTTAGTCAATGTCTACCACAGAATTTCTTTTACAAGACTATTTTCACAAACCTTCTACAACTTGTTCAAATCTTTAGATTTATCTTATCTAATTTAAAATAATACTTTAACCCTGTAAACTGGGCAAAAATTCACATTCCCATGCGTTCTTAAAATATTTTACCAAAAACATATTTCACTTTCCTCACACATCTTGCATGTAAAACTATGGTTTCAGTAGTCTCAATCACATGTTATAATGGTAACTCCTAGCAACTTTTATTTTTAGTGCATAAATTTCCTTTCACAAATCCTTTTATGAGTTATACAGACCACTTATGACAGTCATGTACTCTCTGACTTGTCCTAAGCTCCCTCATTTTAAGCAACCAGTTATTTTACTTTAGTACAAAAAAGTACCATGCAAGATCCTTTCTTATATAAAGTATCTTTTCTTTATAACTTTCTTTGCATAGCTGAGGGTCATGGCTAATTCCACATGTCCCCAGGCCTTATCTAGAATCCAATGCTCCAAAATAGGTAAACTGAACAATTTTCAAAAGTTAAAGCAGCAATTTATGATCTTAAGGGATTTAGCAAACCTAATACCTGACCTGCATAATTTAGATCAAATGTTTTTTATTTTGACGATAATCTTTAAAGCTGTTATTATTTCCCTCAAATTGCTAAAGTTATGTGAACTAAAAGACATTACAGTTTTTATTTTTCTTTCAAAATATTTGATTTAAGCACTTATTTTCTTTAAGCTAATTAATTAGAGTTATTTTATGTAAATATCAAACACATATATAACTACACAGACAGATGAAGATCTAGTAGTTGTAAGATTTTTCATTTACCAATTTCTAACTCTCTTAATTGGATTACTGCCCTTTAGGGTAGGGACCTTTTAAATTTCTTATTTTCTGACCTTAGCCACACCAAATTGCCAATATTTCTGGCTTCTGAACTTTCAAAAAGGTAACCTCCTAAGGGCTCAAAGAAAGGAAAATTCAAGATGGTTCACGGAGAGGAAGAGATCCAACAAAAGATAAAGTTTATGCAGATATCAAGCCATAAAGGACTTATTCCCTAAGCCAGGAATCAAATTCAGGCTACCACTGTGAAAAGACCAAACCTTAGCTACTGAGCAACAGCACCGGACGGTCTCCATTGCCCTTTCAGAAGGAATGTAGAGTAGTTAACTTTGAGGTTGTAAAGCCTTTTAATTACTCAAGATAATTTTTAGATCTAACTATGACACAAATCCTAAAATTCCTGTTCCCTGGGAAGCAGAAACCAAGAGAAAATATTGCCACATGGTTACAAAGACCTAAGTGACCAGTTTGCTGGGCTGTCCTGAACAGTGGGCTTATAGGTGTCCTAGGCCCACATTCTGTTGTAAAGTACTCCTCTTTGTTACATAAAAATACAGAAAGATAAATTCATAGCATGAAGTACACCAGATTCACTACAGCTTAAGACTAGTCTCAGAATTCTTTTTTGCATTATTTGAAACTTTATACAGCAGATTAACAGTGATTTTTACTATTCATTCAACCAGTCTGCATACAGAGAGTGAGGCCAGAAGTCTGACTGGTAAGAAATTCTTACCCCTTTGCTGGCATGCCAGGTTTCTGGGCTCCCTTTCCCTGAGCACCCCAAGTAACCCAACCCACTGTACCATAGCCCCGGGGGCCAATCTGCAACATAAAAAAAAAAAAAAAAATCTTTTTTTTTTTAATTTATTGCACTGCAGTGCATTGTTATTCATTTGAAGTGTTCCACTCTAAGGTATCTTCAGTAACATTTTGCCGTTTCTGTAAGACTTTGCTGTTTCCCAAGCCAAAAGGAACTCAGTTTTCCAGATATTAAAGATCATATTTTTTACCTAAAATATCAGCTTTGCTTTCAATTTCTCTTGATAAATTTATCCAATGATTTTTCCTATCTAAGTGCACAAGAAGAATGAAACAAAGTAGTAGAGCACAAAAGTCCCTATGAATTTTCAAAAGCAAAATTTCACAATCCTGCAATATTATCATTTCCTACCAGTTTCTTTCTAACCCAGTCAGATGTAAGTGGCCTCTAACTGGATACAAGCCAGTTAATTACCAGATCATATCTCATCCTGGACCCATTCCAGTTTCTGTCACGACTTCCAAACCCAGTTTGGAACAGACATTTGCTCAAAGAAACTTGTAGAGCTCAAAACAGAAATCCGTGGAGCTCTGAAATCCGAGAGAGAACTTACCTTGATCCTCAGCTGCTCCGAGGGATCAAAGGACACAAGTGGGTCCGGCAGGTACCTTGCTAGTTCACTCAGTGCTCCTAGGGGTAGTTAGAAGCTCTACTTCAGATCCCACGTCTGACACCATCTGTGAAAAGAGAAACTTTGGCTAAATCAAATTTAAAGGAGTTTGAGCAATGAATATTCACAAATCGGGATTTTACACAGTAATACAATCTCAACGGAGATAGTTATTAAAATCTCTGATTTTATTTTTTCCATAAACAAGAATAGATACAACTATATTTTCCTATAATACACCATAGAGTAATAGGCTTTGTAGTTGATACATTAAGGAGAACAAAAAATTGTTGGTATTTGACTATGCATGGAATGGTTTATTCGTGTTGTACATATTGTTTATGTTCCTGTGTTATTTTATTTATTTATTTATTTATTTATTTATTTATTTATTTATTTATTTTTGAGACGAAGTCTCGCTCTGTCGCCTAGGCTGGAGTGCGGTGGCACGATCTCTGCTCACTGCAAGCTCCACCTCCTGGGTTCACGCCGTTCTCCTGCCTCAGTCTCCCAAGTAGCTGGGACTACTGGCACCTGCCACCAAACCTGGCTAATTTTTTTGTATTTTTAGTAGAGACAGAGTTTCACCATGTTAGCCAGGATGGTCTCGATCTCCTGACCTCATGATCCACCCACCTAGAACTCCCAAAGTGCTGGGATTACAGGCGTCAGTCACTGCGCCCGGCCATGTTCATTTTTTTTTTTTTTTCTTCACAGTATTCAAGTTTTTTGAACAAATTTTGCAGTGCTGCCATTACTTATAGTAGCAACAACAAAAACCACACTGCTCACAGAGGAAATTTAGAAGAAAAAATAAAATGCATTGGTCTAATGTATTAAAAATTACCAAAGGGCAGTGACAATTTCAATTACTCTTGGTGTTAAATTTGATAATATTCAAATACAAAGCTAGGCTGATATAGAAAATTTCAGAAGAAAACTAGTTATTGAATGCTTCACAACATCGTGGTAGAAACACTGAGAATGACTTATTTCTGCACATGACATAAATAAGAAACAAGTGTTAAAATATTTTTATGTTTGAAAATAACTGTATTACTCTGATTTATTCTAACATATATTGTTCATTTTATATTTACTTTTACATCTAAAGTGAAAATTCAAATATTCATATGTTAATATTTCAGTTATTTAGGGAAATATAATTCAGTGCATTTATTAATTCAGTTTTTAATTTCTCTTCTATTTTCAGTTGCTTATTTCTGAACCTATGAGAGTAGTTATAAGAGAGCCAGCAGCTGTTTATCAAATTAGTCTTCTACTTGGGCACACAATTTTATGCCATTTTTAATTCTTGCATGTGACTTTACCTGCGACCGTGTATGGAAATAAGGCATGACAGTTTTGAACAAAGGCTTTTAAAAAAATCTATTACCTTAGGTAAGGCCACATTTCCCATCAGCTGACTAGATATGGAAGACAAGGTGACCAAAAACATGATGAAGCTGGAAGGTCGAAAAAATAGGCAAGGTCCTTGAATCCTTACATGGAAGAAAACATCTACCTCTATTGCCTGACCGAGAAATAAACTTATATGTGGGTCTTTTTACATATGTGGATCTCTTTAACTTACTGTAATATAGACATAACTTAATTGGGTCAATTTTGAATTACTTAGCAGTTGTCCCAAAATTATAGGTGAAATAATTCAATTAAAACTTTCTGATAATTGCTTGATTCAATTTTCTATATTCTCCCTCCCTTGATACCATTAGAGTAATTTTAAATTTATTCCTTCCAAAGATGACGTATTTAAAAGGTATATTTTTACAAAATACCTTAAGACATTTGGGAAACTGAAAATAAAAAGGAAACATGCTAGTAATTCTAGAAAAACAATTTTCATCACATTTTCCCAAATCAGAAATTGTTCTCAGCACTCTACACATATTTACAATTTGAAAATAATAAAGCTATGATTCCCAGTAAAATAACAAGAAAACAAACTCATTTATTTAAATGAAGAATTTTGTTTACAAGAAATACATTAACAAGGATGCATTATCATTGCTCGTGTTGTTTAGCTAAGGTTCTGTTAATCAAAATAAATAATCTTTGTTATCAAAAGAAAAATGAAAGGTAGTTGTGGCTGACAGGCAAGAAATTGTTTATCAGGGCTTACAACTTTTTGTGAAGACTCATAATCATTACAATATAGCATTGAAACATACAGTTAGAACATAATTGTTTCTATTTTATTGAGGCTTCTATTATGGATAGACAAGCAAAACAATAAGGTGAAAGAACAGTATGAAAAGAAATAATTGCATAGTATAAGTTTCAAATGATTGTTTTAATAAAAAATTAATGGGGAGTCTGCATTGAATATAAAATAAATTTGATCTGAAAAGCAATATAGAAATTTATCAGCAACTAAAAAAATGATGGGCAGGAGGTCATTTTTAAGCTAGCATTAAAATTGCAAAGAAACTATACATTAAAAATATAATTAATCTAACATTTCTGCCATGCATTTATATATGTTACCGTATTTCCATAAAGTAAATATAATTGATATAATGCTCAAAGAATAAAAATTCCTCTTAAGCAGTCATTTTTTCTTTGCAAAATCTGACACCTAAGTCCAATTTATTTATAATGACTGTATTATCTGGATCTATTTTTCTTTTCTTCTGTGGGTTGTAGATTTAAACTTCGAGTCAAGGTGGAGTCACACTAGTAGCAACTTAAAATGTACTTATTGTCTGTACTTTAAAATTTTGCATGTGACTGTTTCTAAAACACAAAATACAACCAAGCAAACATACAAATCCCTGATTTTATTTGATGAAGTAATATAAAGAGATTTTCAGTGAAAACTTGCAAATCCTTATATAGGTAGCAACTATCCTAATTTTAGTCATTCTCTAGAGGATTTTTTCTTCATTCTATGCTTAGCACAGAATCCAAGCAAATTATTTCAAGACTACAGGCATGTATATGTGCAAGGAGACTAGCATATAAGATGCTGTTTCATTTTCACGTAATTTAAAAGATTGGTTAAGACATCACCTTTGTGACTTTTTCTCAATATGGAATTCAGTAGGATAGAATATATCAGAAAAAAAATTAAAAAAGAAGTGCTTAGGGTGAGTAAACTAATACATACTATAATTAAACATTGGGGAGTTAATGGTCAATTTGGTCAAAGTACGTGAGTATGGTTTAGTAGTAAGACTGGAAGTCCAGTTCAGAGTAGTGATATGTAATATACAATCTGTATTTTTAAAAATGTATTCACATCTTATTTTATTTTCAGTCACTTCTAGAGTTCGGCAAGTATTACTTGCTTTGCAAGTGAGCACAGAAAACAGGTTATAGTCTAAAGCAATATGGCAAATTAAAAATGATTTGATATCTTTATATGATAAAGATAAAATCCTACATTTCTACCATTCTTATATCCTAAGCTTTAATTGATGATAATGTTGTAGGTATATATTAGATTAATACAATTAACTAAATATATTTTTGTATATTTTTAATTAATATGTATAGTGCATAGGTTTACATATATACAAATGTAGTACATATAGATACAATATATTTATTTGTATATGTGTATGAGGTAATACATATTATGTCAGGAATTTGGAGCATTATCTTAATGGGAATCAGGAGAATGCTCACAAGACAGCCATAGAAATTAGCTAGGAAAGTGATCTTCACGTGTGGAGGTTATGGCCACATCGTTTTGAATTATAAAGGAGATTCAGGTATTTTCTATGCTCATTAGTCAGAAGGAAACAGAACAAGAACAATCACTCTTTTCTCCTCCCTCTGCCAGTAAATGAAAATATGTTTATGTGCACATGGATATGTACACATAGATATGTGCATATATGAATATGAACACACAATATCAGCCTATAGAATTTAAGCAAATATGAAAAGGGCAATCCTTCTCAATGGATACAAACGTGCAGGGAGCATGCCTTAGTGAATAAATGAAGCCTTTTTGTAAAGAAACAAATGTCCCTGCATTCACATAGGAGCAATGCCATGGTATATATCTGATAAGTGGTTTAATTCCAAAATACATAAGAAACTCAGGCCAGAGTGCTGACTCACGCCTGTAATCCCAACACTTAGGAAGGCCAAGGCAGGTGGATCACAAGATCAGGAGTTCAAGACCATTCTGGCTAACACAGTGAAACCCCATCTCTACTAAAAATACAAAAATTAGCCAGGCATGGTGGCATATGCCTGTAGTCCCAGCTACTCAGGAGGCTGAGGCAGGAGAATCACTTGAACCCTGGAGGCGGAGGTTGCAGTGAGCGGAAATCGCCCCACTGCACTCCAGCCTGAGCAACAGAGTGAGACTCCATCTCCAAAAAATAAATATATATATATGCGTGTGTGTGTATGTGTGTGTGTGTGTGTGTGTATATATATATATAAATTTGCAAATAAGCTTGATTGTCATTTCTTGAAAGAAGACATACAAATGGCCAACAGGTATGTGAATAGATCCTTAGTATTACTAATCATTAGGAAAATGTAAATCAAAACTACAATGAGATATCCTCTTACACCTGTTAGGGAAGCCATTATCAAAAAGAAAAAAGGATAACAAGTGTTTGCAAAGATGTGGAGAAAAGGGAACTGTTGTAGGCCATGAGTGAAAATGTAAATTGTTCTAGCCATTTTGGAAAATAATATGGAGGATCCTCAAAAAATTAAAAATAGCACTGCCATAGGACCCAAGATCTATTTCTGAGTATATATCTGAGGGAAATAAAATCAATGTTTTAAACGTGATATCCACTGCAGCATTATTCACAATAGCCAAGATATGGAGTCAGCCAAAGCATCTGTTGGTGGATAAGGAAATATATATATGTCTGAATATTATTCAGGCTGTACAAAGAAGAAAATCCTGCCATTTGTGACAAATTGGATAAATCTGGAAAACATTATGCTAAGTGAAATAAACTAGATATAGAAAGACAAATATTGCATGATATCACTTATATGTGGAATCAAAAACATTGTAACTTAGAGAAATTGTGAGTAGAATAGGGTCTTCTTGGGCTTGGGCGGTGGGGAAAATGGGGAGATGTTGGTTCAGATTATACTATCTTTCACATCTAAGATGAAGAAGTTCTAGATATCCAGTGTGCAGCATGGTAACTATAGTTAATAATGTACACTGGAAATGTGCTGTTTCTAACTACACCCACACACACAAATGGGTAACTATGTGAGTTATATATATGTCAATTATCTTGTGAGAGTCATTACATAAAGTATACTTATATCAAAACACCACATTTACACTTTAAATATACTTATAAGCCTTTCAATTTGTCAATCATACCTCATAAATTGAGTAAAATGGCAAAATTAAATTAAATTAAAAAATAGAAAAAGTAAAAGCACATTGCAAAATGATGCATTAGTCACTAAAAAACTTGAAGCATAAAACCTGACTTGTGAGCCTTTGTGGTTGGGAGTTAGAGACCTCCAATCAATTGGCATAAAATTAGTTTAATGGGGGGGATAAAATACTTTTTTTCATTGAACAAAGTGGAATACTGAACTATAAAATGAAAGTCTCTAATGAGGATCTAACATTGAGGAGTGTAAGAGAATGCTGTTGGCCATGTATCATGTGAAGAGCCTGTAGCAAGATATGTTGGGAAGGTGGTCAGTTTGTTAGGAGCAGAGAAACTAAGCAGAATGATAGAAGATGATATACATTCTGGGGCTCTGACAACCTGTGAAATGTCCACGCATTTACTGCTTGGGCATTGTAATATTTCATAGTGTGAGATCTTGTTTCAGGGTAGATTTACATGTAAGTAAAACAAAACTATTTTAGACAATTGTCCCATTCTTCCCACTTCACATCTTCAATATTATATTCTAATGCTTGCTATCATAAATATGTGAACATTGAACTTGTCATCTAAGTGAAAATATTTTGTAGTTTCAATGGTGATATTAAAAATAAAGAAACAAATAGGAAGATAAAAGTAGTTTCAGAAATGATGGCATCTCCAAAGCACTGAGAAAGATATACTTAACCTCCAATATGTTGGAGTTCAAAGAATATTTACCTTGTCAATCGACTCTTATTCAATATTATATGATAATTTATATTGTCTTAAAATACATAATCTGGCCGGGCGCGGTGGCTCAAGCCTGTAATCCCAGCACTTTGGGAGGCCGAGACGGGCGGATCACGAGGTCAGGAGATCGAGACCATCCTGGCTAACACGGTGAAACCCCGTCTCTACTAAAAAAATACAAAATCTAGCCGGGCGAGGTGGCGGGCGCCTGTAGTCCCAGCTACTGAGGAGGCTGAGGCAGGAGAATGGCATAAACCCGGAAGGCGGAGCTTGCAGTGAGCTGAGATCCAGCCACTGCACTCCAGCCTGGGCGACAGAGCGAGACTCCGTCTCAAAAAAAAAAAAAAAAAAAAAAAAAAAAAAAAAAAATCTGACAGTGAGGAGATGTTTCTAAGAAGCACATTGGATTATATTTTAAGAATCCATTATGAGATTAAATATTTACAGTGAAAGAATATATATTAGTTCTTTTTGGTGGGTATTTATTTATAAAACATAGAATTATAATTGCATATAGTTCTACCACTGTGTATGTAACAAAAAACATTCAAAATTATAAGATTATTTCATAAGGCTTTTCCCTAAGGCTGATGTATTTATGGAGAGCTAGCATAGGTGGAACATGAAAGGACAGGATAAGGAGAAAAGAAGATTACATTCAATGGTCATGTAAGCTAGGTATTTTATTTTGAGAATCCTCTTTCATAAATGATATTCCTTGACATCATTATTATTCCATTCTCCTCAGTTCAATACATTGGAATCAATGTTGTTTCTATTTGTTTTGTTTTGCTTTTATGCTTGTCTATTTGTTCTTTCCTATTTCCCATTTCCTTCACCTCTCAGCTTTCACCACTTCAATTTTATACTGATATTTTGCTTCTAACAACACATTTACACAACTACTACACTAGTTAATGCTTTCCTTATTACCCAGCCAGACAATTATTTAACTCTATTCTCCTTTCTTCCAAATCTGGCTATTAGATTACCTTTTCAGACACATCTCCTGTTGTTTTATTTGTTAATATATGTGTATATTAGAGCTACATTAGATTAAAAATAAGCTTTCTATTTTTTAAATGGTAATAAAAAAGCCTATGTACCTGAAATACACAAAGCAATAATAAAAAATGTCATTAAGGTAGTCTAAAAGCAATAGGAAACTTATAATACAAAATTACAATTTTCTTGGTCAACCTAGATGAAATTGCCTTCCATTGATTTCTATCTTTGAACAATCTTTTCCCACTGGAAAGTCAGGGTTGAAAGGCTAATGTGGCTAAGGTTTACAAGTCAATTCTTTTTTCCATATTGATTTTCAAGAACAAAATATCAATAAAATATTTCTAGTGTATGTAACAGAGAATAGAGAAAATTTTTTTTTAATGTTACAGTTCTTACTTTTCTTTTTGTAATTGTATTTAATTGTTTGTTTTATTTACAAATAGCTGAAAGAATAAGCCACATGCATTGTAGTTTTATCCATTGGTCTTTTTTTTAAAAGAAAAAACTTTACCAATTAAGGAATTAACATTTAGAAAATGTTTTAAAAATTAAAGTTATATATGTATAAGTTATATATACATAATTTTAATCTATCGTAGGTTGGAAGAAACTAAAAATTTGACACTGTTATAGAAACAAACTAAGGGAAAAACACATGGTCAAGGACGATGCATTAGAAATAGACAGAAGAAAGAAATTGAGAAATTTCTGAAGACAGGGTAATTGCATCATATTTTACTATAGAATATACAGAAAATAAAGATAAACATTTCAATTTTTTCATATACCCTGAATTTTTTTAACATGTTATTGTTATAATTTGACAAAATGCCAAAAAAGTTAGCATTTTGGCAGATCATTTTTCTATCAATTCCACAAATATATGCTGAACCATTTGCACCATCTGCTGTGTAAGCTTTTGCAGAAAGAAGGGCAATAGACACTTTCGGACATCAATGTTAAAATATAATTCAAGAGAATATACTGTATCAAAGAGAAAGAAGCTAAAATAAATAGAATGACAAGAAGGTTCAGAATAGAACAGAAAAATAATGAAAGCTGAATCTTTTCATCATACCTTGCCTTCCATATGTTTGGAAATATTTACATAGAAATATGATATCTCTTAGAGATACAAAGTAAAATAAATTGTAATCAAACTATTATTTGGAATAGTAATAAGCAAGAAATATATTGCTGGGCCACATTCTTTAATTAAATGTATTGTAGGTATTCCCACATAGTAGGAAACGATAACAGATAAAAAAGCATTTTGTGTTAATTAATTTAAATATTTATAGAAAACAGTTTATAAGTATCAAACTGTTGTTTTATAAAATATGTGCTGTATTCTCTAAACACAGACTTTTAAATTGAGTTATTTATGGCATGAGTCCAAGGATGGTTTTACATAACTGTGCGGTAATAATATTCTGGTTTTAGATGACTATCTCTCAATGAAAATGCTCTTTCTTAGGATTATGTCAATTTCTAGGACAGTAAATCTCACACACACATACACAAACACACACACACACTCAGAGGGAGAGAGAGAGAGAGAGAGAGAGAGAGAGAGNATTTTTTTTTTTTTTTTCTTTTCTTTTCTTTCTTTTTTTTTTTTTTTTGAGACTGAGTCTCCTTCTGTCGCCCAGGCTGGAGTAGTGGCGCGATCTCCGCTCACTGCAAGCTCCGCCGCCTCCCGGGTTCACGCCATTCTCCTGTCTCAGCCTCCGGAGAAGCTGGGACTACAGGCGCCCGCCACCACGCCCGGCTAATTTTTTATTTTTTTATTTATTTTTTATTTTTAGTAGAGAAGGGGTTTCACCGTGTTTGCCAGCATGATCTCGATCTCCTGACCTTGTGATCCACCCGCCTTGGCCTCCCAAAGTGCTGGGATTACAGGCATGAGCCACGGCACCCTGCCTATTCAATTCTTTATTTATATTTTTATTAATTTAAGGAAACAATGTAAATATACGTTTATTTGACTATATAAACATAAAAACACAAAGCTATTATAATAATTTGAGCTAAAATAGCCTTGTTTTCACCATACAACTTTGTTACTTATCCTTAAAGTACTTTAGACTTTTATTTTTAATTCTTAATATTTGTGCACACAGACATATACACTACTCTCATGAGCTTTATGGCAATCCCCTAAAGGATATTTTCATATCTTAATTTCAAGAATCTGTGAGTATTGCCTTATATGGCAAAAGATATGATTAAATTAAGGATTTTGAGAGATTGAGTTATATTGGATGATATAGATAGGCCCTAAATCCAAGCGTCCTAATAAGAGTAATGCAGACAGTGATTTGGTAGAGACACAAAATGAGAAGCAATTGATCACAAGGGTAGAAAGTGGAGTGATGTGGTGAGTCACGAAATGCCAACAACCACCAAAAGCTAGAAGAGGAAAAAAACACAGAAATTATTCTTTATATTACCCCAGAGAGAGTCTAACCATGACAGATTTCAGAATTCTAGCCTCCAAAATTGTGAGATAATAAATTTCTATTATTTTGAGCCATCAAGTTCATGGAAATGTATCACAGTAGTCTTAGGAAAGCAATACAGTATCCTTAGAAAATGAAAGAAAAGACTATGAAATTTTTACACATTCAGAAATAATTGTGTAGACTTAAAGAACACAAGGATACTATGATTTTAATTTCAAAAATTAGTAGTTATATCTCCTAATCATGTATTGAATCAATATAATGTCCCAAGCTCTATGATGACCACCACAAGGATTAAAAGAAGATTTGATTTCTCTTCTTCAGGATCTCACAATATAGCAACATGTCCCATCTATATCTTATGTAAAACATAGCTCAAAAGCTAAATATCAAGCTTTAGTGGAATAAGAGGCAAGTGGAAATATAACCAAATTCATTGTAATCAACTTCTAGACAGTGTGGTATGATGGAAAATATATTAAGTTTAAATCTGAATTCTTCCACACATGACCAGCTGACCGTGGGCAAGAAAAATAAAATTGTTGAGGCTCTGTATCCTTATGTCTAAAGACTACTCAAATTTTCTTAGGTAATAGATCTGGATAAGGAATAAATGATTTAATTCCTATAAAACTCAAATACATTTTGTCTTAATAATGCTTCCAAACAATTAATAGATCATTATACCTTCCATCTGCCAAACTTTCCAATAGTTGGTTTATTTGGGGGTGGACAGCTTGTTTCACTTTTTTTTTTTTTTTTTTTTTTTTTTTTTTTTTTTGTTTTTGGAGTTTTCCAGTTTCCAGTTTTACCATTGAAAATCTCATGTCTTGGAATTCTCCTTAGTCCTAGTCAAATTGCAAAAGTTGGTCACCCTATTTCTTAATGGTCACTAAACACCTGGCCTACAATCAACGATGCTTCCGGTATTCACATTCTTGTGTGGTCCTTATTGAATTTAGTCTGCTCGTTTTCTTCATTTACCAACATAAGGCAGCCAGATTAATAGTCTTAGACTACTCAGTCTGAGTTTGGAACCTGGCAGCATTTGCATTTGTGTTCTCTGGAAATCCTGAGGTGTCATACAAGAAATCCAGTAACACAAAAAGGAAAAAAAAAAAAAGAATATATGGCATTAAGCCACTAGGTTTGTGGTCATTTGTAGCTGTAATAGGAAGCTACTACAGTAATGGTAGAATGATGGTAGGTTGATGATTATACCACTGGCAGCAAGGAAATAGGTGTGATGCTATACCTGCATGAAAGAATTTGGCCCAGGACACATGGTGAGGAGTTAATGCTCAGGTATCTTTTACTAAGATAGAATAGACACTTAGAAATTGAAATTATTTCATATATTCTGAATTATTTTTGTAATGTGTTATCAAATATTTTATTTAATTTATTTAATTCCTTTGAAAGCTACAAATGGAAACTTGTTGGATGTGTGATGAAGACCTTTGCTTCCATATTCAACCTATCGCCAGGTATTCGTTTATCATTTTTAAAGGCAAGTCAAATAGTGACATATTAATTTATTACCACACTTCCGTGGTGTAAGAAATTAGTTTGTTACTCAGTAAAATGTCAGCCTATATAAATTCCATCTCGTATAATTGGGGGCTCAGATGTATAATTTCCTCAGTCTTTGACCACCTTTGCTTAGCAGCCCTTGAAGAAGACAGTGCTTAGTTATTTATATTTAATTCTGTCTGCTCCAAAACATAGGCAAGTAGCTAGTTGCTCAGAAATAGGCTGGTCTAGATTCTGGCAGGAACTGTGGTTCATCTCTTTAAAGAAGTCCAAGAAAGCTCTTGTGTTTGGGTAAATAAGCCAAATTGGAGAAGAGCACTACAGTTTGATAGAAAGAGAGCTGCTTCTTGCCAGGGAAACCTGCTTATCTCATTCAAAAGAGAGAATATAGTTTATTTTTCCTCATATATTAGTTAAAATTTACTTTAAAATTGTATTTCTAAATATACATATATCCAGCTACAGTAAACATTATGACACTGTTTACCAAATTTTCTCTGCTCTTAGATGCCGAGCTAAGCTTGAACACATGCTATGTAATGCCTTGCAGATTTTTAAAGGACAATCTAGTCTAAATAACCAATATTTATATCCTCAAAAGTCCTTCCAAGTAGAAATAGAGAATGTCTAGGATATTGGTTGTATCCCTGTAGCCAGATGCCTGGAGTTCAATCTTTACTCTGCCATGTATCACTGCATGATCTTCAGCAATCTACGTAGCCAGTGCCACATTTCCTCCTATTTTAACCTTGGCTGAAAATTGTATCTTTTTCATAATGCTGCCAAAATAATTAGATTAATTCATATTTTTAAAGTGGTCAGAACAGTGTCTTGATGCTAGGAGGTGCTAAAATGTATATTAATTATAAAGATTCAAGAGAAGTAAAGGACAATAAGGTAGAAATTAAGAAATGAGATCAGAATTTCAGAAGTTGTTAATCGAAACAAAATGCCAAGGTTGGCTTTAATCAGGGGCCATTTGGTTGCAATCAATGGGAATGATTATTTGATTAGTTCAGACAAAAAGGGGAATATATTAAAACATATGCAAAATCAATGGCAAGAAACAAGAGTCATCAGAGGATGCAACAGGAACTGGAAGATTGAGAGTCAAGATTTTTCTTTCTAAACTTTCACAGATGTCTGGGCGTGGTGGCTCACGCCTGTAATCCCAGCACTTTGGGAGGCTGAGGCAGGTGGATCACGAGGTCAGGAGATCGAGACCATCCTGACTAACATGGTGAAATCCTGTCTCTACTAAAAATACAAAAAGTCAGCTGGGCGAGGTGGCAGGCGCCTTCACGCCCAACTACTCAGGAAGCTGAGGCAGGAGAATGGCATGAACCCAGCAGGCAGAGCTTGCAGTGAGCTGAGATCATGCCACTGCACCCCAGCCTGGGTGACAGAGTGAGACTTCGTCTCCAAAAGCAAAACAAAAACAAAACAAAACAAACAAACAAAAACAAACAAAAAAACAAACATTCACAGACTTTTATCATTTACTTTTTTTTTCATGTGATTTGTGTTTCTCCCTCAACAAACTAACTTTGCTTTGGCATTTCCCTTACAAAAAATTACCACTCAATATCCCCCTTGGCATGGCTCTACAGTGTCCAAAACAAAGTAGCTAAGGTGACTATTTTGTAGGAAAAAAAATTTAGTACTGCAGCTTTGGCCAGATTTTCATTCTGTTAGAGGTGGTGTGCACCTTTATTTTGTTAGAGGTGGTGTGCAGTGGAAAGACATTCCTGAGAATCTGTTATTCACTTTCATAAGGTGTTGGCTTTTGGATGGAACTTATTATTATTATAAAAAACACTTCCAACCTTGTTCTCTAAACTGAAGACAAATTTAAAAACATGAAGGTGTCTATAGATTTAATATATTTAACAACCCTCAACTTCCGTAAAATAACTTAGATGTCTTAAAACGATAACATAAGGGAAGTGGGGTTTAGCCTATGGTATATTTAAATAAGACATTTGCATTTTCTCCTAAAAATATATTTCGAAATCAAATTTTCAATAATATGACCAATAAAAAATTGGGGAAATTAGACAAAATGGAAATACAAAGTACCAAATACCAGTTTGAGGTCTACACTGTATATATGAATGCTTGATATTCTTAGAATATTTACTGTTTGCCAGCATAGAAGACCTTATGACCTTGCCTTACTTAAACCTCCTGTTATCTTGCTAATTTCTCCTTTCTTTTTCACTCAGAGTTGTTTGCCTGTGGGTCTCAAGTTCAGATACCTCTCGATGACTCAGGTTTTACCTGATTTCAGAGGTGGGAATAAAAGATTATTATTATATTCAATATGTATTTTTATTTTTATTTTTTATTTATTTTTTGAGATGGAGTCTCACTCTGTCGTCCAGGCTGGAGTGCAGTGGCACAATCTCGGCTCACTGCAACCTCTGCCTCTCGGGTTCACACCATTCTCCTGCCTCAGCCTCCCAAGTAACTGGGACTACAGGCACCCACCACCACACCCGGCTAATTTTTTGTAGTTTTAGTAGAGACGGGTTTCACCGTGTTTGCCAGGATGGTCTTGATCTCCTGACCTCGTGATCCACCTGCCTTGGCCTCCCAAAGTGCTGGGATTACAGGTGTGAGCCACCGAGCCCAGCCCAACATGTATCTCTATAAATGGTATGACAAATATATTCATTCATTAGCAAACATTTATTTTGCTAAATACTGGTTCATAAAATTGGGTAAGTCTGTAATTGTTGGCTTCAAGGATATCACAGGTGAAAGAGTAAGACAGATTAATAAACAGGTTCCTAGCAAATTCAGAACATTTGAGGAAGGTAAGTAGTGGTTGAAAGTGATGAAGCTTCTAGGATGAAGCATCTTATAATTTGCTGGCACAAGTTATCCCAAATAGTGCAAGGAGGAATGCTGTTGTAGAGAAAAAAGTACAAGCTAGGGAACATGCAATTGGTAGTTCAGCATGGCCGAAATATTGAATGCAAGGGGTAGAAAGTAACAAAAATATGCCCATGATACAAGAAGGAGAAGATCAAGGAAATTCTACTCAATCTATTAAAGATTTTAGGTATTAAGTCACAGACAATAAGGTTTTGGAAAGCAAAAAGTCAGCAAAATCAAATCCCATTTTATATGCCGGGCGTGGTGGCTCACAACTGTAATCCCAGCACTTTGAGAGGCCAAGACAGGTGGATTGCTTGGGGTCAGGAGTTTAAAACCAGTCTGGCGAACATGGTGAAACCCCATCTCTACAAAAATAAAAAAAAATTAGCCAGGTGTGGTGGCACACTCCTGTAATCCCAGCTACTCAGGAGGCTGAAGCAGGAGAATCGCTTGATCCCAGGAGGCATAGTTTACAGTGAGCAGAGATTGCGCCACTACACTCCAGTCTGGGCAACAGAGCAAGTCTCTGTCAAAAAAAAAAAAAAAAAAA
>NW_016812293.1:828350-830580 GCF_001698545.2 Rhinopithecus bieti | reverse complement strand
TTACAGCCCAAGAACTACAACTTTGTTTCTTTTTCTAGAAATATTTATTTTTAATGTTACAAAACAACCACCACCACAGGAATAAAGTAAAGAAAAATACATTTTATGAACTCACAAAGTCAACCCTTTGTTGACTGTTGAAAATCTGACCCTTTGGATTAAAATTGTGCTTATCCCTGACTTAGATAATTATATCTTGGAGTCATGATCAAAGTTAAACTGCTGATTAATTTTAAATTATTGTTACATTTAAGGAAAACTTTAGTTTGATAAAGACTAAGGACATATGGTAAATGTTATATTTAAAATATTTTTCATTTAAAAATGTTTGAATTAATTCACTTTTAGAACTTAAATCCATATAAACCTTACATAAATGTTACTTATATAAATATCCACTATTTTCTTATATCAGATTCCTAGTAAAAATATCTCATCACTATGTTTAATTGCATTAAATAAATTTATAGTTTAAGTATTTATAATGCAAAATGTTAGGATATTACAAATAAAATATTCATAAGTAAAGATACATGAATTTCATATATTTTGAAACTGTAGTTCTCAGCACCTTTGTCTTAACACAAACCTCATTGAGTCTATAAGGTAAACAAACTTTATGTCAAGTACAGTTAAGTTTTACCAAGGTTCAATTATGCCACTAGATGGAGCATTTAGCACTGCAGAGAGCTCTGTAAGAAAGCTCTTCTTCTTCTTCTTTTTTTTTTTTTTAATAGATTTTAAAGGGGAAATATTTGAAAGATGTTACCCCAAAAAATTATTCTGAACTTTTGAGAAAATCATTTCAACACTGTTATTATTTTACAGTAAAATTTATTTTTCAGGCTGTGAAAATTCATAAGCAAGTTGAAAAGTCAGAATGTATTAAAAGAAAAATCTCAATAATATTGTAAATTGACTTCTCAGTAGTATTCTCAGTTTCCTCTGATTTGACATATGTTACAATATAAATGTGTTTTTGTGATGTTTTGAGAACAAAGAAATGCTGCTACTACTAACATTCAAAATGGCAATTTTAACAATGATAATGGAATCTGTGTGGGTTGGCACTAGTGCGAGGAAAATAAAGAAAGAAGAAAAAGAGACAGTTGAACATCAATGAAAAAGAAACAGCAGTGGATGTTGCATTGTCTGGGGATGTGGCATGGCTGTGAAATAAGTGCACAGCAAAGAGTTCTTTCAAATCCTTTAGCCTAAGAAGATCAATCACAGTGGCTGCAAGCCCTGAGGTGGAAGGTCAGAGCCTATTGGCTGAAGCCATAGGGTTGAACAAAAGCATGCTGTGCATCTTTCATCAGACTCTATTTTAACCCATTTTCTTCAGCCCAAACAACAATAAACAGGATAAACAGGATTCATATTTCTAAAACTGGTTTTTCTCCAGGTGAATTTATGTATCTTCAAACTTAAGCCTCACCAACTTTCTAAAGCCCATCATTTAACACTCTTCCAATGTGCAGCTGTTTAAATGAGGCTGGAAGCAATTTTGTCACACGATGCTGATGTCAGTTAAATGCTGTGTATTAGCAAAATGGGAAAACATCAAATGAGTGAGTCTGTTTGCTGTGTTGATCAGCGTTCCTCAAATTCTAATGGATCATACTGACAGAGGAGCAGCTCAATAGCCTCTAAAGTGAAAATTAGACCTATTGACTAGTGCAGACATGCATGCATGAGAGGGAAAGCATTTAAAGCTGAAGAAAAATTAGATTTTCTTTTTCTCCCTGGAAAAAAGCCGTGAATATTCTGAATGAAACTTTCAGGGAAGACAGTATGCAAAACTGTCAAGTGTGAAAATGATTACAAATGACAGCTGGTGTTGAAAAGTGTTAACCAGAAAAAAACTTCTAGTTTTGGAACTACATTTTATGACAGCATGACTCTACCCAAATCCCATAATATTCCAGACCAAAGGATAATAATTACTTAAATACTTATTTGTAAATTTAAAAAAGAATATTCATAAAGAATATTCCTTCCACATAGATTTATTTTCAAGAGTTTATTGAAACATATTTTTAACATAAATTGTATACATAGTGTAAGGTAGGCATTTATAATAAGATTTAAATAGTTATTTTAGAAATAATTATATTTGGAAAAATATAATCATGCTTTTTAATTGAACTCTGAGATCTATTTTATTTGGTCTTCTCTCAAGTATTAAATCTATATTCAAGTTTGATAAATCCTCTCAGTTGCTTTGCAG
>NW_016812293.1:818732-827998 GCF_001698545.2 Rhinopithecus bieti | reverse complement strand
AAAAAAAAAAAAAAAAAAATTATATATATATATATGAAAGAGTGAGAAAGAAAATTCCATCATATAAATGACTATCTGAGAATTTGTGGCTCAGCAACATAAATAGGGTAGGTTTCATGCAGCCACTGATTAGAACATGAGGGTAAGAGACAGAGGCATGCAGTGTTAGAAAACAAGTTTCTGCATCAGATGATGAAATTAGAGGTGAGTATTATGGAGTCATTTAGCAAGATGAGGTTCAGAGAATGGGAAGTACTCTTCAGGGAAGGTTTTTTTTGTTTGTTTGTTTGTTTGTTTTTTAAAGTTTGGACATATTGACTTCAGCAGGTAGATTGACACACTGGAATTCAGGAATAAAATCTTCTCGTAGAAGGAATGTCTCTATCTGTCTCCCTCATATTAGACTGAATAGTGCTGTTTGTATCAGAATGAATGAGAAATGAAATTGTTGACAAATTTGTGCGTACAGCAGTATCATTTGTCTTTTAAAAATTATTCATAAGAAAATACGTTCTCTTTCTGTTTAGAAAAGTTGTTGAAGTCAAAATTCTCTATTTCTTACTGAAATCTAAATACTTTTGTATGTTGCCCCATTGTTCTTGCCATGTAGCTTACATAAGGAAAAAATGTATTTTCTAGCATCCATTTATTAATGAAGGCACATCACAGAATTTCACAGAGTTTTCTATATATACTCTCAAAAATAGGAGCAGGTCACTTTGAATCTCATTTGTAGGCAGTAGTGTACAGGTAAATGTTTAACCACTGGCTTTCCACTAGAGAAAAATAACAAAAAACAAAAAACACCTGCTAGGTAGCGTTTGCCAGTCTCTGTGGTGTCAATGCCCACCACTGTTGTTGATTGCAAGCTTCCAGTGGAATGTCACTGCACACAGACTGGAGAAGAGATGTGCACAGTTGGCTCTTGCAAGCAGTGCAAGCCCGCCTCAACATTCCAAAGCTTTTGGGCCTCCAATACACCCGTGAATACAAAATCAAGTTATGATGAAAAGAAATCATGAGGTACTTTTATTTCCCAGATAAGCAATATGAATTCCCTAGGGCAGGAGTAAAATGTGAACAAAATGGTCATATAATAAAGGCAAATACAATTAGAAAAAAAATGCATATATCTACTAATACATTCAACTTTATATTTAATTTGTGAATACTTATAAATCTATATTTTCAAGATATTCTACACATTGATTTAATATACTTATCGATGACTACAAATCAAACTTCTACTTTTCTTGTAGTAATATAACAAACATTCAAGACAAATCACTTTAGAGACTTGATGAAATGTAATTGACATTAGATAAATTGCATAGCTGGATATAAAGTCTGTGACCTTTCCTCAACTATTTGTAGCTTTTTAAAAAATACAGAAATATTTTATGGAAAATATATATTGTTTTAATTTTAATACCAGCTATAATTGAATAAAACTTTATTGCCTTCATTTATGATATTGCATTATGATGTAACAAAATATCCCAAAGCAGTCATACTCTGTAATTAATATTAAACTGTGTCTTACACCTACATCAAGAAGCATTTTCCATGTCTTCAAAACTAAAAGTAATACTTTGTAATCAGAGGGGCTTTTCCTAGGAGCTTAGAATGTCTTATGCATTTTGTGTCATTAATTCTTTCAAAACTCATGGAAGTTGGAAGACAATTGTATCATCACTGTGTAGTAGAATAATTGGATCAAAGGAGAGTTGTAACTAATACTGAGTATAAGTTACATACTCAAAATGGAATACTCTGTACTGTTGCCAGAATTTAGGGGCCTTTCTTAGTACCAGGAACAGATGGAACTAATAGAGGTGAAAAGCAAAATAAGTATATGTTCTCTAAAGGAGACTATTGCACTGATCTGCTATAGCAGTAGGGAGGGAGTACTCATTGTTACAGGATAGAATAAAATGGATAACATTTGGAGAAATACCTAATGCAGGTGACCGGTTGATGCATGCAGCAAACCACCAGGGCACGTGTATATCTATGTAACAAAACACCACATTCTGCACATGTAACCCAGAACTTAAAGTATAATAAAAAAATAATAATAGGTAGCTTTATTGAATTCACAGATGATCTGCTCATTAAAAAGCTAGAAATGATCATATAAATTTGAAAATTCAACTCATATTTTGAATTTCAAAGTTAAAATTTTTTATTGTAAAATAATAGAATAAGTTCTCTTCCTTCATATTCACGTTATAGTTAAAAATTTATTTATTTACTGACTACAGCAAGAAGCAAGAAAGTAAAAATAAACTATTAAGCTATTTAGTTAACTTTATTTCTCTCTCTCTCTCTGTATGTACATACACACACAAATATATATACACAGATATATATAAATGAAAACAACCCTGGAGTAACTTTTCCCGTAATTATCTTGAATAGGCAGGAAAAAAAAAAAAAAAAAAAGAGAGACAAGCAAATAAACAAACAAACAAAAACTATCTTGGCACCTTTTACAATGTATTAATTACTCAATACACACTTCCCCAGTTATCCACCATGTCTTTTAGTCAATAGGCAGAAACATTTCTATGGAGAAAAAAAAGAAAAAAGTGTCTGCCCAACAGCATTCTGATTCTAAAATTGTGCAATGTGTATGACTGATATTCATTATCATTATGCATTGAAAAGTTGCCTAAGTGCTGCATCTATATATTTTGAGCATAAATTATAGAAGTATTAATAGAAGATATGTAGGAGCATTTATTCCAAATCATGTCTTTTGTCAAAACAAGATACTGAGTGCATATTACCTAGTACTATTTGCTCAAATTTCTTAACAGAAAACTATTTAAATTAATACATTCTTTAAAAAATGTCATTGCTGAAAAAATTTTGTTCTTCCTATGATGTGCTTTTTCTAAATAAGTATAATAATTTGTTGCACACAGAGTTGACTTTCTTTTAAAACATTGAGGAAAAAATGAATAATACATATTTACATGTAGAATTGGTAGCTGTACTTGTGAGTTAAGAGTTTTCGGTGACAATTGCTGTAATAAACAAACAGTAAATTATTTGGATCTGTCATAATTCACTAGGTGAATAATCTGTTTTTGATGCCTCCCTAAATATGTATTAACACAAGATACTGCAATGACTATAAAGAGGAAATCATAGCAAATAAGTTCACCATATATATTTAAAGAGTTTTCATCTGGTAGAATGTATTGTATCAGTTTTAAAGCATGTCTTTCAAGGATGCTTTCAAATATAATTTGTTTTAATTTGAAAAGGGAAATGAAGTGTCTGTTAATTGTTTAGGAACACTAGATAATAACAATATCCATTATCTGGGAAAAAAATTTGCTGTTTTATTGAATCTCTATTTAGTTTAGATTAGTACACTAGTTATTTCACTTTGCTTTTTTATATATAGCTCATTATATTGATCGTAACTAATAATATAAAGGAATAAAAGCAATCATGTTGATCAACTTACATTTTAATACCACTAAAAGAGCTCCAGAATTAATGTATCAACAACATGGATAAATGATGCATACATTTATAGACCTATGATTGGAACCGTGTATATTTTGCATCTATTTCTAGATCGTAGGACTAATCCTGCTTTTATCTATTGTGGGAAGCCCATGTTAAATATGAGCTCTGTCCTTGGATGGAAAAGAAGTCAGCTGAATTGCACTTAGCTTTGCCCAATATGAACATATTCACACATATATATATATTTGGCAGCAAAAGCTACACCACAGGATCTTAGCTGAACATGCATATCATCACAATGTTTGATAGCTTTTATATATTTGCACTTTTTTATAACTTCTATGAATAGTTGTTAAATATTGACCATTTTAAAAATTATTTTTAAGTGAAATGTTGATTTTTTTCACTTTTGTATTATCAGAGCCTATTATACCACCTAGTAAATAGTAGACTATAACTGTAGTTTTATGTCTATCCCTATTTCTGTCTATTATGGATTCCAGAATATTTACATTTTATTAACGGAGAGTATTATAGAAAAACATGCAGAAATCCAAAATGTCTTCAAATAAAATTATTCACATCACAGTACTACTACGACTAATAATAATTAAAGACCAAAAGTAATTCATCATATTATGCAATCCTTGTAAACTTGTGAGATAATGTTATTATCTCCATTTTACATATGAAGAGTTTAGAACTCAGGAAATGTAGTTGGATTATGTATATTAAGTAGCCAGTAAGTAAGTCATAATTTCAAGTAAGGTTCTTCAACTTCAAATGCTTGCTTTCTAAAATATGTCTAACTGATATTTATAAGGAAAGAAATGTTCTATTAAATAATTTTTGTCACTATCTAAATTAAATTTTCTCATCCAAGTAAAGACATGAGTTTTATCTCTGAACTAAATTTGTTTGTCCAGTTTGATCAGTAAATGAATTTCCTTACCTCCACCAGATCAAAATGTAAAAGCCAAATACCCAGTACCAAGAATTTTAGAATAGACTATTCATCTGTAGAACATATATCTATTTTTCTATGATTTATAACATCACTATCTTCTTAAATTACTTTTCAAATTGACACATTTTTAATTTGAAACACTATTGTTTTATTCACCATTTACTTATGAAAATTTTGCTGAGTCGACAATGATAAAAGAAGAAAGTTATGACCATCTCAAGCTAGATAAGTCCTGACCTGCAAAGCAACTGAGAGGATTTATCAAACTTGAATATAGATTTAATACTTGAGAGAAGACCAAATAAAATAGATCTCAGAGTTCAATTAAAAAGCCATGATTATATTTTTCAAATATTAATTTATATTTCTAAAATAACTATATTAAATACTTATTTATAATGGCCTACCTTACCACTATGTATACAATTTATGCTTAAAAATATGTTTCAATAAACTCTGAAAATAAATCTATGTGGAAGGAATATTCTTTATGAATACTTCTTTTTTAAATTTACAAATAAGTATTTAAGTTAGATTTTATCCTTTGGGTCTGGAATATTAGTGGGATTATGCGGCTAGAGTCATAGCTTGTCATAAAATGCTAGTCCAAAACTAGAAGTTTTTTCTGCCGGGTTAACACTTTTCAACACCAGCCTGTCATTTGTAATCATATTTGCACACTTGACAGTTTTGCCATACTGTCTTCCCTGCAAAGTTTTCATTCAGAATATTCACGGGCTTTTTCCAGCGGGGAGGAAAAGGAAAATCTAATTTCTTCCTTCAGTTTATGCTTTCCCTACTCATGGATGCCATGTCTGCACTAGTCACATTAGGTCTAATTTTCACTTTAAGAGCGCTATTGGGAGCTGCCTCCTCTGTCAGCTATGCATCCATTAGAATTGGAGGAACGCTGGCCATCAACACAGCAACAGACTCACTCATTTGATGTTTTCCCATATTTGACTAATACACAGCATTTAACTGACATCAGCATCGTGTGGGACAAATTGCCTTCCAGGGTCCTCATTTAAACAGGCCTGCACATTGGAAGATGTGTTAAATGATGGGCTTTAGAAAGTTGGTGAGGCTAAGTTTGAAGCGGATACATAATTCACCTGGGGAGAAAACCACGTTTTTAGATAATATGAATCCTTGTTTATCCTGTTTATGTTGTATTCGGGCTGGGAAGAAAATGGTTAAAATTAGAGGTCTGATGAAAGATGCACAGCCGATGCCTTTTGCTTCAACCCTATGGCTTCAGCCAATTTAGGCTGCTGACCTTCACCTCAGGGCCTTGCTAGCACTGTTGATTGGATCTTCTAGGCTAAAGGATTTGAAAGAACTCTTTGCTGTGCCACTTATTTCACAGCCATGCCACATCCCCAGAAATGCAACATCCACTGCTGTTTCTTTCTTCTTGATTGTTCAACTGGTCTCTTTCTTCTTTCTTATTTTCCTCGCACTAGTGCCAACCCACACAGATTCTCATTATCATTGCTTCTTAAAATTGCCATTTGTTGAATGTTAGTAGTAGCCGCATTTCTTGTGTTCTCAAAACCATCACAAAAACACATTATATATCGTAACATATGGTCAAATCCAGAGGCAAACTGAGAATACCTACGAGAAGTAGGATTTACAATATTATTGAGATTTTTCTTTAATACATCTGACTTTCAACTTGCTTATGAATTTTCACAGCCTGAAAAATAAATGTTACTGTAATGAATAATAACAGCTGCTTGAATGATTTTCTCAAAAGTTCAGCAATAAATTTTTTTGGCTAACAATTTTCAAATGGATTTCCCCTTTAAAATCTATTAAAAAAAAAAAAGAAGAAGGAAGAAGAAGAGCTTTCTTCAGAGCTCTCTGCCCAGTGCTACATGCTCCATCTAGTGGCATAATTGAACCTAGGTAAAACTTAAACTGTACTTGACTAAAGGTTTGGTTTACCTTATAGACTCAATGAGGGTTTGGTGGCTTAAAAAATTAAAAAAAAAAAAAAAAAAAAAAAAAAAAAAAAAAAAAAAAAAAAAAAAAAAAAAAAAAAAAAAAAAAAAAAAAATTAAATAAAAAAAACAAAAAAAAAAAAAAAGTAAAAAATAAAAAAAAAAAAAAAAAAAATGACAAGGTGCCTGAAGAACTACAGTTTCAAATATATGAAATTACATGTATCATTTACTTATGGAAATATTTTTATTGTAAATTATCCCCTAACATTTGCTTATAAATACTTAACTATAAATTTATTTAATGCCAATTACACATAGTGATGAGATATTTTTACTAGGAATCTGATTATAAGAAAATTAGTGTGATATTTATAATAAGTAACATTTATGTAAAGGTTTATATGGATTTAAGTTCTAAAAGTGATTAATTCAACATTTTTAAATGGGAAAAATATTTTAAATAAACCATTTACCCATATGGTCCTTAGTCTTTTATCAAACTAAGTTTTCCTTAATGTAACAATAATTTAAAATTTAATCAGCAGTTTAACTTTGATCATGACTCCAAGATATAATTATCTAAGTCAGGGCTAAGCACAATTTTAATCCAAAGGGTCAGATTTTCAACAGTCAACAAAGGGTTGACTTTGTGAGTTCATAAAATGTATTTTTCTTTACTTTATTCCTGTGGTGGTGGTTGTTTTGTAACATTAAAATAAATATTTCTAGAAAAGAAACAAAGTTGTAGTTCTTGGGCTGTAAGAAAACAGCTGGGGCTATCGAAAACTACACAAGCCGAAAACTACACAAGCCGTAGTTTGCCAGCTCCTGGTCTAATTTATTATGTTTCAAATATAATTACTTTTGCAACCATTCAAAAAATAATGATAAATTAACATTATCATATTAATTCTTTTGGTTTCTATTTCAAAAATCATTATTGGGATGACTATGCAGTTGTGACTATCTTATAAAAGAAAATTTTAACACTGCATTCTACAGAGTACATAACTTTTAAAATTTAGAGTGCCAAGATATCATGTTGGGTAACATGACAGAAAGTTGTCAAACTTGAAAGAAAACTGAAGTGGTTATAAGTAAAGTTTAAAATAACACTATGGCATTAGGAAGAATAGGTCTTTTGACCAATAAACAGGTACAGACAGTTGTGTTACCTCATGCCTATAAACTCAGCACTTTGGGAGGTCAAGGCAGGAGGACTGCTTTAGGCCAGGAGTTCAAAACCAGCCTGGTCAACATGAGATGCTGTCTCTACAATAGAAAATTTTAAAAATTAGCCAGGCATAGTGGCAGGCACCTATAGTCCAAGCTACTCAAAAGGCTGTGGTGGGAGGATTACTTGAGCCCATGAGTTTGTGGCTTTACTGAACTATGATCAACTCTACTGAAGTCCATTAAAAAAAATAATACAAGTCTAAGTTTTTGTTTAGGAAATTATTAGTTTGTGAGAGTTGCAATAAATGATATTTTATCTCTTTGTGTGTAAAAAATATATTCACATACCTGTGCACTATACAGAGGGCATAATGATTTTTAGTCTTTCTGAGCACTGGTGATAGCATTTTCTTGACCTTAAGGTCAAGCATGGTTATATGAATTGTTTGTTCCAAAAAATGTGAATAGAATTAAATTATGCCATTTTTGAATAGAAGCTGTCAAACTAAAAACAAACAAAAATGAGAAAATAGCCAGGTGCTGTATGACAAATCTATCTGTAGCTCTAGTATGGAGAACTCAATTTGAATGGATGATTTCAGAGGGAGGGGTGAAGGGTAGAAGGGACCATTGCAATAGGAGGATGGAAATTATTACAATAGGGAGAACGTTCAGAACATAAGCTTTGAAAGTGTCTCAAAGGTTAGACATTATCTTTTCTTTTAGAGGGAGGAGTAATGAGGCTAGAAAAAAACAAATGTTGAAAAAAACTCTAATGCATTAGAGTTGCATGATTGGATAGTAGATCCAATCATGTTTTACCCTGAGGCCAATTTATTCTTCTTAGGGACTTTTAAGGAGAGGTTGCATCCTGGCTCAGGCTGAGGGTGTCCCAAAGCTCAAGAGCCTGGGGGAAGGAGAGAATCTTTAATCAAAGTTTGGCTAACAAGCATTATTTCTCAATTGATCAGTGGGGACAAGCAGTTCAGCTTATCATTTATAAAGTATAAAGAATGGGAATTTCAAGGATCAGTGTCTGATTTTGTTAGAGTTAATGATGGGGGTATATCTACGTTTCATCTAAATTGTGCAGGGGAAGGATGTTTCTTTGCAGTATGCTGTTTCCTAGAACACAAAGAATGATGATTTCTTCAGCTGCCCGTTTTCCAGAATGGAGGTACTCAGGTAAAATGTAAAATTGTCACAGCATCTAATTGCCAGTGCCAATTAATTGGGAAACACCAAACTGAAGGAGGATTAGTATTCCCATGACATAAAATCAGAATCAAGTACGTGAATGAAAAAGCAAAATAAATAAATTATTTGATTGCTTGCAATTACAAAACTGTTATTTTGGGTTCACCTTTTTGAGAAGTCTCTGGACAGATAATCATGTTAGTTGACTCCTTATAATTCGCTGAGCTTAAGTTTTGTTTCTGTCTAAAGAAAACGTTTACCAGGAATGCCCCATAAAGTTTTGCTCATGTTCTAAGTTTAAACATGCTTAAAGTTCTTTTTTTTTTTTAAAGGGTTAAAGTAATTTTATTATTGAAATAGATGAAGAAAATACAAATATTTAATTCATCAAGTGTATTGCGTTACATGTAAAAGTAATCTTTAGTTAAATCATTAAGTCAATTAGTACTCATTTAATGATTAGAAGAGGTATTTGTTTTTTTTTTTTT
>NW_016812293.1:786431-816804 GCF_001698545.2 Rhinopithecus bieti | reverse complement strand
AAAAAAAAAAAAAAAAAAAAAAAAGAAAGAAAAGAAAAAACAAAAGATGTAGGTGGTTTTGTTTGCTCAGGAATTTTTCAAGCTCAGCCTCCATGTTAATTTTGCTTTAACACTTGAGAATAAAATTTGAAAATTAATAGATGGTGCTCAATAATATCTTTTTGTTATTATTTTCTTATGCACCATCCCCATTGAAAGGGGACAAAAATATATGTTTCAGATAGCTGAGATTGGCAGACCTCTGAGTCAAAGCTAAGCCATCATATCCCGTGAGCTGCAGGTACACATCCAGAGAGCCAATTCCTGCCTTAACTGATGACATTCCACCACAAAAGAAGAGAAAATGGTTTGTTCCTGCCTTGACTGATGACATTACCTTGTGAAATTCCTTTTCCTGGCTCATCCTGGCACAAAAGCTCCCCCACTGAGCACTTTGTGACTCCCCACCCCTGCCCACCAGAGAACAACCCCCTTTAACTGTAATTTTCCTTGACCTACCCAAATCCTATAAAATGGCCCCACCCCATCTCCCTTCGCTGACTCTTTTCAGATTCAGCCCACCTGCACCCAGGTGATTAAAAAGCTTTATTGCTCACACAAAGCCTGTTTAGTGATCTCTTCACACGGATGTGCATGACATCTTTGTGCCGTGACTCAGATCGGGGGACCTCCCTTGGGAGATCAATCCCATCCTCCTGCTCTTTGCTCCATTAGAAAGATCCACCTATGACCTCGGGTCCTGAGACTGACCAGCCCAAGGAACACCTCAATTTTAAATGCGGTAAGTGGCCTCTTTTTACTGTCTTCTCCAGCCTCTCTCACTATCCCTCAACTTCTTTCTCCTTTCAATTTTGGTGCCACACTTCCATTTCTCTCTTCTCTTAATTTCAGTTCCTTTCCTTTTCTGGTTGAGACAAAGGAGATGTGTTTTATCCGTGTACCCAAAACTCTGGCGCTGGTCATGGACTTGGGAAGACAGTCCTCCCTTGGTATTTAATCACGCAGGGATGCCAGCCTGATTATTCGCCCACATTTCAGAGGTGTCTGATCACCCAGGGAAATCTGCCTTGGTCCTTCACCCTTAGCAGCAAGTACCACTTTTCTGGGGGGCAAGAACCCCCCAGCACCTTCTCTCCATGTCTCTACCCCTTCTCGCTGCTTTTCTGGGGAGCAGGAACCCCCAACCCCTTCTCTCCGTGTCTCTACTCTCTCTTTTCTCTGGGCTCGCCTCCTTTACTATGGGCAGCCTTCCACCATCCATTTCTCCTTCTTCTCCCTTAGCCTGTGTTCTCAAGAACTTAAAACCTCTTCAACTCACACCTGACCTAAAATCTAAATGCCTTATTTTCTTCTACAATGCCGCTTGACCCCAATACAAACTCGACAGTAGTTCCAAATAGCCAGAAAACGGCACTTTCAATTTTTCCATCCTACAAGATCTAAATAATTCTTGTCGTAAAATGGGCAAATGGTCTGAGGTGCCTGACGTCCAGGCATTCTTTTACACATTGGTCCCTCACTAGTCTCTGTTCCCAGTGCAACTCGTCCCAAATCTTCCTTCTTTCCCTACTGCCTGTCCCCTCAGTCCCAACCCCAAGCGTCGCTGAGTCTTTCTAATCTTCCTTTTCTACAAACCCATCTGACCTCTCCCCTCCTCGCCAGGCCGAGCTAGGTTCCAATTTTTCCTCAGTCTCTGCTCCCCCACCCTACAATCCTTTTATCACCTCCCCTCCTCACATCCAGTCTGGCTGACAGTTTCATTCTGCGACTAGCCCTCCCCCACCTGCCCAGCAATTTCCTCTTAAAAAGGTGACTGGAGCTAAAGACATAGTCAATATTAATGCTCCTTTTCTTTATCTGACCTCTCCCAAATCAGTTAGCATTTAGGCTCTTTTTCATCAAATATGAAAAACCCAGCCCAGTTCATGGCTTATGTAGCAGCAACCCTGAGACATTTTACAGCCCTAGACCCTAAAATGTCAAAAGACCGTCTTATTCTCAATACACATTTTATCACCCAATCTGCTCCTGACATTAAATAAAACGCCACAAATTAAATTCTGGCCCTCAAATCCCACAACAGGACTTAATTAACCTTGCCTTCAAGGTGTACAATAATAAAGTAGAGGCAGCCAAGTAGCAATGTATTTCTGAGTTGCAATTCCTTGCCTCCACTGTTAGAGAAACCCAGTCGTATCTCCAGCGCACAAGAACTTCCAAATGCCTGAACCGCAGCAGCCAGGCATTCCTCCAGGACTGCCTCCCCCAGGAGCTTGCTACAAGTGCCAGAAATCTGGCCACTAGGCCAAGGAATGTGCACAGCCCAGGATTCCTCCTAAGCCATGTCCCATCTGTGCAGGACCCCACTGGATATCGGACTGTCCAACTCACCTGGCAGCCACTTCCAGAGCCCCTGTAACTCTGGCCCAAGGCTCTCTGACTTACTCCTTCCCAGATCTTCTCCGTTTAGCAGCTGAAGACTGACACTGCCCGATCACCTCAGAAGCCTACAGGACCATCACAGATGCTCTAGGTAACTCTCACAGTGGAAGGTAAGTCCGTCACCTTCTTAATCAATATGGAGGCTACACACTCCACATTATGTTGTTTTCAAAGGCCTGTTTCCCTTGCCTCCATATCTGTTGTGGGTATTGACGGCCAGGTTTCTAAATCTCTTAAAACTCCCCAAATCTGGTGCCAACTTGGACAACATTCTTTAATGAACTCCTTTTTAATTATCCCCACCTGCCCAGTTCCCTTATTAGACCAAGTCATTTTAACTAAATTGTCTGCTTCCCTGACTTTTCCTAGGCTACAGCCACACCTCATTGCCACCTTTTACCCCTGTTCAAAGCCTCCTTCGCATCATCCCCTTATATCTCCCCACCTTAACCCACAAGTATAGGATACCTCTACTCCCTCCTTGGTGACCAATCATGCACCCCTTACCACCTCATTACAACGTAATCACCCTTACCCCACTCAATGCCAGTATCCCATCTCACAGCACTCTTTAAAAGGATTAAAGCCTATTATCACTCATCTGTTACAGCATGGCCTTTTAAAGCTTGTAAACTCTCCTTAAAATTCCCCCATTTTGCCTGTCCTAAAACCAGACAAGCCTTACAGGTTAGTTCAGGATCTGCACCTTATCAGCCAAATTGTCTTGCCTATCCACCCTGTGGTGCCAAAGCCATATACTCTCCTATCCTCAATACCTGCCTCCACAACCCATTATTCTCTTCTAGATCTCAAACATACTTTCTTTACTATTTATTTGCACCCTTCATCCCAGTCTCTCTTTGCTTTCACTTGGACTGACCCTGACACCCATCAGGTTCAGCAAATTATCTGGGCTGTACTCCTGCGAAGCTTCACAGACAGCCCCCATTACTTCATTTGAGCCCAAATTTCTTCCTCATCTGTTACCTCTCTCAGCATAATTCTCATAAAAACACACGTGCTCTCCCTGCTGATCGTGTCCGGCTAATCTCCCAAATCCTATCCCTTCTACAAAACAACAACTCCTTTCCTTCCTAGGCATGGTTAGTGCAGTCAGAATTCTTATACAAGAGTCGGGACCGCACCCTGTAGCCTTTTTATCCAAACAACTTGACCTTACTGTTTTAGCCTAGTAGACCTCAAGTCTGCGTGTGGCGGCCACCCCTGCCCTAATACTTTTAGAGGCCCTCAAAAATCACAAGCTATGCTCAACTCACTTTCTACAGTTCTCATAACTTCCAAAATCTATTTTCTTCCTCCCACCTGACGCATATACTTTCTGCTTCCCAGTTCCTTCAGCTATACTCATTCTTTGTTGAGTCTCCTGCAGTTACCATTGTTCCTGGCCCTGACTTCAATCCAGTCTCCCACATTATTCCGGATACCACACCTGACTCTCATGACTGCATCTCTCTGATCCACCTGAAATTCACCCCATTTCCCCATATTTCCTTCTTTCCTGTTCCTCACCCTGATCACATTTGATTTATTGATGGCAGTTCCACCAGGCCTAATCGCCACTCACCAGCAAAGGCAGGCTATGTAATAGTATCTTCCACATCTATCATTGAGGCTACCGCTCTGCCATTCCCCCACTACCTCTCAGCAAGCCAAACTAGTTGCCTTAACTCAGGCCCTCATTCTTGCAAAAGGACTAAGTGTCAGTATTTATACTGACTCTAAGTATGCCTTCCATATTCTGTACCACCATGCTGTTATATAGGCTGAAAGAGATTTCCTCACTATGCGAAGGTCCTCCATCATTAATGCCTCTTTAATAAAAACACTTCTCAAAGCCATTTTACTTCCAAAGGAAGCTGGAATCATTCACTGCAAGGGCCATCAAAAGGCATCAGATCCCATCACTCAGTACAATGCTTATGCTGATAAGTTAGCTAAAAAAGCAGCTAGAGTTCCAACTTCTGTTCCTCATGGTGAGTTTTTCTCCTTCACGTTGGTCACTCCCACCTACTTTCCCACTGAAACTTCCACCTAGTAATCTCTTCCCACACAAGGAAAACGGTTCTTAGACCAAGGAAAATATCTCCTTCCAGCCTCACAGGCCCATTCTTTTCTGTCTTTATTTCATAATCTCTTGCATGTAGGTTAAAAGCTGCTAGCCCGTCTCTTACAACCTCTCATTTACTTTCCATTGTGGAAATCTATCCTTAAGGAAATCACTTCTCAGTGTTCCATCTGCTATTCTACTACTTCTCAGGAATGTCTCAGGCCCCCTCCCTTCCCTACACATCAAGCTCGAGATTTTGCCCCTGCCTAGGACTGACAGTTGACTTTACTCACATTCCCCGAGTCAAGAAACTAAAATATCTCTTGGTCTAGGTAGACACTTGCACTAGATAGGTAGAGGCCTTTCCCACAGGGTCTGAGAAGGCCACCACAGTCATTTTTTCCCTTCCATCAGACATAATTCCTCGGTTTGGCCTTCCCACCTCTATACAGTCCGATAGCAGACAGGCCTTTATTAGTGAAATCACCCAAGCAGTTTTTCAGGCTCTTGGTATTCAGTGAAATCTTTATATCCTTTACCATCCTCAATCTTCAGGAAAGGTAGAACGGACTAATGGTCTTTTAAAACACACCTCACCAAGCTCAGTCACCAACTTAAAAAGGACTAGACAATACTTTTACCACTTTCCCTTCTTAGAATTCAGGCCTGTCCTCAGAATGCTACAGGTTACAGCCCATTCGAGCTCCTGTGTGGACACTACTTTTTATTAGGTCCCAGTCTCAGTCCAGACACCAGCCCAATTTGGACTGCATCCCAAAAACTTAGATAGAGCCTAAAAACTCACCAGCCAAGCAAGTAATTACTCTGAACCCCCTTAGGTTCTCTCTAATTAGATGTCCTAGGTCCTCCCAATTCTCAGTCCTTTAATACTTGTTTTTTCTCTTTCTCTTATTCAGACCTTGTGTCTTCTCTTTAGTTTTTGAATTCATACAAAACCACATCCAGGCCATCACCAATCATTCTATATGACAAATGCTCTAACAACCCCACAATATCACCTCTTACCACAAAAATCTTCCTTCAGCTTAATCTCTCCCACTCTAGGTTCCCACACCTCCCCTAATCCCACTTGAAGCAGCCCTGAGAAACATTGCCCATTATCTCTCCATACCACCCCCCAAAATTTTGCCGCCCCAACACTTCAACACTATTTTATATTATTTTCTTATTAATGTAAGAAGACAGGAATGTCAGGCCTCTGAGCCAAAGCTAAGCCATCATATCCCCTGTGACCTGCATGTGCACATCCAGATGGCCGGTTCCTGCCTTAGCTGATGACATTCCACCAGAAAAGAAATGAAAAGGCCTGTTCCTGCTGTAAGTGATGACATTACCTTGTGAAATTCCTTTTCCTGGCTCATCCTGGCACAAAAGCTCCCCCACTGAGCACCTTGTGTCCCCTGCCCCTGCCCACCAGAGAACAACCCCCTTTGACTGTAATTTTCCTTTACCTACCCAAATCCTATAAAATGGCCCCACCCCTATCTCCCTTTGCTGACTCACTTTTCGGACTCAGCCCACCTGCACCCAGGTGATTAAAAAGCTTTATTGCTCACACAAAGCCTGTTTGATGGTCTCTTCACACAGACACGCATGACAGTGATAATCCAAAGAAGCTATAGCACAACATTGAATATTCACTGAATTAGTGTGTGAGGATTATATTTTCTATAACATTTTAGTATTAGAAAAGAATGGAGGTCTCTGTTCTATTTAATTTAGCCTTGTTAAGCATGGTTTCATAATCTTCTTAATGCTTTATTAAAAAGCATTTACAAATATGGTTATGCACAATACTAATGATGTACTTATAATAATGTAAAAAATAAGAACTAGTTCAAATGTAAGCACTCTGGGCTTCTTCAAAGTGGAGAATTTGGTCACCCAAATATAATTCTACAAACATATTTCCTTTTATGAAAATTATAAGCACAAAATTTAATGTCTAGTATTCTTATGAGTGTTCTTCTGGATAATTTCTAAAATAAAGATTTTATACAAAAATGTTGAAGAATGGAGAGAAAATTTAGGCATATATTTAGTATTTAAATTTTTTGAATGATGTTTTCCTGACTTGAAGATACATACACTGTCTCTATTTATTGAAAAAGAAGCAATTGATTTTATGTGGAAGCAATAAAATCACATACCTGAACCTATTCAAGAAATATAGCTCAGATTAATCAAAAAGTTTATAAAATGCTAAAGTTTGCATGTTTAAATATATCTTAAATTACAAATAATGCTCTAAGATGGTATAATACACGTGTGATGCAAGCACACATTTATTATTCTTTAATAAGATAATCTGAAAATAATTAAAGATAAAAATTAGTAAGATACTTTTTAAAAACAATACTTGCAAAATGCACTTTCATTCACATGAACAGTTATACAGATGTCCTGTCCTAAATGAGAAATTGTATTATATATTTTCTTTTCCATACATGAGAATAAATTGCATCTTACCTAGCTTCCACTATGATCAAGAGAAGACATTTAAGATACAGCTCTTCAGGATTATGACCCAGTACAATTTATTCCATCAGGACAGAACTTTCTGTCTGAAGCGAAATGACCCCCTGTGGATCTTTAAATCAGAACATTGACTTCATTATCTCTGCACATGAATTAACAAAATTCACCGGTTCAGATCTGCCAAATAAGAGTAACTGTCACATTAAAAAGTAATGTTTAGAACAAAATAATCTAAACCTAGCACAGATAACATTTGTCTGATTTTGATATACCCACTTCATCATTTCAGAAACATGAACATTTAGCCCACCAAGACCAAAGTGGTAGGTGTTCTCCCCAAAGTCAACTATCTATAACAGAGCTATGTTAGAATCTTGGTCTTGGTACTCTTATAATTATTTATATTTTTTGTGATTAAATTTTCCATAAATTAATGTATTAAAATTCATTTACATTTTCAATGAGTAAAACAGAGCTATTAAAAAGCACTATGAGAACTTAAAGTATAATAATAAAAAAAAAAGCACTATGAAAGACTTCCTTTCAGAATTAGCAAGAATGTGCTATCATTTATTGCTCATGAGTGATGTCTGTTTTCTGATATGTATTCTGTCTTGTTTTGACTGGGCAACAATCTCATTCACCTTGTGCCAGGATAGAGTTTTGTCTTCTGGAGTGCGAATTGTCACAGAAAAAATAATGTCTCTGTAATTCCATGTAGATATGAATTAGTTCCCAGACACATAAAATGAGTTGACACAGGCAACCCACTACAGACTGTATACTTTGAGGTTGAAATTTTGCGAATGATTGCTTTGATAGAAATATGGTTTAAAAGGATTTTATCTTCAGTTGGTTCCTTCAACAATTTGTGTATTATGAGGCAGATGTCAAGCTGTCTTATAGACATACTGAAACCTCCAAAGCCTTTCCAGTCAACCTGTCTATAGTGACCTTTATTTTCCCCTACATTTAAAGATTTCCAAAATCAATTCAGTCAATATTTATTGACACTCAGCCTGGTTCTGCTCTAACTTGAGTGTCTCAATTAGCTACAAGGTGTCCATTTTGTCTATAAGTTGGGGTTCAATTGAACAAGTAAAATCTCTACGTATGTATTTTACTCATCTTTGTTCTCCCCCTGGTTGTTGGCACATTGTTGAATGTCAATAAATATTGACCAAATTAATTATTCTTTAGTCAAAATTCTTACATATTTGACTTTAGGAAGGATGGCATGACTAGCAGAGAGAAGAAGGCTTTAATAAGCCAGACTGACTGACAGGGGCAAATAAAACTTTGGTGGCATTAGGGTGACTTATAGAAAGTGGTGATGGGGTAAGAACAGGTGGCTCTTTTAAAGGCCAAACATGTTTTAGAAGCCATGTGTTTATAATCTATAAATAATTACAAACTCAATATTTCTGAACTAATTAAACATAAAATGATGAAAGGAATGTATGCTCTCTAAATGCTAATCCAGCATAAAGTACAATCTCTAACTCAGAGAAATATTTTATGATGGGATAAAGATTTATAATTATCTGTATAAACATAGTTGTTGGGAATTGTATTGTTTAATCCAATGACTAGAGAGCTTGGGTCAAACATAAGCTAGCTTTAACTATTGTAAAGGCAATAATTTATAACTACAAAAGAAACAAAAATGGGTGGAAGGTAAAAGGAGAATATTGGGAGAGTGNCCAGGCCATCACCAATCATTCTATATGACAAATGCTCTAACAACCCCACAATATCACCTCTTACCACAAAAATCTTCCTTCAGCTTAATCTCTCCCACTCTAGGTTCCCACACCTCCCCTAATCCCACTTGAAGCAGCCCTGAGAAACATTGCCCATTATCTCTCCATACCACCCCCCAAAATTTTGCCGCCCCAACACTTCAACACTATTTTATATTATTTTCTTATTAATGTAAGAAGACAGGAATGTCAGGCCTCTGAGCCAAAGCTAAGCCATCATATCCCCTGTGACCTGCATGTGCACATCCAGATGGCCGGTTCCTGCCTTAGCTGATGACATTCCACCAGAAAAGAAATGAAAAGGCCTGTTCCTGCTGTAAGTGATGACATTACCTTGTGAAATTCCTTTTCCTGGCTCATCCTGGCACAAAAGCTCCCCACTGAGCACCTTGTGTCCCCTGCCCCTGCCCACCAGAGAACAACCCCTTTGACTGTAATTTTCCTTTACCTACCCAAATCCTATAAAATGGCCCCACCCCTATCTCCCTTTGCTGACTCACTTTTCGGACTCAGCCCACCTGCACCCAGGTGATTAAAAGCTTTATTGCTCACACAAAGCCTGTTTGATGGTCTCTTCACACAGACACGCATGACAGTGATAATCCAAAGAAGCTATAGCACAACATTGAATATTCACTGAATTAGTGTGTGAGGATTATATTTTCTATAACATTTTAGTATTAGAAAAGAATGGAGGTCTCTGTTCTATTTAATTTAGCCTTGTTAAGCATGGTTTCATAATCTTCTTAATGCTTTATTAAAAGCATTTACAAATATGGTTATGCACAATACTAATGATGTACTTATAATAATGTAAAAAATAAGAACTAGTTCAAATGTAAGCACTCTGGGCTTCTTCAAAGTGGAGAATTTGGTCACCCAAATATAATTCTACAAACATATTTCCTTTTATGAAAATTATAAGCACAAAATTTAATGTCTAGTATTCTTATGAGTGTTCTTCTGGATAATTTCTAAAATAAAGATTTTATACAAAATGTTGAAGAATGGAGAGAAAATTTAGGCATATATTTAGTATTTAAATTTTTTGAATGATGTTTTCCTGACTTGAAGATACATACACTGTCTCTATTTATTGAAAAGAAGCAATTGATTTTATGTGGAAGCAATAAAATCACATACCTGAACCTATTCAAGAAATATAGCTCAGATTAATCAAAAGTTTATAAAATGCTAAAGTTTGCATGTTTAAATATATCTTAAATTACAAATAATGCTCTAAGATGGTATAATACACGTGTGATGCAAGCACACATTTATTATTCTTTAATAAGATAATCTGAAAATAATTAAAGATAAAATTAGTAAGATACTTTTAAAACAATACTTGCAAAATGCACTTTCATTCACATGAACAGTTATACAGATGTCCTGTCCTAAATGAGAAATTGTATTATATATTTTCTTTTCCATACATGAGAATAAATTGCATCTTACCTAGCTTCCACTATGATCAAGAGAAGACATTTAAGATACAGCTCTTCAGGATTATGACCCAGTACAATTTATTCCATCAGGACAGAACTTTCTGTCTGAAGCGAAATGACCCCTGTGGATCTTTAAATCAGAACATTGACTTCATTATCTCTGCACATGAATTAACAAAATTCACCGGTTCAGATCTGCCAAATAAGAGTAACTGTCACATTAAAAGTAATGTTTAGAACAAAATAATCTAAACCTAGCACAGATAACATTTGTCTGATTTTGATATACCCACTTCATCATTTCAGAAACATGAACATTTAGCCCACCAAGACCAAAGTGGTAGGTGTTCTCCCCAAAGTCAACTATCTATAACAGAGCTATGTTAGAATCTTGGTCTTGGTACTCTTATAATTATTTATATTTTTTGTGATTAAATTTTCCATAAATTAATGTATTAAAATTCATTTACATTTTCAATGAGTAAAACAGAGCTATTAAAAGCACTATGAGAACTTAAAGTATAATAATAAAAAAAAAAGCACTATGAAAGACTTCCTTTCAGAATTAGCAAGAATGTGCTATCATTTATTGCTCATGAGTGATGTCTGTTTTCTGATATGTATTCTGTCTTGTTTTGACTGGGCAACAATCTCATTCACCTTGTGCCAGGATAGAGTTTTGTCTTCTGGAGTGCGAATTGTCACAGAAAAAATAATGTCTCTGTAATTCCATGTAGATATGAATTAGTTCCCAGACACATAAAATGAGTTGACACAGGCAACCCACTACAGACTGTATACTTTGAGGTTGAAATTTTGCGAATGATTGCTTTGATAGAAATATGGTTTAAAAGGATTTTATCTTCAGTTGGTTCCTTCAACAATTTGTGTATTATGAGGCAGATGTCAAGCTGTCTTATAGACATACTGAAACCTCCAAAGCCTTTCCAGTCAACCTGTCTATAGTGACCTTTATTTTCCCCTACATTTAAAGATTTCCAAAATCAATTCAGTCAATATTTATTGACACTCAGCCTGGTTCTGCTCTAACTTGAGTGTCTCAATTAGCTACAAGGTGTCCATTTTGTCTATAAGTTGGGGTTCAATTGAACAAGTAAAATCTCTACGTATGTATTTTACTCATCTTTGTTCTCCCCTGGTTGTTGGCACATTGTTGAATGTCAATAAATATTGACCAAATTAATTATTCTTTAGTCAAAATTCTTACATATTTGACTTTAGGAAGGATGGCATGACTAGCAGAGAGAAGAAGGCTTTAATAAGCCAGACTGACTGACAGGGGCAAATAAAACTTTGGTGGCATTAGGGTGACTTATAGAAAGTGGTGATGGGGTAAGAACAGGTGGCTCTTTTAAAGGCCAAACATGTTTTAGAAGCCATGTGTTTATAATCTATAAATAATTACAAACTCAATATTTCTGAACTAATTAAACATAAAATGATGAAAGGAATGTATGCTCTCTAAATGCTAATCCAGCATAAAGTACAATCTCTAACTCAGAGAAATATTTTATGATGGGATAAAGATTTATAATTATCTGTATAAACATAGTTGTTGGGAATTGTATTGTTTAATCCAATGACTAGAGAGCTTGGGTCAAACATAAGCTAGCTTTAACTATTGTAAAGGCAATAATTTATAACTACAAAAGAAACAAAAATGGGTGGAAGGTAAAAGGAGAATATTGGGAGAGTGTTCTAATTTCAGAATTTCTTTACTTTGAAGACACTTTCAGGCAGACATAATAAATTCACAGTCACTGGAGACATTAGCTGGACAACAGCTGTCACAGATTCCAAAGATAGGACTCAAGCATCTGCTGATGTTTGAAATACATGACATTTAAATAAAATATTATTGAACCCTGATATTTTAAGGTTTTTTTCATGCTTTTCTCAACCATTTTGTGATCTAAAGTAATAGCATAAGGATAACAGGTTGTTTATTGAAGCATGATAATCGTATGGTCCTTTCTAAGAGTTCTAATAGAAAATAACTTCCTGAATGTTAGTATCTTTTTTTTAAAGCATATCTAGTTCAATACTTAATAGTCTATGCATTATGGAAAATATCAGGGTTGTCATGACAACTGGATGGAAAATTTAGTAAATGTAATTTATTCCACATAATACAGTGTTCTCTTCCTTCCTGTTTGTTTAAAAAATAATTTCATGAAAAATCCATAGGCTGCACTTAAATAGCCTGAAGAATGTCTGAAAAAATATACTCTGAACTTAAATAAGACCTTAAAGGAAACACATCTTGTTCTGTCAAATTCTGGTACTATAGTTCTGACTCTACCGCTTTCTCCCCCAAGTCAAGCGAGTGCCCTGGACATTGAAACTAGTATGTGTAACCCCAAGCTTCAATTAAGCTCAGGAGGAATTCTTTATTGATTTAGATTTTGCTGAGCACAAAAATTAGGTTAATCTTATAGAAAGGATTCAGAAGAAAATTTGAAATACTGAAGTTAATTATATAATTCAATTTAAAATATACAGAGAGCAGACACAGGCACCAGAAACGGAATGAAAGCTTGGAGTATTAGCCCACAGCAAAAAGAATCACAGAGAGTATATTATTATGAAAGTATTTATTGAAATAAATAATTTAGAATTCAATCTATTATATTCTACTTGTTTACTGGGGGGAAAATTTTACCAAGTAGAATCCTATCATATCTATATATTTTTATCACATCATATAAACCTACTTGACTATGTCAGTGAAGCCAACAAATTTTTATATATTTTTCTTATACTAGTATATATTTACAATAATGAAAAAAAGTAGAAACCTAGATTATGGCCAGATATAATTTATATTATACAGGAATTCTTGTTTTCTTTTCCTTTAATTGAGTGAAATATAAAAATTCAGTAAAGCAGGAAATGTAGATGTGCTCACATATATCTCCATCTTTCCTTAGAGGAAGAGCTAGAATTTTGGTTAAGAATTTACTTGATTCTTCACACAAAATTTTATGTTTAATTATTTATGAAAAGCTGAGAAGTATAAGACTCTTCATAATCTATGTGAAACCTTTCAGTTATTCTACCCTTAATTCTGCCTATTCTGGACTAGAGAAAAATAAATATAATAAAATGGTTTGGTATCTGACAAGAAGAAAATATACAGGTTTCTATGAAATATTTATAAACAATTAAATTTCTATGGTAGATTATTAAATATTATACAGTCATTAAATATTAGACAAATTGTGATTTTCTCTGTACTGTTTGTAGCAAATTTGCTGAATTATATTAGAAGAAAAAATTATGAGAAAATTTCATTTCTTTTCCATGGAATTTTCCTTTTATTTTCAAGAAATCATGTGATTTAGTCATTAAATCTCAAATTCTTAAGCCAAGTTGACTGTTTTTAAATGCTGGTTCAATCATAACCTAGACATATTATCTTTGTCAATTATGTATCTTTGTATCTCAGTTTTCTCTTTGACTAATATATAAACATCAACCTCAATGTGTTGTTTTGAAAATTAAATGAGTTGATACATTTAAAGTCCTTGAAAAAATGTCTCAAAGCAGTAGCATAAAGGTTAGATCTTATATTTATGTACCTTGCATCAGCATTGTATATTCTGAAAACAAGAATTAGAAATGCTTTTATCTACAAATCCTGGCCATGTCTTATATCTTAAAGATATTTATCTTTTTAAAAAAATTCTAAGCAAAGGGCAGATGCCAGCAATATTTTTCTCTCAGCAGAATTATCAATTCAAACAATTATGCATGTACAAAAATACCTTTAGAAGAGCTAATGAAAGCAGGTGTGGAATCACAGCACCTGGGTGTACACAGACAGAAAAAAAAAAAAAAAAAAAAAATCAGAAGGGTAGAAAGGACAGTTTTACATTACCCACATCACCCCTACCCCAATCCTGGGCAGCACAGACTGAAAAGAGATACCCTCTGCTTGGTGGAAGGAGAAGATGAGCATCTGACTCTTCTTTGAACCCCTACACTGGGCCTACCCACATAAAACCCAGTGCTGCACAAATCTCTAACAGCCCCAGACTCCAGAATGGTACCTTTGGACTTCAAGCCGATTCTAGCATCAGTCTGGATTCCACAATTCCAGGCTCCAGGCCCATGAGGTGCATTTAGCCTCCAGAATGCTCTATTGCTAGGCCAACCTCAGGGATCCCAGGCTCCAGACTGTCTCCAACACATGGATAGCTCCCAAAACAACAGATTTGGGGCCCATCCCAGCAACACATCAACCTTGTTGCCCTAGTTATCAGGCTGGCAGCCATGGATCCCGCCTCCAGGCTTGTCCTTAAAAATATAGGACATAGGCTTATCTAGGATGAAGCCAGCCCATACAGTCCCTGGACGATGCTAGAAACAGTTCAGTGCCCCTGACATTAAACACAAGGTGGGCACCCATGGACACAAGCTCTGGACTGATCCTATGATCCTTGTTACTCCATACTCTAGCAGACCCAAGGTCCAACCTTGTCTCAGTAAGCTCACTCCTGGACTTCTCCCCATGAACTCAGGCTTCATGATAGCTCCTGTGTACCCAAGTCCCAGGCTGATCCCTGAAGTCCCAGGACCCATGCCAGCCCTATTGGCATCAGGCATCAGCAAGCACCTATGATCCTAGACTTCAAGCCAGCCCCTGTGGAACTTCGGTTCCATGTCAGCTTCAGCATCAAGCTGACCCAAGGCTGTGGAAAACCCAGAGTTCAGGCCTGCTTCACTAGGCCCAGAGTCAGGGCTCACTCCAGGAAACACCAGTGCCAAGTCAGATACTGTGAATTAAAACTCGAAAACCATCCTTTTAGACCCAGACCAGCCCTAATGGAGTTAAAATCAAGGCCTGTCATTGTGTGTTCTTACCAGGCCTGCCCCAGTGCCAGACCAGCCCTCATGGATTCTTGCTCCAGAACAATTTCATTGAACCTAAGCCACAGAACGATCTTGGTGCTTAGATAACTCCTGCAGACAGGCTCAAGGTCCAGTCTACTGCTAGGTCAGTACCTGTAGACTCAGGCTTCAGGTTGGACCCCACTGATACAGAATTCAGGCCTACTCTTGTGGGTCCAGGCTTCAGGGCTATCCCTGCAGTAAACAGGTCTGTTCAAGAGAATATAGGCTTCATGTCTCACTTCACACACCCAAGTACCTGATCTACTTACCTAGTAACGCAGACAGGTATACGGCCACTCTGTCTGAGGATTGAAGTAAAAAGCTCACTCTTGAACCACACCAGATAGTCTGCCTATAATCTCTAGATGTGCTAATTAGTGAAGGGCTTTCCCAGACAAAGACATTCTGCAGAATGAAAGGAGTCCCTAGTTCTTCACATGTGCAAACATCATGTAAAGCAACAAGAAACATAAAATGGCAAGCAGATGGAACATTACCAAAATTCCCCACAATCATCTCCCAGCAGTTTATCCCAAAGAAATGAAGACATACAAACTGCCTGACTAACAAAGAATTCAAAGTAAATGTATAAAGGAAGCTCAACAAACTTCAAGAAAACAATTTAATTAGGAAAACAAACAAAATGACCACCACCACAACAACAACAACAATAAAACAGAGAAATCAAAATTATTTATTAACAATATCAAACAGAAATTCTGGAGCTGAAAAATACAATGAATAAAATAAAAATTCAATGGAGACAATAGCAGAATTGATCAAGCAGAAGAATAACTGTGAACTCAGAGAAAGGTTATTTGAAAATATACAGTGAGAGTAAAAGATAATAAAAAGGAACAACAAAAGTTTATAGAATCTATGAGACAGCATCAAAAACATAAATGTTGAATTTAGGCATATGTTAAAAAAGAGAGAAATAAAAAGAGATTAAAAGCTTATTTAAATAAAAAATGCAGAGAAGTTTCCAAATTTGAAGAAAGATATAGGTAGATCAACGGTCTCCAATCAGATTCAGTTCAAGGAGTATTATACAAAGATATATTATTATCCAATTGTCAAATCAACATCAAAGACACAATTCTAAAAATAGCAAGAGAAGATATGCAAATAATATATAAGTGAGTTCAATAAGTCTAGAAGTGGAGTTTTCAGCAGAGAGCTTACAGTCCAAGAGAGAGTGAGATGATATTTTCAAAGTGCTGTAGTGAAAAACAAAAACAAAACAAAACATAACAACAATAACATAAAAACCCTGTCAACCAGAAATACTCTATTTAGCAAAGCTGTATTTCAGAAATGAAGGTGAGCTAAAGATTTTTCCAAAAAAAAAAGCTGATGGAGTTCACTATCATCAGACCAATTACAAGAAATGTTAAGGGACATTCAATAAACTGGAAGAAAAGGATGCTAAATGCTAAATAGTAACACAAAAGTATGTGAAAATATAAAACTCACTGGTATCAGTCAACACAGTCATATTCACTATGCCCTTATAGTGTAATGGTGGTGTGTGAAAACATTATGTCTATAATATGAAGGTTAATCTATTAAAAATTATAATTACTGTACTAGTTTAGGGATACACAATATTAAAAGATGTAAATTGTGATATCAAAAAATTTAATGGTGAGGTAGGGAGTAAAGTGTAAAGTTCTTTGTGTGATCAAAGTTAAGTTGTTATCAGCTTTAAATAGCCTGTTACATAGACGGAAGAAGATTTTTGCAAGTATCCACAAAGCAAAAACTTATAGAGGATAGAGTACAGATAAAAAGTAAGGAATCAAAGTATACTTTTGAAAAAAAAACATAATTACAAAGGAAGACAGCAAGAGAGAAAGAAAAAATGGATCTACCAAAAAAAAAAAAAATCAACAACAACAAAAGAAAACAATAAAACAGAACACAATTAACACAATCGTGGTATGGTAGTAAGTCCTTCCTTATCAATAATTATTTTCAAGTAAATGAATTAAATCATCCAATGAAAAAACAGAGTGACTGAATGAATACAAAACAAGGCCCAGCTGTATGCTGTCTAGAAGAGAATCACTTCACTTATAAGGAGAGAGATTGAAAGTGAAGGGACAGAACAAAATATCTTACGCAAATGGAAAAAAAAGTGAACAAGAATAGCTATACTTATATCAGACAAAATAGGAGTTAAAAATCTTAAAACAAGATGAATAATGTCATTATATAATGATAAAGAGGTCAATTCATCAAGTGAATATAACAATGGTAAATATATACAGATGATACTCAACTTACAACAGTTGGACTTAACAATATTTTTACTTTATGATGGTACAAAAGTGAAACACATTCAGTAGAAACTGTGAGTACCTACACAACCATTCTATTTATTATTTTTTCTATAGTATTCAATAACATGAAATATTCAACACTTTATTATAAAATAGGCTTATGTTAGATGATTTTACCCATCTCTCAGCTAATGTAAATGTTCTGAGCATATTTAAGGTAGGGTAGGCTAAGCTGTGATATTGGTAGGTTAGGTACATTAACTGTATTTTTATTATGATACTTTCAACTTGTCATGGACTTACCGGGATATAACTCTATCATAAATTGGGCAGCATCTGTATATAGCCAACATTTGAATATTTAAATATACATTTCAAATATTAATAAATGTGAAGGAAGCAATAATCTGTAATACAATATTGGTAGGGGATTTTAATACCCTAGTTTTAGCAATGGATGGATCATCCAGACAGGAAATCAGTAAGAAAACACAAGACTTAAAAAATAATTTAGACCAGATGGAACTAACAGGGATAAACAAAACATGTTATCCAAATCAGCAGACTACACATTCTTCTCAAGCATGTATGGAACATTCCTAAGAGGTTATATGTTAGGTCAAAAAACAAGTTGTAATAAATTTGTAAATATTTATATCTCTTAAACTGAGTTAAAGATTGTCACTCAATCTGTTCCTCCCAGTCAATTGTATGTTGTGTTCGATCTGTTTAGTTATTCCAGTTAAGTTCAATTTTCACTCTAAAAATTATCTCAATCATAAATTTTCTTATTGCATAAACATATTGAGGGAGGCACTCTGGGATCAATAGGTGGTAGAAAGGTAGAAGAGTCCCTATCAGTAGTTCTTAACTTGTATTCTGCAAACTACTCAGGATGCTGTCAATGGTGGATCTTAAAATTCATTTTTGCTGTAGATAAATACATATGCATTTTGGCGTAGTTTTTCAGGTGTTATATTTAGATGAGTGTTTTAGAAACACAGTATAATGCATAATCTATCTTAATACAAGCAAACACTTTGTGACAATATTATATTGTTACAAAAAAAGATTATATGCTTATTAGAACCTACAAGGGTGGTGAAATGTAAATACATAAAAAACCCTCATATATGGAGAGCAAACTTGTATAAGAGAACACGTGGAAAGACCACAAAATAAATAATCTAACCGTAAATCTTTCTTGGATAGGTAAAAATAGCTTTTCACAAACAGTAGTTTTATTTTAACAGGAGATATTTGTGAACTCACATTTTTAAAAATTTTAATATATAAATATATCTAACAAATCTTAATACATCCAGAGGCAAATATTAATAAGAACATAGATTATATATACTATAAATATAATGAAGTTAATCTAGCAGAAATATATAAAACAGGCCGGGTACAGTGGCTCATGCCTGTAATCTCAGCACTTTGGAAGGCCAACGTGGGTGGATCACCTTAGGTCAAGAGTTCGAGACCAACCTGCCTAACACAGTGAAATCCCATCTCTACTAAAAGTACAAAAGTAGCTGGGTGTAGTGGCACATGCCTGTAATCCCAACTACTTGGGAGGATGAGACAGGAAAATCGCTTGAACTCAAGAGTTCAAGACCAACCTGCCTAACACAGTGAAATCCCATCTCTACTAAAAGTACAAAAGTAGCTGGGTGTAGTGGCACATGCCTGTAATCCCAACTACTTGGGAGGATGAGACAGGAAAATCGCTTGAACCCAGGAAGCAGAGGTGCAGTGAGCCAAGATTGCGTCATTGCACTCCAACCTGGGCAACAAGAGTGAAACTCCATCAGAAAGAGAAAGAAAGAAAGAGAGAAAGAGAGAGAGAGAGAGAGAGAGAGAGAGAGAGAGAGAGAGAGAGAGGGAGAGGGAGGGAAGGAAGGAAGGAAGGAAGGAAGGAAGGAAGGAAGGAAGGAAGGAAGGCACTCAAGCCACAAAATTAGAGAATATACATTCTTTATAAGTATATGGGAGAGCTTTCAAAATTTATTAAATACTTTTCTATGAATGAACTTCTAAAACAATAAGAAATCAGTTTCATACAGAACATACTCAATTACCAAAAGCTACTAACACTAGGAAATAAGAGCAAAACAAAGAAATACATTATACATGTGCTTGGAAAACAATTTTAAAATAATTCAGAAATCAAAGAAAATGATGTATTAAAATTAATTTCCATATATGAGGGCTGAATGACAAAGTCCTTCCTTTCTGAAAACAAGAGATACAACTAAAATAGCACTTGAAAAGCAGGTCTTCAGTGCTAAATGCATAAATTAGAAAAGAAGAAAGTGAAAAAACAAAACTGTGAGCAAAAAATGTAAATCAACACATTAACAAAAGAGAAACAAAGTAACATAAGAAAGAATAAAATAAAATTGACAAAATAGAAAACAAAACTAAGCAATTTTATTCTTTCAAAGTATGATTAACACTGATAAACCTGAAATCAAATTGATCAAGGCAGAATACGAGAGAGACAGAGTGAACAAGAATGGGTATGCAAAGAGGGAGGAAGGCAAAATGAATAATATTTGGAATAATTAAATGGAGCTGAATTTAGATGCAATATGTACTAAATAAATCAGGGATGATATTAAATTTTTTATTATTTGTATGTTAAATTTCATATATGAATAAAACATTAAAGGTATTATATCGGATTACCTAATAATCTAAACAGTTATGCTAAAATAATTATCAAACTATATAAATGGTACTAAAATTTTTTACCAACTCCTTCCATAATTTGGAAAAGATTTATTAATTTTAAAATTGTTGCTATAATAAATTGTTTTCCACCATATACTTTTATATGTAGGCTATTTATTGCTGATTCAATTTCAGAGCTTGTTATTGGTCTGCTCAGGGAATCAGTTTCTTCCTGGTTCAGTCTTGGGAGGGAGTATGTGTCCAGGAATTTGTTCATCTCTTCTAGATTTTCCGGCTTGCATGCATAGAGGTCTTCATAATAGTTTCCGATGGTTATTTTATCTCTTTGTGGTCAGTGGTTACATTTCCTTCATCATTTCTGAGTGTGTTTATTTGAATCTTCTCTTTATCTTTTCTTTTAGTCTAGCTAGTGGCCTACGCATCATATTAATGTTTTCAAAAAAACAATTCCTGACTTCATTGATCTTTTGAATGTTTTTTGTGTGTTTTGATTTCCTTCAGTTCACTTCTGGCTTTTGTGACTTTTATCTTCTGCTAACTTTGGGATTGATCCATTTTCACTTCTCTAATTATTTCAGTAGTGATGTTAGGTTGTTAATTTGAGGTCTTTTAACATTTTGATGTGGGCATTTACTGCTATGAATTTCCCTCTTAATATTGCCTTCCTTGACTGTGTCCCAGAGATTGTGGTATGTTGTATCTTTGTTCTCACTAGTTTCAAAGAACTTCTTGATTTCTGTCTTGATTTTATTATTTACCGAAAAGTCATTAAAAGCATGTTGTTTAATTTCCATGTAAGTATGTGATTTTAAGTTATTTTATTTGTCTTGACTTCTATTTTATTGCACTGTGGTATGAGATTGTGTTTGCTATGATTTTGATTCTTTTGCATTTTCTGAGGATTATTTTATGTCCAATTATGTGGTCAATTTTAGAGTATGTGCCATGTGACAATGAGACAAATGTATATTCTGTTGTTTTGAGGTGGTGACTTCTGTAGAGGTCGATGAGATCCATGGTCTAATACTGAGTTCAGGTTCTGAATATATTTGTTAATTTTCTGCCTCGATTATCTGTCTAATACTAGCAGTGGAGTGTTGACGTCTCCACTATTATTGTGTGAGAATCTATGTCTCTTTGTAGGTCTCTAAGAACTTGCTTTATCAGTCTGAGTGCTCTTGTGTTGGGTGTATATATATATAGGATAGTTAGATCTTCTTGTTGAATTAAATCCTTTACCATTATGTAATGCTCTTCTTTGTCTTTTTTGACCTTTGTTGGTTTGAATTAAAGGATGAATAAGTGTGAGCAACCATTTGACATAGAAACTGCCTCTAAATTCCCAATGGCTTTCTTGTTGAATTGATGTTTCAGATTCAATAAGTGAATAGTTTCTTTTAATATTAAAATATTGTTTTGTTGGATTCTCTCTAAGATCTTGATGATTTATATTCTAATGTTATCTGTTTCTTATTCTATTAAAAATCTTTATTACCACATTACAAAACTCACTTATTAGATGGTCATATTTAACTAGTTGGTTTGGAATTTTAAAATGTTTGTTCATTTCTGTTTTATAATATATTGACAAATTTTGGTCAATATTTATAATAAAAATCAATTTAAGAAACTAAAAATATTTCAATATTAACTGTTGTTATACAAAAATACTTCCTTTTTTATTATTTGCCTTGGACTTGATAGTTTACTTTTTAAAATAATATATCACATTTCTTTATTTCTAATCTTCATTTGGTAGGAAGGATAGTGCTGTACCCCAGTGATGTCTACATCCTAATACTCAAAACCTATGAATATACTCCAGGGGACTATAGGTGACTTGGCTGATATAATTAAGATAAAGGATCTTCAGATGGGGAGCTGACCTTGGATTATCTGAGTGGTCACAATATAATTACATGGGTCCTTCAAAATAGGGAGGTAGAAGACGAGAATCAGAGGGATACTTGAGTATGGAAACTGATGTAAAATCGTTCCCTGAAAATCAAAGAGAAAGACTGGATTGAGAGCAAAGAAATGCAAACAAATGTAGGCAGCCTCTAGAATCTGCAAAAGGCAAGAAAGTGGATTCTCTCCCAGAGTGCACAGAATGAATGCAGCCCCAGCATCACCTAAATTAGAGTCCTGAGGGATTTGTGTAAGACATGTCTGACGTACATAACTATAAAATAATAAATTTGTATTTTTTGAAAACAGTAAATTTAGTAATTGATCAAGACAGCAATAGAAAATTAATACACATAAATTTTATAATTTTATTTAGTGTTTTTGACAGTTTTATCACTTGTGAAGTTAAAGTCAACTTTAATATGTAAAACTGTCTTTTCTTATAAATATGTTTTAAAAACTTTGAGCATTGTTACTTTTTTTATATTTTCAAATGCTCAAAACTCTACAATTTCCAATAAAGTGAATATACAAGACAGAAAAAATTCTGAACTGCTTTTGTTGTTCTAGCACTACAGGATGCTCACTAGGGTCCTAATCTTTTTTTCTTCTTTATTGTTTCAATTTTCAGTTCTTCAAACATTTTTAAGGTTGCTTTGCTTTTTGTGTATAGTAGTAAAACTAAAATTTATGAGACAAAAACTATGTGAATTGTTTTATTTTATATTTTAGTGTATTATCTATATAAAATACCAGTTGTGACATATATTAATATCATATTGAAGCATCCATATATATATACACACACACACACAGATATATATGTGTGTAAATTCTGTTTGATTTTTAGACTTCCTCCACATTATTTTGTCATCTTCTATATAAAGTGCAAAAATGTTTCTACATAAGTGTTTCTCTTTGAAATTATTTTCTTCCAAAGTGCTAACAAATATTAACAGCATTTTCTAATTTTTGCTTATTTTATTTATATTGCTTGATAAAATAATTTTCTAGAAATTTTATTGCTTAAGATGTTTTATACTATGAATTCTATTGATTACATTTTGTCATTAGCTAAGTGATTTAAAAGAATACTTTTCTATCATTCTGTCTAAATATGTGAACATTATTTTCAACTTGTTATTACATACATTTTGAGTTCCACATATATTGAACATTAACAACAATATACCAGTAATTGTTGTTGAAATAAATATGTTGATTTAAAATTTAGTTATTTCATTCTTACTTGGACAGTGTCAAAGGATGTTCCAGGCCTTTATAAGATTTGTACAGTATCAGAACNGAAGGAAGGCACTCAAGCCACAAAATTAGAGAATATACATTCTTTATAAGTATATGGGAGAGCTTTCAAAATTTATTAAATACTTTTCTATGAATGAACTTCTAAAAACAATAAGAAATCAGTTTCATACAGAACATACTCAATTACCAAAAGCTACTAACACTAGGAAATAAGAGCAAAACAAAGAAATACATTATACATGTGCTTGGAAAACAATTTTTAAAAATAATTCAGAAATCAAAGAAAATGATGTATTAAAATTAATTTCCATATATGAGGGCTGAATGACAAAGTCCTTCCTTTCTGAAAACAAGAGATACAACTAAAATAGCACTTGAAAAGCAGGTCTTCAGTGCTAAATGCATAAATTAGAAAAGAAGAAAGTGAAAAAACAAAACTGTGAGCAAAAAATGTAAATCAACACATTAACAAAAAGAGAAACAAAGTAACATAAGAAAGAATAAAAATAAAAATTGACAAAATAGAAAACAAAACTAAGCAATTTTATTCTTTCAAAGTATGATTAACACTGATAAACCTGAAATCAAATTGATCAAGGCAGAATACGAGAGAGACAGAGTGAACAAGAATGGGTATGCAAAGAGGGAGGAAGGCAAAAATGAATAATATTTGGAATAATTAAATGGAGCTGAATTTAGATGCAATATGTACTAAATAAATCAGGGATGATATTAAATTTTTTATTATTTGTATGTTAAATTTCATATATGAATAAAACATTAAAGGTATTATATCGGATTACCTAATAATCTAAACAGTTATGCTAAAATAATTATCAAACTATATAAATGGTACTAAAAATTTTTTACCAACTCCTTCCATAATTTGGAAAAGATTTATTAATTTTTAAAAATTGTTGCTATAATAAATTGTTTTCCACCATATACTTTTATATGTAGGCTATTTATTGCTGATTCAATTTCAGAGCTTGTTATTGGTCTGCTCAGGGAATCAGTTTCTTCCTGGTTCAGTCTTGGGAGGGAGTATGTGTCCAGGAATTTGTTCATCTCTTCTAGATTTTCCGGCTTGCATGCATAGAGGTCTTCATAATAGTTTCCGATGGTTATTTTTATCTCTTTGTGGTCAGTGGTTACATTTCCTTCATCATTTCTGAGTGTGTTTATTTGAATCTTCTCTTTATCTTTTCTTTTAGTCTAGCTAGTGGCCTACGCATCATATTAATGTTTTCAAAAAAACAATTCCTGACTTCATTGATCTTTTGAATGTTTTTTGTGTGTTTTGATTTCCTTCAGTTCACTTCTGGCTTTTGTGACTTTTTATCTTCTGCTAACTTTGGGATTGATCCATTTTCACTTCTCTAATTATTTCAGTAGTGATGTTAGGTTGTTAATTTGAGGTCTTTTTAACATTTTGATGTGGGCATTTACTGCTATGAATTTCCCTCTTAATATTGCCTTCCTTGACTGTGTCCCAGAGATTGTGGTATGTTGTATCTTTGTTCTCACTAGTTTCAAAGAACTTCTTGATTTCTGTCTTGATTTTATTATTTACCGAAAAGTCATTAAAAAGCATGTTGTTTAATTTCCATGTAAGTATGTGATTTTTAAGTTATTTTATTTGTCTTGACTTCTATTTTTATTGCACTGTGGTATGAGATTGTGTTTGCTATGATTTTGATTCTTTTGCATTTTCTGAGGATTATTTTATGTCCAATTATGTGGTCAATTTTAGAGTATGTGCCATGTGACAATGAGACAAATGTATATTCTGTTGTTTTGAGGTGGTGACTTCTGTAGAGGTCGATGAGATCCATGGTCTAATACTGAGTTCAGGTTCTGAATATATTTGTTAATTTTCTGCCTCGATTATCTGTCTAATACTAGCAGTGGAGTGTTGACGTCTCCACTATTATTGTGTGAGAATCTATGTCTCTTTGTAGGTCTCTAAGAACTTGCTTTATCAGTCTGAGTGCTCTTGTGTTGGGTGTATATATATATAGGATAGTTAGATCTTCTTGTTGAATTAAATCCTTTACCATTATGTAATGCTCTTCTTTGTCTTTTTTGACCTTTGTTGGTTTGAATTAAAGGATGAATAAGTGTGAGCAACCATTTGACATAGAAACTGCCTCTAAATTCCCAATGGCTTTCTTGTTGAATTGATGTTTCAGATTCAATAAGTGAATAGTTTCTTTTAATATTAAAAATATTGTTTTTGTTGGATTCTCTCTAAGATCTTGATGATTTATATTCTAATGTTATCTGTTTCTTATTCTATTAAAAATCTTTATTACCACATTACAAAACTCACTTATTAGATGGTCATATTTAACTAGTTGGTTTGGAATTTTAAAATGTTTGTTCATTTCTGTTTTATAATATATTGACAAATTTTGGTCAATATTTATAATAAAATCAATTTAAGAAACTAAAATATTTCAATATTAACTGTTGTTATACAAAATACTTCCTTTTTTATTATTTGCCTTGGACTTGATAGTTTACTTTTAAAATAATATATCACATTTCTTTATTTCTAATCTTCATTTGGTAGGAAGGATAGTGCTGTACCCCAGTGATGTCTACATCCTAATACTCAAAACCTATGAATATACTCCAGGGGACTATAGGTGACTTGGCTGATATAATTAAGATAAAGGATCTTCAGATGGGGAGCTGACCTTGGATTATCTGAGTGGTCACAATATAATTACATGGGTCCTTCAAAATAGGGAGGTAGAAGACGAGAATCAGAGGGATACTTGAGTATGGAAACTGATGTAAAATCGTTCCCTGAAAATCAAAGAGAAAGACTGGATTGAGAGCAAAGAAATGCAAACAAATGTAGGCAGCCTCTAGAATCTGCAAAAGGCAAGAAAGTGGATTCTCTCCCAGAGTGCACAGAATGAATGCAGCCCCAGCATCACCTAAATTAGAGTCCTGAGGGATTTGTGTAAGACATGTCTGACGTACATAACTATAAAATAATAAATTTGTATTTTTTGAAAACAGTAAATTTAGTAATTGATCAAGACAGCAATAGAAAATTAATACACATAAATTTTATAATTTTATTTAGTGTTTTGACAGTTTTATCACTTGTGAAGTTAAAGTCAACTTTAATATGTAAAACTGTCTTTTCTTATAAATATGTTTTAAAACTTTGAGCATTGTTACTTTTTTTATATTTTCAAATGCTCAAAACTCTACAATTTCCAATAAAGTGAATATACAAGACAGAAAAAATTCTGAACTGCTTTTGTTGTTCTAGCACTACAGGATGCTCACTAGGGTCCTAATCTTTTTTTCTTCTTTATTGTTTCAATTTTCAGTTCTTCAAACATTTTAAGGTTGCTTTGCTTTTGTGTATAGTAGTAAAACTAAAATTTATGAGACAAAACTATGTGAATTGTTTTATTTTATATTTTAGTGTATTATCTATATAAAATACCAGTTGTGACATATATTAATATCATATTGAAGCATCCATATATATATACACACACACACACAGATATATATGTGTGTAAATTCTGTTTGATTTTAGACTTCCTCCACATTATTTTGTCATCTTCTATATAAAGTGCAAAATGTTTCTACATAAGTGTTTCTCTTTGAAATTATTTTCTTCCAAAGTGCTAACAAATATTAACAGCATTTTCTAATTTTGCTTATTTTATTTATATTGCTTGATAAAATAATTTTCTAGAAATTTTATTGCTTAAGATGTTTTATACTATGAATTCTATTGATTACATTTTGTCATTAGCTAAGTGATTTAAAAGAATACTTTTCTATCATTCTGTCTAAATATGTGAACATTATTTTCAACTTGTTATTACATACATTTTGAGTTCCACATATATTGAACATTAACAACAATATACCAGTAATTGTTGTTGAAATAAATATGTTGATTTAAAATTTAGTTATTTCATTCTTACTTGGACAGTGTCAAAGGATGTTCCAGGCCTTTATAAGATTTGTACAGTATCAGAACAAAATACAGTTTAAAGTTTATTTTTATCTCCCTTGATCCCTAAGAATTATGTTTGTGATATTTAAAAGGAGCAATAAGAAACTTATTAATCTTTGTTGCTTTTTTGGCCCAGATTTTATTTCTATCATAAATTCTTGAATGTCTTTAATGCCATTTACTTTAGAATTACAATGCACAAACAATAAAGATAAATAAAACTAAACAAAACAGACAAAATAACTATGATAGAGTATAACTAATGATTTTTTAAAAAACACAGAGTTTATAAAATATGTTGGACACAATTACATTGCCTGTCATCACCAGATGAAACTTACAGGTTAAACCACAAGTCACTACAATAATGTTCCCTTCCCTCTGGCAACACTATTCAACAAACCCAGTGAAATCAGGAGCGTCCATTTTACTTGTCTTGGACAAATTAAGTTAAGAAGGGATATATTCCATTTCTGTACATAGGCATGGGAACCTGTGCTTTTTATTTTCACTTCTAAGGCAGCTAACATTATCTCCAATAGCGACACCACCAGCAGCCTGGATCCCGGAAGAAGGACAGTGGTGGTGAGGAGCACAGTCCTAGCTGACTCACAAGGTACAAGGCGTGAGTTGAAAACTAATCTGTTCATTTAAAGCCACTGAAATTTTAGAGTTGTTTTAGCCACAGCAAAACCTAGCTTATTCTAACCAATGTGTGCTGCAAATTTTATATGATATTCCTACAGCAGGAGATCCATTTATCAACAACTTTCAACTACCTATAACAATTAGCTTGAACTATGGTTGGTCATATAGACATATATACAAAATCAGATATATAGATAATAGTAATGTATACACATGTACAACTAAGAGATACAAGAAAAGTTACTTTTTTACTACCAGATTTATAAAAGTTAAACTGGAAAAAAATTGCCCATTAACACTTAAATTGGTAAAAATATTGTGGTATAATTAAACATAGTACACTTTTACATAATAAATAGGTAATACAAATATCAGCATGGAAGAATCTCAAAAATAAAATGTTACACAAAAGGATGTCACTTGGAAGACTGAGATTAAAGAATCACTTGAGCCCAGCAGTTCAGGGCTGCAGTGAGCTATGATTGCGCCACTGCTGTCCAGCCTCTGGGACATAGCAAGACCCGTCTCTAGAAATAAAAAGGATTCCAGATTCATAACATATAATTTAGTTTCCATGAGGGGAGGTTAGAAAACATAAACAAGTGTATTATACCACTTAGGAATGCACAGAGGCAGTAATTTTTTTAAAAAGTAAGAAAGCAATTACTATGAAATTCAAGATAATTGTTTTCTTTAGGGGAAATAGAGGGATATAACTTAGGAAGGTACATACAGGAAACTTTCATGGTGCTAGCAAAATTTTATTACTTGACCAGTGTAATATTGTGCTGGTTTACTTTGTCACTACTTGATATATTTTTATGCTTTATGCATTATGTGCTTATGTGTATGTGTGTATATGTATATTATATTTTGGGTTATTTCTGAATCCAGCATGAAGAAGGGAAAAGACAAAGTACAACTAGATATCACATTGACTAGGCAATAGAGTCCCTCACTAGGAAATAGAGTTCCTGTCTCAGAAGCCACTTTCCAAAACAATATTGTATTAAAGAGCAGAAAATACAAATTTTGTCAGGTCAATTGCTTTTTTTAGCCACAACAATCTGTGTTCGAGTTCTTTCCTCCTATTTACTGGTATTTACCACTTAAGAACTTTATAGATGTCAATACCATTAGTGCCAGGCATGATATGACTGCCCCATTTAAGTGAACACCAAGTAATCTTTTCTTAATTCCACCAATATTTAATAAATATTTATTATGTATAAAACATGTTTTAGGCTAAGTATATTAAGGTGAACAGCACATAAATCACAGTGTCCAAGAACTTACAGTCTAGTCCAGGGAGTGGTAAACTTTCCGTGAGTGGCCAAATAATAAATATTTTAGGCTTTGTCAGTCACATATGGTCTTTTTTGCATATTCTTTTTTTGATGGTTGGTTTTATCATCTGTGGGTTTTACAACCTTTAAAAATGTGGGATGCCTTTTGCCCTAATGTTCTAGTTTGCTGACCCATTGTTTAGTGATTAAAGCCAGAAGAAAGACAGACCCTAAAAAATACATAGAAATTTATAGAAAAACGATGATTGACTAAATCTTTCTTACTCCTAAAACAAAGAAACAAAGAAATAAACACGTTTTGTTTGTATTTGAAACTATTTAGAATAGTGTATTATGTAGGTTAAAACTTTACATCATTAATGAAATGTTACTTTGCAAATGAAAATGTTACTAAGCAAATAAAATTCTGGTTTGGATTGATTTCTCTACTACTCAAATACAGTAGTGTTTAGTGAAATGATCTAGCATTTTAATATTTCGAAGAAGAAGCTACATAACTTTTACTTTCACTCTCTGTGTTAATGACTCAGAATCTGAACACTACATTATCATTCCATTAGTTTGAAGAGCATCATAGGATTTTAGTGCTGAATCAATTTAACTTTATCTTTTATGATCCTTAATGGGCATTAAATGGGTGTGAAAAACGCAAGATAAACTTTGGATTCGATTTTTTACATTTGGGTTTCACAAAGTGCTCCCACACCACATTGAGTATGTCATTTTTATCAAACTTTGTATAATTATTTTCTATTACAGAACTAGGTCACTTTTCTTTGTATAAATAAGCATTTTGTGATACCTCTAGAAAGTTCATGATTACTTCTACACACAAAATTTTAACAATTTTATGGTTTATAGGTGATGTACATAAATTATCATATAAGGATAGGAGGAATTATCCAGTGGGAAAAAAAAAAACTCAAAGTGGATCTAGAGTGCTCCGTTTCTAATACTGTTTACAAATCTACTCAGTTGTATGCTTTTTTCCTGAAATATAATGTATTGATGTAATAGTTTTAAAGAATATAATTTTAAATAATATTCTTTATTATACTTTAACATATATCTTTAAAGAATACATTATATTCTTTAAATAATAAAATTATATTTTATTTTAATTCT
>NW_016812293.1:771845-786121 GCF_001698545.2 Rhinopithecus bieti | reverse complement strand
TTTTATTTTTAATTCTTTTTTTAAATATAATATAATTAGTGTGTAATACTATAAATTAGTATAGTTATTCCTCAGGATTGCATATTTCTTGGTTCCTTTCAGAGCAAATATAGGTCTCTACATTGACTCCTCTCTGAAATTCCACAGACCAATATATGTTCTATTCCTTATTATTGTGGATGTGTACTGGGTCCATTGATCTAGGCTGACATTGATGTGTTTTAATTCATAGTTATGGATTGTTATGGACCACAAGAGACATTTTGTGCAAAATTTGGAAGACAAAAAAAGAACCAGCATCCAGGTTTTATTTTATTTTAATTTTTCTTTTAGGTTGAAAAGGGCAGTATACAACCAGGTGATGTTGCAACTCATGCATATTGTGAGGTTTGCTGGCTCATCTTGTTGGCCTGATCATGCAGCCAAATACATAGCTTCTTCAGCTCTTAAGCAATCTTTTCCTTCAATTTTCTGCAACTACCCACACCACTTTCTCCAGCATGTCAACTTCCTCATCAAAGCTGGAGAGTTTCAGAGACTAGTGCAGATTCCAGCTGGTATTCACGAGTTCCAATTTGTCCCTACTGTCCCCTATTTCACATTCATCTTTCCATCCTGCCACATTCCCTGCTCTTCAGGCCCAGCATCAATAGCAGAAGCAATAAAATACATATGTAATTGTAGATATTAGTGACATGGTATAAGTTCAAATATTTTCTATAAATTTTACACACTCTATCATTTCTAGTGATTCTGTTTCCATGATTGAACTCTGAATGATATACTTACTATCTTGAAAATTAACTGCTATCATCCTCAGTTATTATCTAGCAACATTTAAATTTGCTATATAATGTTATAAAACCTAATTTTGCTCTAAAATGTTTTAATTTAGCTTTATATATTATGTTGAAGAGAAAACTAATGAATAGTTTCTTAGTGGATGAAATTTTCACAGCATAAGCATTTTTTAATAAAATTGAATGTATTTTCCATTTCAAAATGTAATCAATGTAATGGAAAGTCTAATAAGTTAATTCCAATATTTTATTATAGGAAGTGTATAGCAAAAGACCAAAACATGCTTTTAAAAAGAAGTGTGAATATAGTAGATTCTAAGAAGGTGTAGCCTGAACACATATCCCTGATTCTCTACCAAAAGGTGTCTCCCTCTCTGAAAGAACACACCAAAAACACAAGCATGCTTGTTTAGCTTCAATAATATGTCTAGGGCCTCTTTCATTCTGGTAAATGCTAAGGGATGGCCCTCATTCTCTATGTCACAATGAGAGAACTTGCAAGGCCAACAACCAAAATGTTTACCTCTCATTTGATCCTGAAAAGACATCTATGTGTTTCATAACAAATTAAGGAGATCCATCTGTACTGTTTACTTTTATGTTTTGGGGAAACAACACCCAATATTGCTGTGACTGAAAGTTAAGGGAAATGATAAGCTGAATTACTCAGTCCATGAGAAGGGAAGTAGGTAACCTCTTATATCCAGATACGGTCGTTAACAAGCAGCTTTTACTAATGCATGTCAGCTCAGAGGCAACCATTCCCCAGCCTGTGAAATGTTGTACTCCCAAAACAGATACCTGTCCTATTTGCTTATCTAACTTTGTCTTAGGAAATCAATTCACTGATCCAGAACTATGAAAACAAAAAGAATTAAGTTATGACATACTTAAAACAAATTAATAATATGAAAAAGTAAGATCATGCTGATCAACCACTGAAGTAGTGCTAGAGGCAGATACAAATATTAATTCAAAATAAGGAAAATCTCCAAGGAATTGTTACTGAAAGATAAATTTTAACACTAAAACTCAATTTCCAGATTAAAAAATAATAATTGACAATATTTTATAGGTTGCTAGTCCTGAGAAATAAGATCAAGTTGAATATTTCACAAAACTGAAGCAGAGATGAGGATAAATATCATGAGAAGCAAGTGAAGAAAACTAACATGAAAATCATAATCTTATATGAAGAATAATGAGCTTCTGAAGAAACAAAAAACCCTGTAATGCATTGAAGCTAAGTAAAAACATTAAGACAAAAGACTAGAAATTTTAGACTGCCTAGCTCTTCAACCCTAAAATCAAGATAATTATAATAGTATCTACTTATAGGTTGGTACTCTGACACATGAGAATTAAATGTGTTATTAATTGTGAAATATGTAGAACATTATCTGGTGTTGAATTTGTACAATATAAGAATAGGTGACTCCAATCAATGTGAATTCAGCCTTAAAAGCTAATCAGATATATTTTTAATGCACATAATTGAACTTGAAAACTTGCATGAAACTGACAATTGTCTAGAAAATAAAAAAAAATGACCAAAACTGACTTGAAAAATAATAGAGAGTGTAACCAGTCCTACAAAAGAAATTACATTATGATACACTGTACCTTCATAATGTCGTATTCAATTATGAAATAGGAAACTTAAACACATTGAATGATAGACATAGAAATATGACAATGTTTGTGAGCCATCGAATAATTTACAGGAAGAAAAAACATCTATTCACCCTTAATTTAACAGAAAACTGGGAAAACACATAAGTATGTAAGTAATGTGATAGATGGTTTATTGAGAGTCATGGGATGATTAAGAATCTCACAGGCAAACCTAGAAATACTTTTGTACACTGGTTACTAATTAGAGGAATATATGGTCAATAAAATGCATCTATCATGGACTTTGGCACAATGTTATCAGTTAGAACATAACAATCACTATTAATAGGAAAAAAAAACTGGAGAGCTACATTATTTATGCTTGTTCAGGTAAGAGTAAGATAAAGTAAGCACACTCCACCATGTCTTTTCCATTGAAGCTAACTAAAAACCCTGGATAGAATGCATAGATCAGCTATTTGAGGAGTCAGAAAAGCAAGCAATATCAGGCATTTTCAAGAAGAAAACCAGAATTCTAAATGCCACAGAACCAGCAACTTTATCATTTTTCCCCCAATTATATTTCCTAGCCAAAATGCAAAACAATCTGAAATTTTGAAGTAAGCATAAACAGGAATAACAAAAGTCCCAGGAGAAGTCTGTTAGTTCTGGCTCACCAGTAGAACAGGGGAAAAACACAAAAACATATCTACCCTGTTTTTTCTTCTCTCTGATCTCTCACACCCCAGTCATCAAGCAATATTATGGCAATGTTGGCAGAGACTTCAATGCAATAAGAGTTTCCAGGAGCCAAACCTTGAGAAAGAAAACCTCTTTCTCTGACAGATGGTGCTGATAACATGAGGATAGGGCAGATCCTTTGAATTTGTGTTTTTCTCTCTCTGTATTCAAAGCTTGGTGCTAAATGCAGGGAGTCATTGAGGAAATATGCAGCAGGATAGAATCATTAAAGCCCCACCGTTCAAGATAGTGTAACAAAGAGGGGAGCCAAGCTACCTGGAAACCACAGGCAGCACGGTGTTCAGAGCATAACCCTATACATTTATTTATAAATAGTTAGGGGTCTTCCCTAAGCTATGCATTCCCAAATCTGATCCTAACGATCATGCCAAAAACCTGAAAATTTAACTAACAGAGACTACCATTGTGGTTTTGGAATCACTGAGTAGTGCACAAAAAGAGATATGTAAATAGGACCACAGAGTCTTTGAAAACGGAACTGACATTGAAACCACTGTAAAAATTTCATTGAAATTTGTAGCCTGAACTAACCAGGTTAATTCCACCTTAAAAGAAAAAAATATTAACATTTTCCATGAGATTTAGCCATGATCAGAGGTCTCATAACAAAATATCCAAAATGTCCAGCATATAATCCAAAATTATTCAGCATATGAAGAGCCAAAGAAACTGCAACTTAGATGGAGCAAGGCAATCAGTAAGTAAAAATTCCCAAATAAAACAGATATTGTAATTAACTGGCAAAGATTATAAAGCTGCTTTTATAGAAATGTTTAAATATGTAAGCAGCTGTGAATACTCTTAGAAAAATCTGAAAAAATAGGCATAGAGAAGAAATAGAATATATTTTAAAACAAACAAAATAACATGGTTTTAAAAATCACACAGGATGAGTTCAATAGCACTTTAGATATGACAGGGAATTCTGAAGGCAGAACAACAGAAATTACCTAATCTGAAAATAGATTTTAAAAAATACAAAAGCAAAGAATATAACAAAATATCTGGAACTATGACAACAAAATTAACATGCTTACTAATGGATTCTGAAGAGACGAGAAACGTTTCAGTAACAGTTGAAAATTTAATCTAACTCAGTGTTTGGAAAATATATTTGGCAGTAGTAACAAAACTTTTAACATTTTCTGATATGGTTTTTTGTGTGTAACTATCATATATGAGATAACTATACTATAAAAATGAGAGAGTAAAAGTATCTATATTGGTGATATGGTTTCTAAATTCTACTTTAACTGATAAAATAGTCTAAGTAGACTGTGTGAAGTTGTTTACAGCAGGCCTTTAAATAACATCTTTTCATTCTACTTGATTTCCATATAATGTTGATGAGGAAAACAAAGTCTATTCCCATATGGAGCCACTGCCTGGATAGTTTGCACTTTCTCCCATGTCTGTGAGTATTTCCTTTGAGTATTCTGGTTTCCTCCTACAACCCAAAGATGTGAACATTTTAGGTTAATCTTTGTGTCTACATTGTCCCAGTCAGTGTGTGTGTCTGCACGTGTGTATGTGTGTGTGTGTTTGTGTGCAGAGAGAGTACCCTGTGATAGAATGGTGTCATGTCCAGAGTTGATTCCTGACTTATGCCCTGAGCTGTCAGGACAGGTACAAATCACTCATGACCCTCAACTGGAATAGATGGGTTGACAAATGAATGAATGAGTGAATGACTACAAATTAGTGTATAATAAAAATCTGTAAAGTATATGATAATAATATGCATGCACGACAATATATGATATGGTAAAAACTCCCAGAAAGCCCTTCATATTGATTATATTGTTTGTTTCTGAACTGGGTGGTAGGATAAAGTATTTTTTACAATTTTCAATTAACAAACATTTATTCTTTGATTTAACTCACCATCACTACAACTTCGGTCATTCGATGATTCACCAAAAATTGGGTAAGTAATCTTAGTTGTTTTTATTAATCTTTCTTAAATGTAAATATAGCTCAAATTATTTCAATATTTAACATCAAAATGCTTATTTAGAAGTTTGGTGATGTTTTTGTAACCAGAAATATGCTGTAGGAACTTATCTCTGGCTTATATCAACTAACCTATTAGTGAAACTGGTTTTGTTATATGTTGTTCTGCTTAAAATTGCAGTTTCCAAGAACCTGTTGAGAACATTAAATTGAGGAGGTTCTGTATATTGTAATGTCTAAAGTGAGCAATAAATATTATATGAAGATATTTAATCAATAAATGGATAAATTTAAAAGAAATATTAAAATATGTCAAATAGTCCCCCAAAAAAGAAAAGAGTAAACAGAGAAACCAAAATGTTTAAAATATAGAAATAATAAAAGATAAACCTAAACACAAATATATTAATAAAAATACTAAATGCATGTGACATACACAAACTAATGAAAATATAAAGATTGTCAGAATAGATAAAACAACAATCAAGGTTGTCAGAATAGATAAAAACAAAACAAAACAAAAACCAGAAGACATTACCCTAAAATATTGTGTCTTCTAGAAATTTATTTAAATGTAGTGATATAGGTAGGACTAACATAAAGGAATTAAGAAATATGTCTTATGTAAACAATAATCAAAAAAACTTGCAACAGTAACATTCAAAGCCACAAAATAGATAACAGAGACATGAAATTGCTAGTGATAAAAAGGGACATTACAGATTATAAAAGAGTCAATTAACTTGGAAGGTACAACAATCTTAAATGAGTATGCTCCTAACAATAAAGCCTCAAAATATATAAGCAAAACCTCACAGAACTGAAAAGAAAAATGGAAAATTACACAATAACAGATGAAGATGCTAACATATCTCTCTCAATAATAGATATAACTAGCAGACAAAAAATAAATAAACTACAAAAAAAAAACTTCACAAACCCTTTTGTTCTCATTGAAATTTATGTAAGACTTAGCCCGACAACAGCAGAATATGAATTATTTTCCAGGGCATATAGAACATTCACCAAGCTAGACCAGATCATGGATCACAAAACAAAATCTAACAAATGAAAAATTAAATTAATTAATGAGTTGAACATGTAAAACAAATTAAACAATGTATGTTTCACATTCATGGTAAAATTAAACTAAAAATTACTACCATGCTCTAAAATAAACAAACAATACAATTATAGTCAATAGGAAGATAATGGAAAAGGAATGTAGAAAGCAGTATAAGTTAATTAATTGCTCTGTATGTCATAAGAATGATTCAAAATATATTACCAGTGGTAATATAATAAATATAGAAACTTCAATAAGAAAAAAAGGGAATTAAAGACATATAGAGAAAATTCAGAAACACTCCCAACAACAACAACAAAAAAACACTATGCTTACATGTTTTCACAAAGAGAGAGGACCTTTAAAATTTTCAGGCAGAAAATTATTTTTTAAAAAATAAAATCTATTGCTATAAAACATAGTACAAAATTAACTATTTTGAAGTAAAACTTCAGTGTCACTTATTATATCCACAATATTATGGATTCCATCACCCCTAATGATTGTCAAAACATTTCCATCACTTCAAAGTAAAACAATTTGATAGGACAATCTCTTTAATAAATGGTACTGAGAAAGGGATATCCACATGCAGAAGAGTGAAACTAGACCCTTAACTCTCACAATATACAAACATTAAATCAAAATACATTAAAGACTTAAATTCTAAGACCTGAAATTCTGAAACTACTAGAAGGAAACACTGGGAAACACTCCAGGACATTGGTCTGAGAAAAGATTTCCTGAGTAATACCACAAAGGTACAGGCAAGCAAAGCTGAAGTACACAAATTGGATCACATCAAGCTAAAAAGTTTCTAAACAGCAAAGGAAACAATCAATAAAGTGAAGAGACAACCTACAGAATGAAAGAAATATTGCAAACAACACATCTGACAAAAGATTAATAACTAGTATATATAAGGAGCTCAAATTACTCAATAGAAATAATAATAATTCAATTAAAAATGAGCAAAAGATCTGAGTAGACATTTCTCAAAATAATTCTTATAAATGACCAAAAGGTATTTTAAAAAGTGTTTAAATCACTAATCATCTGAGAAGTGCAATTCAAAATTACAATATCATCTTACCTAGTTAAAGTGGCTTTTATCCAAAAGACAAGCAATTATGAATGCTTCTAAGGATGTGGAGGGGGAACACTTGCACAGTGTTAATGGGAATAAAAATTAGAGAAGTCACTATGGAGAACAGTACGGAGGTGCCTCAAAAAACTAAACAGAACTACCATATGATCCAGCACTCCCACTCCTGTGTATTTATACAAAAAACAATATATATAAATAAAATAAAATAAAATAAAAAAGGAAATATGTATATAAAAGAGCTATCTATACTCCTATGTTTATTGCAGCACTATTCACACTAGCCAATATATGGAATCAACCTGTGTCCATCAATAGATATGGATAAAGAAAATGTGGTGCATATTGCTTTTGCTGTTTTAGTCATGAAGTCTTTGACCATGCCTTTGTCCTGAATGGTATTACCAAGGTTTTCTTCTAGTGTTTTTATGGTTTTGGGTTTTACAGTTCAGTCTTTAATCCATCCTGACTTAATTTTTTAATAATGTGTAAGGAAGGGGTCCAGTTTCAGCTTTCTGCATATGGCTAGCCAGTTTCCCTGGACCATTTATTAAACAGGGAATCCTTACCCCATTGCATGTTTTTTGTCAGGTTTGTCAAAGATCAGATGGTTGTAGGTATGTGGTGTTATTGCTGAGGTCTCTGTTCAGTTTCATTGGACCGAATATCTGCTTTGGTGCCAGTACCATGCTGTTTGGTTTACTATAGCCTTATAGTATAGTTTGAAGTCAGGTAGCATGATGCCTCCAAGTTTTTTTTTTTTTTTTTTTTTTTTTTTTTTTTTTTTTGGATTTTCTTGGCTATACGGGCTCTTTCTTTGTTCCACATGACATTTAAAGTAGTTTTTTGTTTTTTGTTTTTCTTTCCCTAATTCTGTGAAGAAAGTCAATGGTAGCTTTATGTAAATAACACTGAATCTATAAATTACTGTGGGCAATATTGCATTTTCATAATATTGATTCTTTCTATCCATCAGCATGGAATGTTTTTCCATTTGCTTGTGTCCTCTCTGCAAAGCAATGGTTTGTAGTTATTGAAGAAATCATTTACATCCTTTGTAAGTTGTATTTCTAGGTATTTATTCTCTTTGTAGCAATTGTGAATGGGAGTTCATTTATAATTTGGCTCTCTACTTGTCCAATGTTGATGAATAGGGATGCCTGTGATTTTTGCACATTGATTTTGTATCCTGAGACTTTGCTGAAGTTGCTTATCAGCTTAGGAGTTTTTGGGCTGAGACGATGAGGTTCTCTAAATATACAATCCTGTGATCTGCAAACAGGGACAATTTATTTCCATTCTTCCAATTTGAACACCCTTTATTTATTTCTCTTGCCTGATTGGACTGACCAGAATTTACAATACTATGTTGAATAGGAGTGGTGAGAGTAGTCATCTTTGTCTTGTGCCAGTTTTCAAAGGGAGTATGTCCAGCTTTTGGCCATTCAGCATGATATTGGCTATGATTTTGTCATAAATAGCTCTTATTATTTTGAGATATGTTCCATCAATACCTAGTTTACTGAGAGTTTCAACATAAAGGGATGTTGTATTTTATCAAAAGATTGAATCCAATTAAACTGAAGAGTTTCTGTACAGAAAAAAAAAAAAAAAAAAAAAAAAAAAAAAAAAAAAAGAAAGAAAACTAGCATTCAGAGTGACCAGACAATCTAGACAATCTACAGAATGGGAGAAAAATTTTGCAATCTATCCATCTGACAAAGGTTTAATATCTAGAATATAAAGGGAACTTAAACAAATTTATAAGAAAAAAACAACTCCATCAAAAAGTTGGCAAAGGATGTTAAGAGACACTTCTCAAAAGAAGACACTGATGTGGCCAAGAAACATATGAAAAAAAAACTCATCATCGCTGATCATTAGAAAAATCCAAATTAAAACCACAATGAGATACCATTTCATGCCAATCAGAATGGCGATTATTAAAAAGTCAGGAAACAATAGATACTGGTGAGACTGGACAAATAGGAACACTTACACTGTTGGTAGGGATTAAATTAGTTCAATCATTGTGGAAGACTGTGTGGCAATTCCTCAAGGATCTAGAACCAGAAATGCCATTTGACCCAGCAATCCCATTATTGGATATGTACCCAAAGGAATATAAATCATTCTACTATAAAGACACATGCACTCATTTGTTTATTACAGCACTATTTACATAGTAAAGACTTGGAACCAACCAAAATGCCCATCAATGGTTGACTGGGTAAAGAAAATGTGGCACATATACACAATGGAATACTATGAAGCCATAAAAAAGAGTAAGATCATGTCCTGTGCAAGGACATGGATGAAGCTGGAAGCCATCATTTTCAGTAAACTAACACAAGAACAGAAAAACAAACACTTCATGTTCTCACTCATAAGTGGGAGTTAAACGATGAGAACACATGGACACAGCAAGGGGAACAACACACACTAAAGCCTGTCAGGGGGTGAGGTCCAAGGGGAGGGAGAGCATTAGGACAAATACCTAATGCATGTGGAGTCTAAAACCTAGATGATGGGTTGATAGGTGCAGCAAACTGCCATGACACATGTACACGTACACAACAAACCTGTACATTCTGCACATATAATTCAAAATTTAAAATAAAATTTAAAAAGGTAAAAGATAACATGGTGTATACACACACACACACATACACACACACACACACACACACACACAAAATACAATATAATATTATTAAGCCATGAAAAACATAAAATTTTATTATTGGTGACAATATAAATGAAACCAGAGGGCATTATGGCTAAGGGAAATAAACCATGCACAGAAAGACATATAACACATGTTCTCACTAATATGTAAAAGCCTAAAAAAGTATTGAACTTATGGAGGTGGAGAGAAGAGTAGTGACAATCAGAGACTGGGAAGGGTAGTGGTGAGATGGAGATAAACAGTGAATGGTTAATCAGCACAAAAATAATAATAATAATTTATAATTATCAAAATAAGTAAATAAAAATGAACAAAAGGTTAAGAAAAAAACAAAGAAAAATCTCTTTCCTATTAGTTTCTCCCCATTCACCTCTTTCCTCAGTGTCTGGTAAAAAACAATTTGCATTAAGCATCTATGGATTCAACGACTGACTGATTCAACGATATGAATTGGCTTCGTGTCCCCATCCAAATCTCATCTTGAACTGTAATCCCCACGTGTACAGAAAGGGTCCTGGTGGGAGGCATTTGGATCATGGAGGAGGCTTCTCCCATGCTGTTCTTGGGATAGTGAGGAAATTCTCACAAAATCTGATGTTCAAAAGTTACAGTTTCCCTTGCACTCTCTCTCCTGCTGCTACGTAAGATGTGCCTTGCTTTCTCTTTGCCTTCCTCCATGATTCTAAGTTTCTTGAGGCCTCCTCAGCCATGTGGAATCTGAGTTGCTTAAACCTCTTTTTAATTACCAAGTCTAAGGTCATATCTTTGTAGCAATATAAGAATGGATTAATACAGTTAGTTTATTCATTTAAAATTTTGAATAATATACTTGACTTAATCTAATAATCCAAAATATTCAGCATGCAATTAACATAATTATGAATATTTTACATTTTACTTTGTTTTTATGAGTGCTAATTTTAAAATAAGATGTTTTATTGTTATTTATTATATAATTTTAAATATGGATTCATAATATTTATACATATTTATGGGGTTCATGTGATATTTTGATATAAGAATACAATGTGTAGTAATCAAATCAGGGTAATTGTTGTACTCACCACCACGTGCATTCATCTTTTTTTTGTGTTAGGAACATTCTAATTCCAGTAAGTTATTCTGAAATATACAATAAATTATTGTAAACTATAGTTGCCATATTATACTACTGAACAACTAGATTTTTTTCCTACAATTTAACTGTATTTTTGTACCCATCAACCATCCCCTTTTTATCTCCTCCTAGCCACTACCCTTAACAGCCTCTGGTAACCATCATTCTATTTTCTATCACCATGAGGTTTTTGTTTTGTTTTTATTCATGAAAACATGAGATATTTGTCTTTGTATGCCTGACTTCTTTCAGTTTTATCTGTGCTATTGTAAATGACAGGATTTTATTTTTTATGGCTACATAATAGTTCATTGTGCATATGTAGCACATTTTCTTTAGCTTTGGATTTATTTATTCTAAATATTTAATATAAATGAACTCGTAAAATGGGTGACTTTTTGTGTTTAGCCTATTTATTCTTTCGCTTAGCATAGTGTTTCAAAGTTTGTCGACATTTTAGAAAGTGTCCGTACTTCATTCTTTTTTGGCTGATTAATATTCCATTATATTTGAAATTTATCCAAAAAGTCTCCAAAATGTATATGTTTGTTTATAGACATTTGAGTTATTTCTACTTACTGGCTCTTGAGGTTAATGCTGCTTATGAACATATGTGTATGCGATTTTTTAAATACCTGTTTTCACTTCGTTTGAATGTATATTTAGGAGAGTAATTGGAATTCCATATTTTAACTTTCTTGAGGAACTTCTAAACTGTTTTTCACAGCAGATGAATCATTTTAGATTTTTGCCAGCAAGGTGTGAGCATTTTCATTTCTTCACATCCTAATTAATATTCATTTTTTTAATAAAGTTTTTTCAATAGCCCTCCTTGTGGGTATCACTGATAGTTCATTGTGGTTTTAAGTTGTATTTTTCACTAACTAATGATATGGAGCATTTTTTCATGATTTCAGAGTTATTTGTATACATTATTTGGGGAAATATCTATTCAAGTCTTTTATCCACAATTTAATTGAGTTTCTTGTTGTTTCATTGTCAAGTTTTAAACATTCTTCATAGACAGTTTGAGAAACAAAAAGAAAATGGCCTCAATTTAATATAACATCAAATTTACAAAAATCCATAAATGCAGAGAAATACACAGAAAAAGGTTTTGTTGGGATGATCACAACTACGTCACTGAAATGGACACATTTGCCAGGTCAGTGCAATGGGTAATCCATGTTTTAAACTGTTTTACCTCATAATTAGCCACCTTTTGGCATTCAAGTGGCTTTATGAATAAAAATTATGATTCAAGGAGTTGCAATTGGCTAGGACTATGAAAAAAATTTACCCAGGATAATCTTCCACATTTTTTGGCCAAGATGGGGCTCCTTTGATATTCCAAAAATTACATATCTGCCTGAACAATTCAAACAAAGAAAATAGTGAACACCTTAGAGACAATTGGAAATCATTTTTCCATTGATGCTTTAAAATTCTAAATAGAATCAAGAGGCTAACACTGTCCACCTTAGAGAAAACAATTCAAAATTCGGTGAATGGCTTAATAAAATAGAAAAGAGAGGCTAGTGCTTGTGAGACTAAATCAAACTGTAAAATCACTTTTAAAAGACCCTATTTCCACTAACATCTCCTCGCCCACTGCCCTGCCTGTCTTCTTGTACCCTTTTTACTACCTCTGCTTTTATTCATCACTCCTCCATTCCTCCTTCACTCTTTCAGGTGGTTATCTTGAAAAGGTTTCTAAATTTTCTTTAGGATCCTTTGTATGTTTCCATGTAAAATCCTGTGATACATTTCTGTAACTATATTTTACCTTGGTATCCATTTTAATCCTCTTTTAACACAGAAAATAGCTTCTTAAAAAAACTTAAATTCGTTCTGTGCTCTGAGATGTAAATTTGCTACTCTGTTTTCTGCAAAATTTGGTAAGGTATTAAGCGATGTGGAATAAATTTCAGCCTGTTCCATTTACAGAGATGTAATTTGAATCCAGCTATTCTTCTAAACTAATGAGTTTTACCTGAATCATTTTCAGAGATTTTAAATTAAAACTGTAAGCTTTTAAATTTTCTCTGTCTGTATGTCTGTCTTATTTGTATGTATACATACATATACTGTCTATGGTAACAAATTGGCTTATAAGGAAATGAATACTCATAAATTAAGCATATAATCCCAAATGCTTTTCACGATCACATGAATTATTAATATTTTTGAGGAAGGGACTAGTATAATAATTTTGGTTGGATGGGAATGGTTGTGTCTTCTGAGTTATCAACAAAAACATGCATATATTTAAGTTTCTTGCCTAACATATAGTAAAATGAAAATAAATGGTTAATAGAAAATTTAATTGGAGATGATGGCTAGTTTTAGATGATGCCTCATGAAATTTCTCAGGCATAATCATTAAGAATGAATGGATTAAAAGTATATAAATGAGATGAAAGCATATAAATTAAGTTTTGATATTGATTGTTTTGTAACATGTTTACTTGGGAAAGTTTTTCACTTTTTAGTAACTATACCCTTAGAATTTTGGTAAGCTAAATTAAATGATGGATATCCATCAAATGTCTAGATCATTTTGAGAAAGATATAATGCTAAGACATTCATTGCTGAATATGAGTTAGGCACATATACCTTGGGCATCTTATTTCACAGAAACAAATGCTATTTGCATCTGTTAGTAAAAAAAAAAAAAAAAAAAAAAAAGTTTGGTTCCATGCTAACTATTTGGTGTAATAGAAAGCCTAGGTCTCTGGATATTGTAAAATAAGTATTTATAGATTGCTGGTACAGGGTTGATTGCTAAAAATTGCTTATTTTCTAGATTTCCATTAAATTAGAGTTGCTAATAGTTAGTATAGTAATTAATGTGTAGGATTAAAAACACTAGAGAGGCCGGGCGCGGTGGCTCAAGCCTGTAATCCCAGCACTTTGGGAGGCCGAGACGGGCGGATCACGAGGTCAGGAGATCGAGACCATACTGGCTAACATGGTGAAACCCCGTCTCTACTAAAAAAATACAAAAAACTAGCCGGGCAAGGTGGCGGGCGCCTATAGTCCCAGCTACTCGGGAGGCTGAGGCAGGAGAATGGCAGAAACCCGGGAGGCAGAGCTTGCAGTGAGCTGAGATCCGGCCACTGTACTCCAGCCTGGGTGACAGAGCGAGACTCTGTCTAAAAAAAAAAAA
>NW_016812293.1:766272-771577 GCF_001698545.2 Rhinopithecus bieti | reverse complement strand
AAAAAAAAAAAAAAAAAAAAAAAAAAAAAAAAAAAACCACTAGAGATTGAAAGACAGTTCTATATACAAGTGTAAGATGTATTTTGTAAGAAAATTTGAAAAAATTTGTAAAAAGAATAATTTTGTATGAGAAAGAATCTTGTACAGTAAATTTCTCTTCTATAATACAAAAGAAAAAAAAACTCAAGCATGTTGTACATGTTCTAAGAAAGTTATGATAAGGTTTATATAAATAAAGTTTATAAAATGGATTTTCTGTGTCATTAGGTTAGCTATAATTGGAAAGAAACTGTTTACAGGTCTATGAATTGAACTTTAATGTGAGAAATTCACTGATGGAAAACTAAAAACATGTGTGTCATCTGTTGGATCAAGCTTTTCTTAAAATGTTAATTTTATCTTAGTAAAATTAGGTTTGATTTTTAATTCTGAAATCTAGTGTCTTCACAGTCATCCTCTACAGTAAAAACGGTTTTTATTTATGCCATGTTTATTCTTGATATGTATCTAATTTTCCTAATTTCAGGCTGAAAGTGCAGCTTTCCTTCCTTCTATTCTTGAAAAGACCTAACTTTATGCTTGGCTGATGTGATAACCCTCTCATTTAAGCTTTTCATTAGCTGCTGTAACTTTTTCTTCAATTCTAACTCTGCTTTTATTGCTTGATGCTAACATGTTTATCTTGAAGGTCTAGAAAGGCAATGTTTCCTCCAGTACAACTTGATTCTGTATTGTTGATATTTTTTTGATGTGTCTAAATTATTCCCTGTACCAAGAAATTTATCATGCTATTGATGAAAACTATGTATTCTCCTCAACTAAAGGTGTTATTTTCTTGTTTACATTCCTCTTTAGTCATAATCCTATGAGGATATTCTTTCTGTGTCTGATAAAATTCAGATATCTTTTTCATCAGTTTTAACTTTAAGCCCATCTACATGGGCTTTCTGTAGAGAAAACTGATCACACAGCAGAATGTTTCTTTGTTTTTTGTTTTGTTTTGTTTTTTGTTAGTTTGTTTTTCCTTTGGAGTAATTGAGCAAGGAAACAAGTATTCTGTTTCATCAAGATAATTGTTTGTGTTTCCCGTTGGCTTCATTAGGTTTTTGCTTACTTAGGAGAACTGAGCTTCGAAAGGGTTATGGCTCTTACATCCACATAACTTTCTGTATTGTTTTTGAAGTCTCCTGATTATCACTTTGGTTAAATGAATAATCATTTTATGGTGACCTGTGATTCTCATAATCAAGTGCCTTGAATCATTTCACATTTTTTGGCAGGCTTCCTCAGGAACAGAATATCAAATAGTCTGTCTGACCTAAAACTAACTTTAGGATTTTCCAGTTAGGCCCCTGGAGAACATCAAATAATACATCTTTCATCTTGGTGGAGATATTAAATAATTAAGCTTATTTGGTAAATTGCGTAGTAAACATTGCTAATTGATAAGTGATACTAGATCCTTTCTCAATTACATTTGTGGGTATAATATGAAAATATGTTTCAAAGTTCCAGTTTCATAAGAATTCAGGTTATTAGTCATAATTTTGGATACTATGAATATGAGTATTCTAAACATTATGTGAAATGTATAAAAGTCTACTTTTTTCTTATGTGATGTCAGTTGATTCTTGTTACATTAAAATACTGCTTGTAGTAGAGGTTGCTAAATTTCTTTCATAATTGTTATTTTTCATCAGATTTTCTGGGTTTGTCATTCAGTTATTATTTAAATTATTTTATGGAATCATTTGCTTTATCTTCTTACTTGATTCCTCCAAAACTCAGAAACTATTCTTGAGTATTATTTTTTAAAATAATTTCAATAAAAATCTGTTATATTTTTATAAGCAGGATACAATTGGAAACATTGGTTATATTGTCAGGGTTTTGACTGAAATGTCATATGTAAGAACATGAAAAAAATTCCTGGATTAAAGAGTTCCTAGCATTACATTGAATAATAAAAATTGTCACTTTCTGGCAGACCCAAGAACCTTAAGATTGTAAGTAAAAAATAAAGTCTGTCTTGGGTTAGCTATCTAGACTCAAGATTTTTTGTTTTTAATTCTGAGATTCCTATGTAATCAACGTGGAGAGAAAAAGTTATGTTTCTAGTTAAAAACCAAAGTATACCTATTGTTGGGTTGTAGTCTTGTCCGTTGTTTTCAGGTTCTCATTATCTATCTGCAGACTGACTTAGATCCTAAATTCCTCTAATTTCTCACAATATTTGGCTATAACTAAATCTTGATAGAGTCCCCTGGCTCTCTTCCCCTAAGCAAAACTAGAGATGCTTTGGAAACATTCAGGGAACATTTTTCTTACTTACAACTAACCAACTAGGGGAATTTGATAGTTTATATCTTTTTCCTGGAGTTCTGAATTTATCCATATGGTCTGTGTAGCCAACCAACCTATGATGTTTCCTAAGTCACTATCTATTCCCTTTCAACTGGGGCCCCTAACTGAAAGTCACTGTCTTTTGCTTGTCCTAAAGTCTCTCATATATCTCCTGGAAGGAAATTCTTAGAAATCTACAAAGCCCATACTTTCTTCTCCCCTAAAAAGGAAATAATGCTTGAGTTATCCTCAGGAGATTTTACCGCAGAAGCAGCTTTTACCCAAATTTACATCTGCTCAATTACGTCACCATCATTAACTACTTTTCTTTCCAAAAGTTTCCTGAGAGTCTTTGGGCACCATCTAACATCAACAATGACCCTTCAGATTATAAATATGATAGTTGTGGGCACTTCCAACAATGTGATTATCATGGCAGGGTTAGACCACGGGAAGGAAGTAGATTAGGAAGATTTCTATAATCCTGATTTGGACTATGTCCTACTTGGAATTAATACATAATCAGAAAACTTTCCTACACTATTAACATGTTTGCCCATTCTACTTCCTGAGCCATCAGGACACAAGAGAGATCCTTAGATTCTCTTACTTATGTGGTCCTAGAAAACCACATTGCACACCTGTAATCCCTGGGAGGCTGAGGTGGGCAGATCAGGAGGTCAAGAGATCAAGACCATCCTGGCCAATATGGTGAAACCCCCTCCCTACTAAAAATATAAAAATTAGCTGGGAGTGGTGACACACACCTGTAGTCCCAGCTACTTGGGAAACTGAGGCAGGATAATTGCTTGAACCAGGAAAGCAGAGGTTGCAGTGAGGCAAGATCGTACCACTACACTCTAGCCTGGTGACAGAGTGAGACTCCATTTCAAACCAAAAAAGAAAAAGAAAACCATATTGCACTATACTGTCTCCTGGATGTACAGGGTAGTGTGTCATCACTAACACTTCCTCCTGTACCTGGGTAGATACTTCTAGCCAGATCTAATTAAAAACATCTAAGATCCTAAAGCTGGCCAAATCTCTGAAAGGGTCATCTTTAGAAAGACTCCTTGCTGGACTTACTGAACTACATTTTCAATTTCTCGATATTTTCAGCTGTTTTTCCCTGGTGTAGGACTCCTTCTGCATTCTGTCCCACAGCTCCTAACGATTCTCAAGAAAACCCTACCAGCATGATCCTATTAGGGTCCTGCTGACTGAACACTTGGAGACTTTGAACTTACTTCAGCCAGAAACCAGAAGCCCCTTAACCTAAGAGACTTTTCGAATGTAAAAAGTACCTTAGTGCCTCTGGTGGGAAAATGACTACTTGGTCAATTGAGCACTGCCCTGACACGGGAATCTCTGTGAGAGATTAGATGGAACCCAAGCATGTTGTCATCCACTCTGCCATCAATGCTGTCTGCTAACATTTTTAAATAAACAGTGGGGAAATGTGAACGAATGAACCTGAAAATTCCACTCTTCAAGGTGGATCGTCAGTAGCTAACTGGGTCTAAATTTAAAATACAGTCAAACTGCCATTTCCTGACTAAAGGTCACAGGCATACTCTAAATTCTCAGAACAAACACCTCGGTTTAGGATTCTCAGATCTTGCTTTAACAAACCAGTAACAGCCAATGGTCAATCAGGGCTTCCATGGCCTGCCTTGGCCAATCAGGTCTCAGCTCTATCAACCCATCAGAACTTTGCTGATTTGAATACTTATTTGCATAAATGAACTTGATTGGGTACAAGTCTCATTTTTTCTCTGAGACAAACATTTAGTATACACCAAAGGCTGCATATCACCAGTTTGTAAGCTGCTCACAGGAATAAAGTCTTTCTTCCAAATTCCTTTTCAGAGAACGTTTGTTCACACAACCATATTGAATATAAACCTGGAATTCTATGTACTCCATGAAGTATTTATTTCTACTAGCCATAATAATATATTATTGTTGTAATTTGCCAATGTTTCTGTATATAGTATTTGAGAGAATGAGGTTACTTACCAAGTACTCAATTTTTTTTTTTACATATAACTTTGAAAATAAGTGCAGATACAAAACAGCCTCAAGCTATTTATATTTTATTATTTTGTCCCAATCTTGTACAATTAAAATATGTAATGTTTAATACCAAGGTAGACTGAGAATTCATTTAGTTACATTTCCTGCTTTGATTTTTACTTAGTGAAGGCCGTCTTAGAAACTGTTAGCATTTTAATATGAACAAAAGTGTTCTGCAGGGCAATAAAGATTACAGTTCCCTACTGTTCTCAAAGCAATTTAAAGTATCTTAGTCCCAACAATATGTGTTTACTATAAACTTATAGAGCAGTTTGATTTTTGAGAGGACATATTAATTTCTATAGGGCACAGACATACACACACATCATTTTATTCACTTTCAATTATAACCAGTTTTCAAATGTGTTGTACCTTCATTTTCTCATAATTTACATTTTTATTGTACACATCTGTTTTAAAAAGTCAAAGAATTTGAGAAACAAACAAGTGTACTGAGGATTTTAAAAATGGATTACTTAATTTCCGTTCAGCAGCTTAGATGGTTATTTTTGCTTCCAGCTCATGTGTGTTTGTGCTCCGCTGCTTGACTTTCCCTTTATCTTCATGCCTTCTCTAGTTACCAGATGCTAACACAGCCATGTGAATGCTGCCTAACTCAGAGCAGTAAACACAGCCACCGTGCTTGGAAATAAATACTTTGAATATTGTACAGGCACATGTTTCAACAAAGACAAAATTACCAGGTGCCTCCCACTAGAATTAATAGATGACTTTTTTTGGATCTTTTTCTGAACATGGAAAATTACTGAGTTTAACTTCTTCATATAAAGAGCATACATTTTTGTAATGTTCATCTTGATATTCCTCATCTATTTGACTTGTAAAATATTGTTTTATATAAAATTTTACCAAATATAAATTATAT
>NW_016812293.1:747796-761844 GCF_001698545.2 Rhinopithecus bieti | reverse complement strand
CTTATTTGTTTTCAGAAACAATTATTAGAGAGAATTATTCATGGAACTGTAAAATATTTTGAAACGGAGGAAACAAGGGACTCTCATATTTATATATAAATGAATAATGCATATTTTATTTTTTCCAGTAAATTATCTCTTTCTAATGATTAAATTACCAAATTTATTTGCAATACATAAAACATATTTCATAATTTAGATGCAGTAAATCAGAAGCTTGTGAAAACTGTTATTTTATATTCAAACAATTTAGAAAAAGAAAAAGCAATTTGAAGTATTCAACTAATTGGGTATTGTTTTTTTTTTATAATTTTAGAGTCCCTTACAAGTATTATAAACACAGAATTTGACATGTTTTGATATCACATACATAATACATATATACATTACACGTGTGTGTGTATATACATATATATGTCATCTTTTATGAAGTAAAAATCTATGTGTGGCTGGACACACTTAATGCCCATTTTAATTAACGTCATTGCCATCTATTCTATGTTCTTAGAGTTGCTCCTAGTCTCTCAGGGCCTCAGGTTCTTTCTTGTTTGAGGGAGACATTTCACCAATCTAATATTATCAAATGAATTAAAGTCACAAGAAAATCATTCTTAATTCTTTATAAAGAAAACTTTGTAATATCTCAAACTAATCAGTAATGGGTTATTTTGTTGTTAGAAAGAATATCTTGACCAGAAATATATCCAAACCGTCTAAATTATGGTATTTAGCAGTTAAATCTCTCTTCTGATCTCACGTTAGCCATTCAGTATTGCTCTGTAAATGAGAGAGCTTCTCAATCCCAGAAGAGTTGGAGAGCTTACATTGCTGGTAAGTAGTCTGAACTCACAATGCTCTGTGACCCAAAACGTATAAGATTCATTTGTTCCTCCCTGATCCTGACTTAGCAAACAAAGTCAGTATATGAATTATACCTATAATTTCCATTTTTAAACTTCTCTCAAGACAATCATCTGATGTCTGAATATTTCTTATCACTAATTTAAAGAAAGATAAAACCTCTTTTCAGAAGTAAAATTTTAAAAAAAGAAAACCCACTGATGCAATCTCTATAGGGAAATCTTTAGCAGAAGACATTTACGTTTATATACTTACAGGGTCAAGGAGAACTGTAAACTACACGAAAATGCCAGTTTGGGAGCAGAATAATAAGGCAAAAAGATAGTTGGGTGATTTACAAATGAGATGTGAAATTAGATAATTTAGCGTATTCTAATAAAGAGCTCTCATACTTAGAATTAAAGTTTTACTTTGTAGGAAACCAGAGAAGTACAGTCACATTTCAGTGGAAAAGATGAGATACTTTCAATGTACAGAGTTGATGATTTTCTTTTTACAAAAGCATTCTAGGTATGTACTCCAAACATGGTATCTAATATTCTGTGTGTCTTATCCTTTCTTTCTAATTTGATTCTATAATCTGCTATCTCTAGCCATGATTCTACAAATTATTTTAAATAAATTATTCTTTAGAATTGTATAAAAGTTTGAAATATTTAAAAAATAGTTTAATGCATGACTTCAGAAAATTGTATACATATTGTTTAGAGTATATCCTTTCAGGTTACCTGATCCTAGCCTTTTGTGGTCTTTGATTCAATTTATTATTTTGTGTAACGTGGATAATAGTTGTGGATAAGTGTTTTCTATAAACATATAAATAACATTGAGTTGGTGGAGTTTCAATTGACTTTACCACCTTTGATGGTTAACACTGAATGCCAACTAGAGTGGACTGAAGGATGTGAAGTAATGTTCTAGGTGTGTCTGTGAAGGTGTTGTCAGAGGAGATTAACAATTGAGTCAGCGGACTGGGAGAGGCAGAGCCACTCTCAATCTGGGTGGGAACCATCTAATCAGCTGCCAGAGTGACTAGGATAAAAACAGGCAAAGGAAAATGGAAGACCAGACTGGTTGAATCTTTTGGCCTCCATCTTTCTCCTGGGATGGATGTTTCCTGCCCTCAAACATCAGACTCCAAGTTCTTTGGCCTTTAGACTCTTGGACTTACACCAGTGGTTTACAAGGGACTCTAGGGCCTTCAGCCACAGACTGAAGGATGCGCTACCTGCTTCCTTACTTTTGAGGTTTTGAGACTCAAGACTAGCTTCCTGGCTCCTCAGCTCGTGGGACTTCAGCTTGTTATTGTGTGAGTCAATTCTTCTAATAAACTCCCCTTCATATATTCATCTATTCTATTTGTCTTGTCCCTTTAGAAAACCCTGACTAGTAAAGATTTTGATGCCAGAAGTGGAGCTCAAAAGAAGAGAAGGCCCTGCAACAGGTCCAGGCTGCTGTGCAAGCTGCTCTGCCACTTGGGCCATATGACCCAGCAGTTGCAATGGAGCTTGACATGTTAATGGCAGATAGAGATGCTGTTTGGAGCCTTTGGCAGGCCCCACTAGGTGAATAACAGCAGACACCTCTAGGTTTTTGGAGTAACCCATGCCTTCTTCTGCAAATAACTACCCTCCCTTTGAGGGACAGTTCTTGGCCTGTTACTGGGCTTTGGTAGAAACTGAACTTTTGACTGTGGGTCATCAAGTCACCATGTGACCTGAACTGTCTATCATAAACTGGGTGATTCCTGATCCATCTGGCCATAAAGTGGGGCATGCATGGCAGCATTCAATTGTCAAATGGAAGTGGTATACACGTGATTGGGCTCAAGCAGTTCCTCTGGGCACAAGTAAGTTACATGATGAAGTGGCTCAAATCCCCATGGTCTCCACTCCTGCCACCCTGTTTTCTTTCCCCCAGCCTGGACTGATGGCCTCATGGGGAGTTCCCTATGATTGGTTTACAGAGGAAGAAAAGACAAGGGCCTGGTTCACAAATGGCTCTGCACAATATGCACGCACAACCCGAAAGTGGACAATTTCAGGACTATAACCCCTTTCTAGGACATCCTTGAAGAACAGTGGTGAAAGGAAATCTTCCCAGTGGGCAGAACTTCAAGCAGTGCACCTGTTTGTACACTTTGTTTGGAAGGAGACATAGGCAGATGTGCAATTATATGCTGATTCATAGGATATTGCCAATGGTTTGTCTGGATGGTCAGGGACTTGGAAGAAGCAGGATTGGAAAATTGGTGACAAAGAAATTTGGGGAAGAGGTATGTGTATGGACCTCTCTGAGTGCTCAAAAACTGTCAAGATATTTGTATCCCATGTGAGTGCTCACCAATGGGTGACCTCAGCAGAGAAGGATCTTAATAATCAAGTGGACAGAATGACTCATTCTGTGGCCACCACTCAAGTTCATTTCCCAATGGCCCTTGCCATTGCCCAGTGGGCTCATTAACAAAGCAGCCATATGACAGTGACAGAGGTTATATATGGGCTCAGTAACATGGACTTCTGCTCACTAAGGCAGGCCTGGCTACAGCCACTGCTGTGTGCCCGATTTGCCAGCAGCAGCAACCAACACCGAGTCCTTGATATGGCACCATTCCTCAGGGTGATCAGCCAGTTACTTGGTGACAGATTAATTATATTGAATATCTTCCATCATGGAAAGGGCAGCAGTTTGTCCTCATCAGAATAGACACTGCAGATATGGGTTTGCCTGTTCTGTGTGCAATGCTTCTTCCAAACTATGATGTGTGGACTCATGGAATGCCTATCTACTATAATTGTATTCCACATAGCATTGTCTCTGACCAAAGCACTCACTTAATGGCTAAAGAAGTGTTTCAGTGGGCTCATGCTCATGGATTTCACTGATCTTACCATGTTCCCCATGCCCCTGAAGCAGATGGATTGATTGAAGGGTGAAATGACCTTTTGAAGTCACAGTTGCAACACCATCCAGGTGGCAGTACTTTGCAGGACTGAAGCAAAGTTTTCCAGAAGGCTGTGTATGCTTTGAATCAACTTCTAATATATGGTACTGTTTCTCCCATAGCCAGTATTCACGTGAGAGCCAGATTCACCCTCAATCTGGGTAGGCACCATCTAATCAGCTGCCAGCCTGGCTAAGATAAAAGCAAATAGAGGAAAGTGGAAGGACCAGATTGGCTAAGACTTCAGGCCTCTATCTTTCTACCATGCTGTGTGCCTCCTGCAATTGAATATCAGACTCCAAGTTCTTCAGCTTTTGGACACTTGGACTGAAACCATTGCTTTTCAAGGGGCTCTCAGGCTTTCAGTCACAGACTGAAGGCTGACTATCAGCTTTCCCACTTTTGAGGTTTTGGGAGTCAGACTGTCTTCCTGGCTCCTCAGCTTGTGAACAGCCTATTGTGGGGCTTCACATTGTGATTGTGTGAGTCAATTCTCCTAATAAACTGCATCATATATTTATCTATCCTATTAGTTCTGTCCCTTTAGAGAATCCTGAAATACACACCCCGTGAAAAAATTGACTCTTCCTTTGAGTTTTCTGAAACAATTTCCTCATTAACTATGTTTCAAAATCTTTAATGTGTACTTATTTTATATTTTGTGAGTCATGATCTAGATTTTGAGATTTATTTCTATTCATAATGAAAATATGTGGGGTGCTGAATCTTTAGTTTCTATAGCAGATTCTGATAATACATTTCAATTAATAAGATACCACAGTTATTCATAGCTTCTCTAAAACCATGACCACACATTACAAACAATCCCATCTATTGCTTCACTAGGCAGTTAATTGAAAAGTCTAATATTCAGCCATGAAAGTATAAATCAAGATCTCAATATCTTGCCTTTATTTTGATTTATTGATTTATTCATTTATTTTTGTTTTTATTTTTTGAGACAGTCTGGTCCTGTCCCTAAGGATGGAGTGCAGTGAAGTGCTCTCGGCTCACTGCAACCTCTGACTCTCAGGTTCAAGCTATTCTCATACCTCGGTCTTCAAAGTAGCTGGCCTTACAGACCTGTGCCACCACACCCTGCTAATTTTTTGAATTTTTAGTAGAGACAAGATTTCACCATGTTGTTCAGTCTGGTCTTTTTTTTTTTTTTGTTTTTTCTTTTTTTTTTTTTTTTTTTTTTGAGACGCGCGATCCTTCTATCCTCTGTCCGCCCAGGCTGGAGTGCAGTGGCCGGTTCTCATCTCACTGCAAGCTCCGCCTCCCCGGGTTCCGCATTCTCCTGCCCTCAGCTTCCCGAGCACCTGCGGATTCAGCGCCCACCACCTGTCGGCCCGGCTAATTCTTTGGTATTTTAGTAGAGACGGGGTTTCACCATTGGTTAGCCAGGATGGTCTCGATCTCCTGACCGTCGTGACTCCGCCCCGTCTTTCGGCCTACAAAGGTGCGGGATACCAGGCTTGAGCCACCGCGCCGCGCGCTTCAGTCTGGTCTAAGACTCTGAGCTCAGTGATCTGCCTATATCGACTCGACCTCCCAAAGTTACAGGATTACAGGTGTGAGCTACCGTGCCCGGCCTTGCCTTTATTTTATTAGTAAAATTATACTTAAATAATTTTATGAGCATTTGTTTTAAGAAGATCTTTTCCAGAAAAGTCAAATAATTTGGGACTATAAATATTTATTATATTATAGAGCATAGTCTCATAGACTTAGAAACTGGAAGAAAACTTTCTTTTGTACTCTCTCTGTAGCATATATACTACTGTGTCTTTCAAATTATGGTTTAAGTAATGGTGTCAGCTCCTGAAATGCTAGAAAGGACCAATGAGGCAGGTTAAATGAGGTATATCATAGCTGTATATTAATATTATTCAAACATTTTATTTAAAATAGTTATTTTAAGGTTGTGCCATATATGTGTGCAACCCAAATAAGCGAGTCCTTTTTTCTATGTTGCCTAATCTTATGCAATTTTGCAAGTTAGCAAAATATAAGATTTTCATGTGGAATTCATTATTGGGAAACTTTCTTGCCCCTGTCTTCTTTATAGTTGTCTGAGGAAACACCAAAAATGGAAGGTTGCTGAACTGAATGTATCCAGTCTTTAAATTCCTGAGTGCTAACCTCAGATGAGCCATTTATGTGGCTTGTTAATCTACTACATTTCCTTAGTCCATTAACTTTTGTATTCTAAGACTCTACTTCATTAGTTCTTATCTCATGTCAAACCTTCAATATTTTCTCCTTCATCCTCACACTCCATTGATGACCTCACTTCTCAATTTGCAGAAAAAACAAACAAACAACAACAGCATTTGACACAGTTGTGTCTGTCCTCCTAGAAACACTTTATTCTTTTGAATTTCAGTGTTTCATCCTCTCTTGATTTTGCTCCAATCTCACTGGGCTTTTTTTCTTAGTATTTTTTGATGACTCTGCTTCATCAACCTGACATTTAAATGATTGAATGTCTCAGAATTCCATCTTTCACATTTACTTTCTCTTTTCTAAATAACATACATCATTGATGACCTCTTTTCATCATATGATTGTACATTTTATTATTATAAAACCTTTAAATATTTTATAATATACATTGTAGTGCATTCTATATATTATGATATATTTGATTTTATATAATATATGGCATTTTGTAGTATAAAACATGGGTAGTGTTCAAATTTAACTTTAATCACGCTCTTTACTTGATACTGCATAGGCCTTTCACATTTAAGATGTCTAAACTTAAATGTCTAAAACGTCTCCATTAAATCTGTCCACTGACATTCTTCCTCAGAAATTTAAGTAAGTTTGAACCCAATCACTAATCCATTCCCAACAATAATTATGTAAAAAAAAATAATAATAAAGCAAATAACATCATCCATATTCCAAACTGACAGCATTATAAGGAGACTCCATCAAAAAAAAAAAAAAAAAAAAAAGACAATGTAGTTTTTTCACCAAACATTTTACTAACAGAATCCTGAATTTTGTTAAAGAGCAAGATTGAAACAGCTCTCCTCAGATTATGTTGACACAGCTCATGTAGCAGTAAAGGAGGAAAGAGATGCTAGTTCTTCACATCCATAGATTTCTAAGAGTCTCTTGTGTCAACCCGTGTAATCTGAAGGCAGAGAAGCAAAATTAATGAGAGGATTTACATTGACACATTTCCAACTCTCTTCAATTCATCTTGTTTTCAAAAGAAATGGACTAATTACAACAGAGTTTTGCTCCTGAAATATTTTAAACTTTTGTATTAAAATTAATATAAATAAAATTCCATATTAAAATGAAATGTAGAACTAGTGTTCCAGGTTTAGCTAACTCTTTGAGCTTGAGATGGATGTCCTTAGGCAAAGCCTGTAACTTTTTATGAAGAGAAAAGATGAATCTTCTCTGTTTGTAGAGCAATTGCAAAGCAAATATTTGAGCAACAGTATTCTATGTGGGGTTGTTTTACCTACCTACTTTTGTCTGAAATAGGGCAGATAAACATTTAAGAAAAGTTTCTCTTAATATTTACTTGCCAGGTTTTTAAAATATATAACTGAATAGTAGCATACAAATATTTAAAAATCCAGTTAAGTGATGCAAAAGGCAAAATACAGACTTGATTATCAATAAGTGGTGTTTTGTTTCTCATGGATGACTTACAAGTGCTCTGTGAGACAAGAATACAAATCATTTCACATTTTACATCATTCATCACATGCTTTAGTGTAATGACCAATAGAAAGTCTGAACCAATATTTCCTAAACTGTTCTCAGTAGCATAATGTCCCATGAGCTGTTCATAGGTGTTCTGAGAGACTTAGTTTTTCAGATAATTTCATAAAACATTGAGCTTTGTATTATCCCTTTTGGAAAACCTCTAAACATATTAGTATATAAAGACTTTAAAATGTCTTGCTGTTTAAAAATGACATAAGATTGTTTAACTTTGTGTGGCTATGTATATTATTTTAGGAGAGCCTCTTATAATATTACTGGTAGTCCTTTCTGCCATGTTGGGGCTAAAATAATGGGGACACACTCCATGTGAGCTTAGCTTAAAGAGGAATTGCAAGTGGTTGACCAAACCTGAGATATGAAGGAGAACCATATTTTGAGAAGAAATAAAGAGAAGGTTGAAATGGACCAATCATTTCCTTCCTGGAAATAAATTCTGTGAATTATTTATTGTATTAATTTTCTATATTACATGACAAATTGCCATAGATTTAGGAGCTTAAAATCAGATGTGCATTCACTATCTCACAGGTTCTTTCAGCCAGGAGTCTGGATTTGGCTTAGCTGAGTCCTCTGCTTAGAGTATGAGAGGACTGCAGTCAAGGTGTTGGCTGGTTCTGGGGTCTGATTTGAGGCTAAACCAAGAAAGGATCTGCTTCTCAGGTCTCCCAGGTACTTGCAGAATTCCTTTCTTTGCAGCCATAAAATCGGTGGCTTCTTTGAAGCCAACAATGGAGAAAAAGACTCTAGCAAGATGGACAGTTCACTCTTACGTAATTAAGCATGATTAATCATGTACATCCTATCATCTTGCTGCATTCCATTAGTTAAAAACAAGTCACAGGTTCTACTTCAGCAGAGGATATCACCCAAAATCACAAATACCAGGAAACGAGCATCATAGAGGCTGCTTTAAAACTGTTTGGCCACGTTAATTAATTGTAAAAGATTCAGAGAAGGAAATATCTATAAAAATTATTACTTTTTTTTCTCAAAAGCAGCCATATGTTTAATTTTTTGTATTGAAATCTGTAAAATAAGAGCTTTGCTATTACCTGCCATGGTTTATGCAGTTCATTAATATGCATCATAACACAATATATTATAGGATAGAATAGTCAGGTGGTAGTTCATCCTTGTTTTAGAATAAAAAACAAAACCCTGTCTCAGCCTAAAATCTCCTTAGGCTGATAAGCAACTTCAGCAAAGTCTCAGAATACAAAATCAATGTACAAAAATCACAAGCATTCCTATACACCAATAACAGAGAGCCCAATCATGAGTGAACTCCCATTCACCATTGCCACAAAGAGAATAAAATACCTAGGAATCCAACTTACAGAGGATGCGAAGGACCTCTTCAAGGAGAACTACAAATCACTGCTCAATGAAATAAAAGAGGAAAAAAATGGAAAAACATTCCATGATCATAGGTAGGAAGAATCAATATCATGAAGATGACCATAATGCTCAAAGTAATTTATAGATTCAATGCTATCCTCATCAAGCTACCACTGACTTTCTTTGCAGAATTAGAAAAAAAAAAAAATACTGCTTTAAATTTCATGTGGACCAAAAAAGAGCGCGTATAGCTAAGACAATCCTAAGCAAGAAAACAAAGCTGGAGACATCATGCTACCTGAATTCAAAGTATACTACAAGGCTACAGTAACCAAAACAGATATATAGAACAATGGAACAGAACAGAAGCCTCAGAAATAACACCACGCATCTACAATCATCTGATCTTTGACAAAACTGACACAAACAAGCAATGAGGAAAAGATTCCTTACTTAATGAATGGTGTTGGGAAAACTGGCTAGCCATATGCAGAAAACTGAAACTGGATGCCTATCTTACACCTTATATAAAAATTAACTCAAGATGCATTAAATAATTAAACATAAGACCTAAAACCATAAAAACCCTAGAAGAAAACTGAAGCAATACCATTCAGGACATAGGCATGGGCAAAGACTTCATGATTAAAACACAAAAAGCAATTGCACCAAAACTGACAAATGGAATCTAATTAAACTAAAGAGGTTCTGCACAGCAAAAGAAACTATCATTAGAGTTAACAGGCAACCTACAGAATGGAGAAAAGTTTGCAATCTATCCATCTGACAAAGGGCTAATATCCAGAATCTACAAGGAACTTAAACAAATTTACAAGAAAAAAAACTAACAGCCCCATCAAAATGTGGACAAAGAATATGAACAGACACTTCTCAAAAGAAGAAAGACATTTATACGGCCACAAACACATGGGAAAAAGCTCATCATCACTGGTCATCAGAGAAATGCAAATCAAAACCACAATGAGATACCACTGCACGCCAGTCAGAATGGTGATCATTAAAAAGTAAGAAAACAACAGATGTTGGAGAGTATGTGGAAAAACAGAAATGCTTTTACACTGTTGGTAGAAGTATAAATTAGTTCAACCATGGTGGAAGACAGTGTGGGAATTCTTCAAGGACCTAGAACTAGAAATACCATTTGACCCAACAATTCCATTACTGGGTATATACCCAAAGGTTTATAAATCATTCTTCTATAAAGACACATGCATACGTATGTTTATTGCAGCACTATTGACCATAGCAAAGACTTGGAACCAACCCAAATGTCCATCAATGTTAGACTCGATAAAGAAAATGTGGCACATTTACACCATGGAATACTATGCAGCCATATAAAAGAATAAGCCATGTCCTTTGCAGGGACATGGATTAAGCTGGAAACCATCATTCTCAACAAACTAACACAGGAACAGAAAACCAACCACTGCTTGTTCTCACTCATAAGTGGGAGTTGAGCAATGAGAATATATGGGCACAGGGAGGGGAACATCACACACCAAGGCCTGTTGGGGATGGGGGGCAAGGGGAGGGACAGCATTAGGAGAAATACCTAATGTAGATGATGGGTTGATGGGTGCAACAAACTACCATGGCACATATATACCTATGTAACAAGCCTGCATGTTCTGCACATGTATCCCAGAGCTTAAAGTATAATAAAAAAAGAAAATGTAAATGTATGTTGCAAAAGGATATAGCTTGTAAATGAAGAGGTCAGAGTACCCAGCAACATGTTCTGTCTATAAAATAAAATAATGCTACTCAACATTGGCTATCGAGTATCATTGATCCTTCACCTGGTAGAATTTTATATCAATACAAGTATCATTCTATTTTTCTTTTAAAAAATAACTTTTTATTTAATTTAGGTAGAATTGCTTAATGAATTACTAATTTTGTGGAATACCTTAACTATAATTAGTGTATATATTAATCATAATTATACACTTGTGTTTATAATATGTTGTTTAAATAAAATAGTATAAATAACAAGAATGTTTTATTACATAAGAGTATCAGCTTGTCCTTCAGAATATATTCTATATGACAACAGGATATTTTAAGAAGGGCATGTTCAGCTTTCTTTTCAAAATAAGATGAAAAGTTGATAATAGAAAAGAGACTTTCTAGTTGTTTGCACTAATTAAGTAAGTAATACCTGCCTGGCATGTATTGCACTTGTCTGGGGCTATTTATGCAGCTAACTTGAGTACATGATCTACGTTTTTGGTGCACATTGAGTTAAACCTTTATAATAGGAAAAAATATTAACACATTCAAGAAAATGGACAAGAAACGTGTTTTGAGAAGAGAAGATGATTTTGTATCCAGATTTATTGTTCATTTATATGAATTTTCATAGCCATTTTTTGTTATGCTTCTTTTTCCATAGGTTTTAGTATTTCTTGACTTTCTGACTCCTTAAAAGGCAAGTTAGTAAAAGAATTCTGGTTGATTTTTCTATTTAAAATGTTCAATTGGGGGCTCACTCTGTGATTCAAGTTTGGTGTTTGAGAAGAAACTAACTTGAAATCAGGCCAACTGTACTGAAGGGCTTCTAACCAAAAAAGCAGTGCTCGTTGCACAGGGGAAGGTTGAAAGCTCACACGGTGTGCTTAGTCCCCACCAATCTTCTCCACTGCTCTTGTTACACCCTGCTTCTTGCAGTATAGACATTCAAAATTTTACATGAGAATATCTTACTTGGAGCAAATGCATGCCACATTTTAGCATATTACATGAACACAAATTCACAAAGATTGACTATGTTACATAACAGTTTTTCAGCTTTGACTCTTTTGACATTTTGAACCAGGTAGTGTGTGGAGGGGAGGGGATGGGTAGAGAGAGAGAGAGAGAGAGAAGGAGAGAGAAAGAGATGGGGCTGTCCTGACAATTATAGGACAGATAGTTGGATTCTTGTCATCTACTTACTAGATGCCACTCGTGATTCTCAGTTATGATAACCAAAAAAAGTTTAGTCATTGTCAAATGTCCCCTGTGGAGAAAACTTCCCTAAAATAGAAAATCACTCTGCTATAGAGTATGCGCTATTAAATATCTAAAATATACATACATCTAAGAAAAATGAAACTGAGAGTAAAGAGCTAATGGCAGGAAAAATGACTTTAATATATTGAAATGTTTATGATAAAATGAATAAAGTGTGTAAAAGTGTTTAACGCAGTACTGCTCAAATAGGAAAGATTCTATCTATATTATTTGGTTGCAAAAATTGAAATGTTATAAGGATGAATACTATCTAAAAAATGCTAAAAACCTCATTAAAATCATAAAATACAAATAGAATTATAAGGTATTATGAAGTAAAGGTAAAATTTGTGAGTTACAGATCAAACAGTTCATAATAGAGGGAGATGATGATGATTCATATCTCAGGATAAAGTGAATAAACAAACCCATATAATCCCTTTTTATTGTTGTTTTCAATGACTCAATTTCCAAGCAAGGATAATGCTTTTTCTCTATATAAGTGATCTACCAGGTGAGGCTTCTCTTCATTTGTTAATGCTTTAACAAAAATGCATGAGTACTTGGCTTCATGGCAAATTTTAAATTGCTATCTCATTTATGTATCATGTTTTACAATGTTGGATTATTTTTAGTTAAACAGGAGAGAATAAATTTTTCTTGATATGATTACTATTATTTCCTTGAACACTTATGAAAATTTGGAGATATTTGATTCATTTTCACAGCACTTGCTCAGGAATGGCTAAAATTGATTAAAAAAATGTGTTTTATGAATAGGTATATTTAAATATATTACATTAGTAGTTGTGGTGGTTATTACTGAGTGTCAAATTGATTGGAATGAAGGATCCAAAGTATTGATACTGGCTGGGAAAGGTGGCTCAAGCCTGTAATCCCAGCATTTTGGGAGGCTGAAGCAGGTAGATCACGAAGTCAGGAGTTTGAGACCAGCCTGGCCAACCTGGTGAAACCCTGTCTCTACTAAAAATACAAAAATTAGCTGGGTGTGGTGGTGCATGCCTGTAATCCCAGTTGCTGGGTAGGCTGAGGCAGGAGAATGGCTTGAACCCAGGAAGCAGAGGTTGCAGTGAGCTGAGATTGTGCCACTGCACTCCAGCCTGGGTGACAGAGCAAGACTCCATCTCCAAAAAAAAAAAAAAAAAAAAAAAAAAAAGTATTGATCCTGGGTATGTCTGTGTTGGTGTTTCCAAAGGAGATTAACATTTGAGTCAGTAGGCTAGAAAATCCTTACTTAATCTGGGTGGACATCTTCTAATCAGCTGCCAGTGTGGCGAGAATATAAAGCAGACAGAAAAAACGTGAAAAGACTAGACTGGTTTAGCCTCCCAGCATACATAGTTTAATTAGATCCCATTTGTCAATTTTGGCTTTTGTTGCCATTGCTTTTGGTGTTTTAGACATGAAGTCCTTGCCCATGCCTATGTCCTGAATGGTATTACCTAGATTTTCTTCTAGGATTTTTATGGTATTAGGTCTAACATTTAAGTCTCTAACGCACCTTGAATTAGTTTTCATATAAGGAGTAAGGAAAGGATCCAGTTTCAGCTTTCTACTTATGGCTAGCCAATTTTCCCAGCACCACTTATTAAATAGGAAATCCTTTCCCCATTTCTTGTTTTTGTCAGGTTTGTCAAAGATCAGAAGGCTATAGATGCCTGCCCTACAAAAGACCCAGAAGGAAGCACTAAACATGGAAAGGAACAACAGGTACCAGCCATTGCAAAAACATGTCAAAATGTAAAGACCATCGATGCTAGGAAGAAACTGCATCAACTAATGAGCAAAATAACCAGCTAATATCATAATGACATGATCAACATCACACATAACAATATTAACCTTAAATGCAAATGGACTAAATGGTCCAATTAAAAGACACAGACTGGCAAATTGGATAAAGAGTCAAGACCCATCAGTTTGCTGTATTCAGGAGACTCATCTCACATGCAGAGACACACATAGGCTCAAAATAAAGGGATGGAGGGAAGATCTACCAAGCAAATGGAGAACAAAAAAAAAGCAGGGGTTGCAATCCTAGTCTCTGATAAAACAGACTTTAAACCATCAAAGATCAAAAGAGACAAAGAAGGCCATTACATAATGA
>NW_016812293.1:733567-745689 GCF_001698545.2 Rhinopithecus bieti | reverse complement strand
AGATTCAATGCCATCCCCATCAAGCTACCAATGAGTTTCTTCACAGAATTGGGAAAAAACTGCTTTAAAGTTCATATGGAACCAAAAAAGAGCCCGCATTGCCAAGACAATCCTAAGTCAAAAGAACAAAGCTGGAGGCATCATGCTACCTGACTTCAAACTATACTACAAGGCTACAGTAACCAAAACAGCATGGTACTGGTACCAAAACAGAGATATAGACCAATGGAACAGAACAGAGTCCTCAGAAATAATACCCATGCAGTATTTTTAAAAGATAATTTAATTGTGAAGATGATTTTAACATCTTGAGTCCATTACTATGTATTTTTTGGGGGGACTTAATGATTAAGAACTTCCACAAACTTAGCAAGATTTGAAGATTTTATGTTTAAGTGATGAAATATTTGTCAAAGATTAATAATATCCATTTTATTTTGCTACTATCCCCTTGAATATTTTCTTTTTTAATAGAATTCTTCTGATTGTCTTTATTTCTTCTTTATCAAAATAATACCAAGGGCATAATTTTAGGAGTCAGGTACTTTTAAAGATTTATTATAGAAAAAAAAGTAACTTCTATCCTTATGACTTTTAACATTTAATACCCATTTTTTTTTCTTGGCTGTTTTATCTATTTACCAACATATTATTTTAAAAAGTTGTTTATAATGTTAGGTCTTCATTTTCTGTTGTAGATATATATTATTTTCCTACCAGGAGAGATAACAACTTGCTTCTTTTTATCTTGTTGTTTCCACATTTCCAAAATGTTTATCATTTTTTGTTAATTACTTGTCAATGATTACGTATTTGTGACTATATAAACAGTATTTCCCACTAATATGTGATGTGCATTTTTTAAGCTCATCATTTAGTTTCTCTTAGAGTTCATAATTATCTCACTTTTCATTTTCTTTTAAAGCAAATAATTAACTCTTATGGAAGTGTAATTCTCCTTTCAAGACATTAAAATAAGGAAATATGTTAGTTTTATTTTTTGACTTGTAAACAACTCTTAGAACTCAAATTTTTCCCTTCCAATTTGGAAAGCATTATTTCTAGTCTTGCCTTCAGTTATTTTCCTAATCTTTCCCTTTATCTTCTGAATTATCTTCCTCTCTCTTCATTGTTGGATCCCATATCTTCCTCTAATGACTTGTCATTTTTGTGGAACACACGAACATCCAGCTACCAGAGACTTTGCATGTCTGAAAGGGACTTTATTATACCTTTCGATGTATTTCACCCATTTGTTAATGTTCATTTGTTGTGCTCTGGAATTTTTTTAGGTCTCTATACCAGTGCATAAGGGTTTATTCTTATTGGGCATTTGAGTGATATAAGTCTTGTCAATCAGCTCTGGCAATTTTCTGCTGTTATTACTTTGATAATTGTATCTTCTTTTTTTATTTTTTGTTTTAATTCTTTGGAGAATTTCAACTTTATCTTCCAGTGTTTTCATTGATTTAGTTTCAGTGATATTTTATCTTTCAGAGGATAATATATTTCTATACATAAAATTCTTCTAGTCCTTTTGACTTTTTTCTCTGTGTTCCCTTTTCATTTTTAGTTTTTTCCATTGTTTTCTTGATCTATTCCATTTAATAATCTACTCTCAAATATCTGCATTCCATATATTATATACACATACATGTGCGAGTACTATATAAAGAAATATTATATACACCACTATATATCTCTGTTTGCATATATAGAGATCACATTTTATTGAAGAAAATGTTACATGAATATGTAAATCACAATTGTATAGTTCACTGTATTTTCACAAGCTGAACATATTAAGGTAGTCAAAACTCAGATGAAGAAGCAGAATTTTACTACTACCCTTGAAACTTTATCGAATTCATATAAATGAATTCATGAGGGAGAGGGCAAGATGGCTGACTAGACACAGCCAGATGGAACAGTTCCCACTAAGGGATGAAGACGACTAGCATGCTACTAATAGGTCTTCAGAGGGAAGGCATCCAGAGTGGATGAATCAAAGACACAAGCTCCAGGAAAATGGGCGAGCTGAACTGGCAAGAAACAGCTAGCTCTGACCACACGTCTTTGGAACTCTGGCAGAAGAGACCCCTCAACCGCCAGGAACAATTGAGTTGGCAGGAAGAGCTGCTTAGAGAAGTGGTAGGGGCAGTAAGCCAGCCAATATGGAGGAGCCCAGAGAGTTTTGTGTAGGAGTATCTGTAGTGGAGCGTGGCCAGGGACAGTCATCCTCCTAGTGTCTACTTTCTCCCATAGAAAACATCAGCCATAGGGGAACAGCTGGTCCTGCATGCTCCAGGGCTATCTTGCAGATCAGATGGAGCTGGTCTAGCCCAAGCACCCTTTGGTCTGCTGGCCTCTCCCAGTGCTCAAGCCGGGCCATGCCTGCTTGCACGGTATCCTTTGGTGCCCCGGGAGCCCCCACCATAGCTTCTGTACTGGCAAGCAGAGAGCTCTAGCAGGACGGTACCTACAGCCATGCACCAGCTCACCCACTCTGTCCCCATAATGCAGCTTCTTTCGGGCTGATGTTCTGGATTCTACTTTTAGATATAAAAATTGTGAATATCTTCTTTCAACCTATGAGATTTTTTTCACTATTTTCGTTATTTGTTTATATTTTAGAATAAAAAATGTTACTTGGACGTGATGAATATCTTCATTCTCTGCTTCGGTAGTGAGGGTACAAGTGTGGCTTGCAGCCACACTGCAAAACTCCACAAGACACAAGTCTATGGAGTTTGCATTAACTGTGTGTTCTGGTAGCTATGGGAAATACAGTAAGCAGAATTATGCCTTTTATTTATAACAGCACTTCTCTTATTTGTTGAGTTCAGGGAAGCATTCCTACTATCTTCAGGGACACATTCCCCTATGTGCCTGCGTTTCCAAAAGCAGAGTCCATGTATTTCAACAATTTGAAAAGCAAATTGTCATTCTTTATGAGGGACACCTGTTATGATAGTGTATGTTTGGCAGAAAAGCATCTGGATTTCTAAATGCTACTTAAGTAAAACTATTAAACAAGTATATTAAAGTTCAACTGTCATGATTCTATTCCTGCTGTTAATGTTCCTGATAGTGTTAATTTTGTAAGCCTTCTAGTGTTCCATGGTAAAATCCTTTTTACGGTTTTCTTCTTGCAGCAATGAGTTTTCAGTTTTTTCACTGAGAAACAAAATTAATTCATTTTTTCTCATCTTAAAAAATCTGTTTATTTTGTCATTTCACAGGGACTTAAGAGGAAAGAGCAAAATTCTCTAATGTTTATTTTCAAATTTTCACTAATGACAGGATTACCATTTTCAATTGTCTCTTGTTCACAACTGTATACCTAAATAATTATGCTCATTAGGAAAAGATGTTTTGTATTACACACATATATATGCATATATAATTATATATATAACTACTGCAATCTGTAGATTAGAATAAAATATCATGCTCTGAATTGTAGATTTAATTTTCATTTATATCTAGAAGTCACTTAAATATAATATCATGTTAATATATTGACATATCAATAATTAGAATTGTCATTATAGCAATTTCGGGTACAAGCTGCAGAATAGTTACATGAAAGTTTAAGAAGATTCTGCCTGTTCTTTGTATATTAAAAAGTCCAGAGTATCTTTAGTTACCATTTACTCCATGAGCGCATAGAACTCTTCCTATTTCAAAGGTAATTCTTCAAGTACTCTCTAAAAATACATTTCAATATGTAAAATATTTTAAAACATGTGATATAATCCAAACTAATGAACACTTTTAGTTACTATATTATAGAAGGATGCATAAACATAATACATTAGAATATTAAATAAAAAAATCTTCAAAGATGCATCTAAAAGGATATTAAATGTGTTTGTAAAAAGAGATTTATTTGGAGATCTGTGTTCTTATTTGCATAATGATTAACACCAAGTTTTATTTACAAATGCATTGAGTATGGAAAGGAAAACAAGATATACATTTTATTATTTAAATTATATGATATTTATTTTGAAACCAATCTAATGTCCCGAATGCTCATATAAAGTATAAAATACCTTATTTTAAAAGTAGACACTTGAATTACCTTCTTTCTTTTTTTTTTTTTTTTTTTTTTTTGAGACGGAGTCTCGCTCTGTCCCCGGGCTGGAGTGCAGTGGCCGGATCTCGGCTCACTGCAAGCTCCCCCTCCCCGGGTTTACGCCATTCTCCTGCCTCAGCCTCCCGAGTAGCTGGGACTACAGGCGCCCGCCACCTCGCCGCTAGTTTTTTGTATTTTTTAGTAGAGACGGGGTTTCACGGTGTTACCAGGAATGGTCTCGACTCTCCTAACCTCGTGGATCCTGCCCGTTCTCGGCCTCCCAAAGTGCTGGGATTACAGGCTTGAGCCACCGCGCCCGGCCTTGAATTACCTTTCAAGATGCAAAATATGTTCCTTTGTGTACAATGAACGAAGCATCTACGTACTCCCTTATGTGATAAGATAGTTTTTTTTTTTCCCATTCACACTATCTACATATATCCATATTAATGGTTATGGACATCCATTGTATTTGTTTACTGCATACATTTGATATACTCAGGACCATTTTCCTTGCCCCTCCAAAGTGATGAGTGTTACAATGTAGTTGATGACAAGGTAGAACAGATTAATTCTAAGTGGGAATGAACATAGCATAAAAGGATGACTACGTGACACAGTGGGCTGTACTTGATGCAGGTATGGCTCTCACATGCTTTCTACGTGTCACATACTGTTAGCTGATATCATCCCCTCTCCTAAATAAAACAACAACAAGAAATATTTTTTAAAAGTCATCATGAGTCCTAATATTCCTAAATTCTAAGTAGTATGACCTTACTGAATATGGCTACAACAGAAAATCCCTAAGACATATTATTTTTTAAAAAATGTTAATCTCCAAGGAGTACAGAGAGAAACAGAGACAATCATGACTCTAAGTAGGGAGATATATTAATTACAATATGAGTTCCTACTAGGATGCTAACAAAAATGAGAAGGAAGAACTAGAAATGATAGATATTATGAAGGAATTATTAACACACTTTTAATCACTTGAAACAATAATAATTACAAGGAAATTCATCATTTTCCAATGTGATATCCACTCTTAAGATGAGTTCATGATATTTCTCATTTTTGTTCATGGCTAAATTTTTGGATCACCCTGGATAATTTGTCATCTTAGTCATTTAATATACAGCTCTATGCTTCTTCTAGGTGTCAATGTTGGCAGTTTCAAATCAATTTCTAGTTTTTTTGGTTTTTTTATGGGACACTAAATTAGAATGTGTTATTGTTAGTAGTGTTGAACACTGTCAGGTTGTTGAATATCCAATGGTTTCTATTTAATATTTCATTAAAATAAATTGTTTCCTATCAAAAAGACATCTTTATGAAGATAAATTGTCTCAATTTGTACAAGACATTTGTATATGATCTTATATATAGAAAACCCTAAAGACTCCAACAAAAAACTGTTAGAAGTAATAAATTGATTCAGCAAATGTACAGCATACAATATCAGTAGACAAAATTTATAGTATTTCTATACATTAACAATGAAGTACCAAAAAATATAAAAGGAGTTTTACTTATTTTGGTCCTATTTAAATAAACTTTATTTAAATAATGTCAAAAAATATAAAACACTTACGAATAAATTTAACCAAGGAGGCGGAAGACCTGTACAGTGAAAATCATAAAACAGTGATGAGAAAAAATAAGACACAAATAAATGGAAAACATCACATGTTCACAGATTAAACCAATTAATATTGTTAAAATGTCTATGGATACCCAAAATTATATACAAATTCCATGCATTACCTACCAAAAATACAATAACACTTTTTGCAATAATAGAAAAAATTCTGAAGTTTGTTTGGAACAACAAAAGTTTGTGAAAAACCAAAGCAATCATAAGCAAAAAGAACGAGGCTGGAGGTGATCTTGACATATAATACAAAGCTATAGTAATTAAAACAGTATGATCCTGGCATAAAAACAGATATATAAACCAATGGAACAAAATAGAGAGCTTATAAATAAATCCATGAATGTACAGTAAATTGATTTTTGACAAAGTTACCAACAACACAAATGGAGAAATGGCAGTCCCTTAAATTAGTAGAACTGGGACGCTTCAATATGCACATGAAGAAAACGATATTGGACCTTTTTCTCACCCTGTATACAAAATCAATTCCAAATGTATTGTAGAATTAAATATAAGACATGAAACTAAAACTATTACAAGAATACATGGGGGAAGGCTTCTTGGCATTAGTCTTGGCAAATATATTTTAGATATAATATCAAAAGCACAGGAAGCAGAGGCAACAATTAGACAATGAGATTGTATATTATATCAAACTAAAAAGATTCTGGATGAAAAAAGAAAACAAATCAACAGAGTAAAGATAAACTACAGAATGGAAGAAAATATTTGCAAACTGTATCTTCGATAAGGAGTTAAAATCCAAAATAAATAATGAACCAAACTACCCAGTGGCCAGAAGATATTCCAAAAAAATGAGCAAGGCACCTTAACAGACATTTCTCAAAAAAGAAATACAAATGACCAATAATTATATGAAGACGTAGCCAACATCACTGCCATTTCTCCCTTTGTGTTGTTGGTAACTTTGTCAAAAATCAATTTACTGTACATTCATGGATTTATTTATAAGCTCTCTATTTTGTTCCATTGGTTTATATATCTGTTTTTATGCCAGGATCATACTGTTTTAATTACTATAGCTTTGTATTAATCAGGAAAATGCAAATTAAAGGCACATTGAGCTACCACCTCCAACCTGCTAGAATGGCTATATCAAAAAGACAAAATTTAACAGGTGTTAGTGGGGATTTGGAGGAAAGGGAACTCTTATACACTGTTGGTGGGAAAGTAAATTAGTACGGCCATTATAGAAACCAGTATGGAGGTTCCTCAAAAAATTAAAAATAGAAATACCATATGATTCATCCGTCTAACTACTGGGTATATGTCCTAGGGAATGAAATCAGTATGCCAAAGAGATATCTACACTCTCTTGTTTATTGTAACACTATCCACAATAGCTTAGTAATGGAAGCCACCTAAGTGTCTCTGGATGGACGAATGGATAAGGAAATTGTGCTATGTATACACAATGGCATACTACTTAGCCTCAAAAAATAATGCAATCCTGTCATTTATAGACAGTAAGAATGAAATTAGAGGACATTATGCTTAGTGCAATGAGCCAGACAGAAAGAAAAATATTGCATGATCTCACTTATATGTGGAATAAAAATCTGCATTCATAGAAATAGAATGATGGTTACCAGGATTGGGACAGGGAAGTGGCACAGGGAGATGTTGGTCAAATAATACAAAGTTTTAGTTAGACAGAAATAATAAATCTTGGACATTTATAGTACACATTTGTGACTATAGTTAATAACTGTTATAATTGAAATTGTTAAGAGAGTAATTTGAAATGTTCTTATCACTAAAACATAAGTATATGAGGTATTTGATATGCTAACTAGCTTGATTTAATTATCCACAATGTATACAAATATCAAAATATTACATCATATACCATATATATTGTTTGTATTTGTCAATTAAATACATAAATAAATTGCATAGATTTCTATTCCAAATTGAGCATTTGTATGTGACTTTGAACTGGTCACTTTGTCTCTCATAATAGCCTTAGTCCTTCTCCTTTGAAAATAAGAGTAGGAATAATCTACTTCTCCAGATTTCTATCTCAATTGTATAAAATACTCCCTTAAATGTATCAACATATTACCTTGGAACATAGATAATGTTTATTAATTATAGAAATGATTATTACCATTAATAATCATTAATAAGTATATATTCCACAGCAACCCTTCAGAAAGACTTTACACTGAATATTGTTAATAATTTAAGAATATGATTAAAGTTGTGTAGTCAAATAATTTTAATTTGAATAAAGTTAAAAATAATTATTGGTAAAACCTATGAAGATTTCTAGAATCATTAATATGCTGAGATGTTGTGACCATGTCAGAAGAATTTTTATTTGCACCAGTTCCTAAACATATTTGACTACTTAATACTGGCAGAGGTGGGGGTGTTTATCTGAAGAATTGCATTCTATGGATTTATACTTCATCATATGCTGCTTCATAATTGCTGTCCTCATCTTTTCATCCTAGGTACATTTCCCAGCTCAGGTTTAGAAAACGTGGACATCTTCAACTTATGATGCTTAAGGGCCTATCAATTCATTTATCATGTAAATTTAAGCTACTTTAGAATGGTTGTATATGGAGCATATTTAGTCATTTTGGTCAATTTATGTGAAAATTAACATCTTTATTCATATATCCTGATACATTTTTTCCACAGTTTTCATTATCTTTAACACATAAACACTGTTTTAAGACAGTTGCAATAAAACCAATATAATGTTGTATATTAAATAAAAACCAGTTTTTATTCTCAACTAGAATTGCATATTGAGAATTGCCTTTTATAAAGCAAAAGCTCAAAGAGATGTGATTGTTCACTTTAAGAAACATTTATGTGCTAAATGCTTCACTTGAAACACCCTTTTAACTTTTTGGCCTCATTTTCAAACCTCAAAACTATTCATCTTGTATATGACCACAGACAGAGTGGCAATGAAATCACACCATTAAAACCAAGACCCAGTAATTAATTCTGAAGTGCTTAATTTGTCAAATAAAAGTCACCATTGAATCTATAAAAACATAACTAAACAAAGATGAATTAAATTAGTTGTGAAGAAGTTTCTTGGAGGTAGGAAAGTGATTGTAATACTAAATCATCATTTAAAATATAAACGATTTAAGGAAGTGTTCCAGTAAACAATGAAATACAAGTCCATCCTTAAGAATATTGTACAATTTCAAAAACACCAATATAATGCTTTGTATTTGGTCCAAAATTATTACCCATGGTAGTATTTTTGCAATATCAGGTTGATGAGAAAGAAAAAAAACAGTAAAAATAAACGGGTGTTCATCCTGTTTTTTCACCATTTAAAAATTCATGTGTCCCCAGCAGTTTATCTAATCTCTGAAAGTTTAATTCTAATTATTTTTTTGAGACAAAGTCTCATTCTATGGCCCACGCTGGAAGGCAATGGCATGATCAAGCTCACTATAGTCTTGACCTCCTGGGCTCAAGCAATTCTCTCACCTCAGCCTCCCAAGTAGCTGGAACTACAAACTCATGTCACCACTCCAGGTTAATTTACTTTTATTTTTTGTAGAAAGGGGGTCTTGCTATGTTGCACAGACTGGTCTTGATCCCTACCCTCAAACCTTCCTCCCACCTCAGCCTCCCAGGGTGCTGGGATTATATGCATGAGCCATCACATTGGGCTTAGTTTCTAGGAGTTGCAATAAATAACATATTTTCCATAAGGTGATTAAGAGATTTAAAAGACATAATCCATTAAAATGTCTAACATGTATCCTCTTACTGTGTTTCTTAAAATATATATATATTTTTTGAAAAAAAGATTATGCATATCCACTTCACTTTTTGTTTAATTATTTGTATCTTTGATTTGAAAATTATGTTTATGAGAAAAGCTCAATTATTTAAAAGGGATGTAATAACTGTATGGTAGTAGAAATGGAATTCAGGTTTTTAAATAATCTTCTAGGCCAGAGATCAGATTATGTGTGAAAGAAGGAAATTGTAAGGAAGATCAGATTATGTGTGAAAAAAGGAAGTTTTATTTATGTTTAGTGTTTTAATTTTTTGGAAGAATGCATTTAACTGCTTTACTATGCTGATGCTTTTTTTTTTTTTATTTATTTACAGAATATTTGTTTTTAACTTGTTTATCTTAAAGGAATAAAAGTTGAGTGCATTGTAATTTATGTTATTCAGAGGATTGATTAAAGGCAATCTAGATGATTAGGTACAAAAAACCAATAAGCATTTCTACTTATATTTTCATTTGTGGTGAATATATTTCATACTAACACTGCTCTTTTTTGCTTATTATAAATTTGGCATTTTAAAACACTATAAGCTATGCACCAAATGAAATGAATAATTCTACAAAATCGCCTGCAAATGTTTAACTAAATGTATTATATAGTGCTCTAAAGTGTTGCTTTTCAAAATAGAGAACTTATGGTGATTTCATCATTTTTAATAATCATGTAAGCTAATTGTTACATTAATTTAAAGTGTTTTAGTTAGATAAAACATTGCTATTTTTAAATAGTCTAATACTTTTACATCTCATTTTTCTGACAAATTAGTCAAGAAGGAGCCCAGTATATTTTTTCATTAAGGAAGATTATGTTGGAAATCAATTTTCTTAAAGTCCCGTGATCTATTATTAAATATATTTGAAAATGTCTATAAAGAATAGAAGAAATACATTTTAATGTGATGACTGCATGTATTATCAATTTTTTATTTGTTTTCTTCCTGCTCTAGGTAACTCTTGATGTAACTATAATTTTAAAGCAAATTGTTACTAAAATGTTGGCATTTTAATAATTGCATTTCAAAATTGTGTTTCAAATGTTCATCGCTGTAATCATTCTCACCTGTGGCCTTCAAATGGCCGGGCGCGGTGGCTCAAGCCTGTAATCCCAGCACTTTGGGAGGCCGAGACGGGCGGATCATGAGGTCAGGAGATGGAGACCATCCTGGCTAACACGGTGAAACCCCGTCTCTACTAAAAAATACAAAAAACTAGCTGGGCGAGGTGGCGGGCGCCTGTAGTCCCAGCTACTCGGGAGGCTGAGGCAGGAGAATGGCATAAACCCGGGAGGCGGAGCTTGCACTGAGCTGAGATCCGCCACTGCACTCCAGCCCCGGCGACAGAGTGAGACTCCGCCTCAAAAAAAAATAAAATAAAATAAAATAAAAGAGTAACAAATGCTAAGTGTACACGTTTTATACATGTCTGCAATGTAAAAGGTAGTCTAAGTTTTTTCAGTTCTGTATTAAATGGAGAGTAGGGAAGAAAAAAATGCCTTTCTGTAAAGGTGTATTTTTAAATTATTCAGTAAAATGTTAGCTTTACTGAATCTCTGACTTAGAAGAAAAAACGAATAATGGGTAGGAGACCTACCCATCTCTTGTTCATTGACTGAAGGCCCTATAACAAGATAGAGCAGTAGGAGAAAAGTGTGTACATATTTCTGACCTACCCCTGAAGCAGGTTGTACAATCCTCAGGTGAGAGGTGTCCTCCTCTATACCGAGAGGAGAACAACATCCTTGTAGACAAAGACGAAGGAACACAGAGAGGAATCTGAACCAGGAATCTTTGCTAAATTTCCTCCAGTTTCCTACGCTTATGACCTTCTTCAGGGATAAGTCAGAAATTATTTTCTGCACATGCTGCTTCTCAGATTCCTTCAGGTAACATACTCAAAATGTCAAGGTGCCATACTTTGGGGTAGTACGTTCTGAACTCCATCAGGAGCATGAACATGGACACATTTCAGATGAGAAATAGTCACAAATCATAGTTTGTATGGCCACAATTTTTACGCCAATCCCAGAGAGCAACAACTTACATAGTTAAATGTCAGATATCTTTCATGCAGTCATAAAATACTGTGGTTCAAAAGTGATTTTCATTATCAGATTCATGGTTTCCTTTAGCACTTACATACAGAATTAGAAGACTTTGTCTAATTTCAGTAAGGCTAATGTCCGGAGCCATGAGGCCTGGAATTAGCCGACCTCTGTTGCTTGATCTCCGCAAAGCGGAGACAAGAGGGCACATTCCCGGGTTCTTTATTTACAAACCCTTCCCGCACGCGCCAACCTTTCCCGCGCGCGCGCAAACATTTTCCCGCCCAGGAAGATATGCAGCCCAGGGCGCAGGCGCGATCCCGCGCCCGGGAAAAGTACAAACCCACGGCGCATGCGCGATTGTAATTTGAGAAGACCCGGCCCCCCATCACCGCCCTGGCCCAACCTCTTCCCCTGCCAGCCTATATAAGGCATGACCCTACACTCAATAAAGGAGACTTGATCAGGCTGTTTGTCTTGTCTCCATTTCTTGTGTTTTCTTGTCTCCTCCATTCCCACTCCCCCTTCCAGGGCC
>NW_016812293.1:712565-732912 GCF_001698545.2 Rhinopithecus bieti | reverse complement strand
TTTCTTGTGTTTTCTTGTCTCCTCCATTCCCACTCCCCCTTCCAGGGCCCGTTCGACTATCCTGCAGGTCGGGACAGGCTAAAATTTTAGTAGAGGTTCTCCTTGACTGTAGCTTTTTAAATCTGTGTTTTTAAAGTATTCAGTAAAATGTTAGCTTTACTGAATCTCTGACTTAGAAGGAAAACAAATAATAGAAGGGCAAAACCACTATTTTGCCCTTAAGGAATGCCTATTCCATCAATAAACAACAGATAAAACAAAACAAAACAGAAAGTATCACCAGAACACTATAGTTCAATAGATGACATCTTTGTATATCTGAGGAAATAAATACAAATGCAAAACTTAATTCACTGAAACTCCTGTAGGTTTGAAAAATTCATCTCAGATGCTGTTATCACAAACTTTCCTTTTCAAATTCTCACATTTAGAAAGCTCTTACAGACTAAGATGTGAGCCCTCTAAGAGGCCTAGATGTTCAGTATTCCTAAGATTGTCTTAATAAGAAAACATCAATTTGTATTACCATACTGTGTCTGTGAGAGTGTGTGTACGTGTGTGTGTGTGAGAGAGAGAGAGAGAGAGAAGGAAGGAAGGAAGGAAGGAAGGAAGGAAGGAAGGAAGGAAGGAAGGAGAGAGAAGAAAGGAGGAGGGAAGGAAGAAAGGAAGGAAGGAAAGGAGGGAGGGAAGGAAGGAAGGAAGGAAGGAAGGAAGGAAGGAAGGAAGGAAGGGAGGGTATGTAACTGTTGCTTCTTCCTGACATTATTATTTTATTGTTACTGTTATTCTTCCCCCTCAGTACACTTTCTCTGTCTGGGAATCTTCGTTATCTTTTACAATTCATTTTTACCATTGCTGCCCTGGAGATTCTCACATTCCTTATTGATATTTACTACTGCAGTATTTTTCTTAACATTTTGTTCATAATTACTGTGTTATTTAGCACATTGAATAGTAGTGACATGTTTTATAGGTCTATTTCTAACTCACACTCCCAACAGTGTTGGCATTAAAAGTATAGATTACACTTTATTTATTTTTGTATACACTCCACATAGCAAGGGCTTGACACATATTAGCACTCTAACTATACTCACGCCAGAGGAAACCCATTGTTCACATACTCTGTGATGCTCAGTTTACACCATATTTATTTTAAGGGAGGAAAGAAATATAGTCTTTTAAGGGTATTTCTCAACCAATTTGATGACATTCACACTTCTTTTCATTGAACACCTGCAGCAAAGGTCAACTGCAAAATAAATTGAGCTTCGATCCCAACAGCATCAGAAATCAAACTCTTCACTTTTTTACAGTTATAGCTGGAAAACGTCTTAATTGTGATGTTGATTAATACACAACCCAAAGGGGAAAAAAAAAGCAGAAAATGCCAAATACTTCTACATCACAATTAGTGACAAAATCCTATAGGGAATAGAGATATAATGAGATTAATTTATAAACATGAATACTCTGCGGAATACTCTTATTTCATGTTTATTACATGGAAAAGAAAACTTCAAACAAATCCCTTGTGATTGTGAGCAGTTACACTACCTTTTTCCATGGTGTCTTTTTCACCTAGCCATTTGTATGGCACTTCATCCAAATATACTAACATAAAGCATCGAACTTGACCACTGTTCATCCTTCATCATCTTCTGCAACCTCATAGAGCAATAAACCATTCATGGTATCCCTAAGGTAGTTCAACCAGGATATCAAATCTTAAAATGGTGACATGGACAGAGTAACATGGTAAAATAGAAGGATCTGATGGCAGCTGAACAGTTTGGAATCATCTTTAAGTTTTGGACTTTTTAACTTGTTTTTTTTTTTTCTTTAATTTGTTGTACTTCAGGATGCACTATGTTATGAGGATTTCTTAGATAAATAATACTTGTGTTATTTTTATATGCAAGACAACTTTTCAGTCAACTCAGTCACCTCTGTGACTCTAATTAAAAGAGAAAATAGGTTTCTGTAACTGATATATAGGGAAGGTCACTTGATTTTTTTCACCTTTCTTCACTACCTGAAAAGTAAATGGCCTTAACTATATTTCTTTCCTCGAAATTTGAAAGTGCTTAATACTTTATAGGTGTGCAAGCAGCATTTACAATCACAATTCTACAACATGTGTAATATTTTGTGTCAGCAGTTACATAGCAGACAAGACCACAGTTCCTTTTAATTTCACTAGCTGCTTGTTTCTTGCTCCAGTGCTTCCTTAAGTTCGTATCATCAGCAAACTAAATGTATTTACAATAGCTACTTTTTAATATTAAATTTTAAGGAGCAGAACATTTAGCATAGGAAAATAAGCATTATTTAGTGTTTCTTTAAACCAATATAACGTCTTATGGATTTGGTTTAAGACTTTTTGGAATAATCTCATTCACCTCTCAAGACAATAGTGAGGGCAATGTGGAATTTTAATATAAATGGCAAATTTTAGGCAAGTATAAAACTCTCACCATAAATAGACCCATCCTGGAGATAATCAGATTAATCACTAAGTTAAAAAAATAGGAAGTGAGAAACTCAAAGGAGTAAGAATATCATCTTTTAAAATGAGAATGTCTATTGAGATCATCAAATTGATAATAGAGATTATTATATATAATAATCTAATACTGTATATAATCTAATATTCAGAAACATAGTATGTTCTTTTTAATGTGGCAGTGATTTACTGTCCATGTATATCCTGCTTGGAGTTTTTGGAGTAATTTTTACTCTGGAGTCTTCCTGGCATTTGCTTTAGTAAGTGAGATATTTAACAATGTTGCTTAAGGGCCCACTCTACAGAGTAGTGCGCCAGGTGAAAAAGCAGTATATGCAATAAAGTAGAAGACACAGAACTAAGGTATATAATCAAACAAGAACTTAAAGTATTCAACAAATAATTTGTCTCCTGAGTTTGTAACTTATAGAAAAAAAAGAAATACGGTAAGGTAATTAAAATGATTTGTTTTTTCTGTTTATGAAGGGCGAAGAGGCTATAGTCCTCTCCTCCCTTTTTGTAAATTGTTTGTTTTTTTTTTGGAGACATAGCGAATCTGAGTTTTTACTCTAACTCTTGGGATTGAAATAAATCTCTCTAGGGATTAAGACCAGTTTCCAGTTTTTACAATGAAGAAATATCACCAAGTTCCTAGTTAAATGACTTATAGATTTATAAAAATATATTTCCAGAATTAGTTCATAAGTGTTTTAGGAATACTGCCACAAAAAAGAATCCCTTTGATTTGTTGAAGTTATTATTCTTCCTCCTGTATTGCTATATGAAATGTGTGACATTTTGTTCTAGCTTTGTAGTTGCTTTCATGCCAACTTACATGCATATAAATCTGCCAATGCTAGTATTAAACTGTCTTTTGTCTCCTATATTGGTATAGAAGGGTCTTCTGCTAGTAGGAGTATTTTACATTCTCAGCATAGACACTCACATACACACGTACATATATACATGCACACCTAAGAGGACATAAGGGGGAATCATGGTAAATTTTAAGTTGAAATATTATAGAGATACATACATAATTGCTAAAAGAACACAAATTGAATCTGCTTAGACTTAGATTAGCAATTCTCAAATTTTGTGTCCTGAGATAAGGAGATTGAAAAGTATTTCTATGATCAAATTATTTTGGAGGTGATTCTTTCCTTCCTTCCATTCTATATGTTTTAATTTTTACAATGTGTATTAACATATGAATATCTTTGCAATAAAGAAAATATTCTGGATCCTTTTTTATGTTTATAAATGTATTCACTACTGACACATTTTCTGAGCATATAGCCAATTTACATATCTTAGAAATGCCTTCTTCTGAATTACTTTTTGTGAAACACTGACCTTGCTAGAATAAAGAAAGAAAGAAAGATTAATGCATGGCAGAAACTTCAGAGAGTGTGAAGATTGAAAGAGGTATGACGACAGCAAATGAATGCGATAGCAAATGCTAGGCAAGCATAAAACTCTTACCATAGTTTGAAGAGTGCAGGAAGATATGTCTCTTTCTCTCTCTCTCTCTCTCTCTGTGTGTGTGTGTGTGTGTGTGTGTGTGTGTGTGATAACAAATAGGCATATCCTGGAGACAATCAGATTAATCACTAAGTTTAAAAAATGGGAAGAGAGAAACTCAAAGGATTTTGTGAAGAAAATAATAATTAGAATAAGCTACACACTAAATGTAAAAAATAAAATAAAAATTTCCAAATGTAACAGCACTACTATGACAACGTCACCAGTCACCCAAATAGAGAAATGCTGGGAGAGAGGGGTGGGAAATGGGTATCATTAATGGAGACAAAAATATAGTTAGATACAATGGATAAGATCTAGCATTAGACTGCACGACAGGATGACTACAGTAAGCCATACTTTGTTGTACATTTTGTAATAACCAGGAGAGTACAACTGGGATGTTCAAAATACAAAGAAATGATGAATGTTTGAAGTGATGTATATCCCATTTACCCTGATATGATTATTATACATTGTATGCCTGTATCAAAATATCTTATGTACCCCCAAAATATATACGCCTATTATCTACTCATATAATAAAAGTAAAAACGAATGGAGAAATTCTGTAACAGATTTAGATAACATTCGTATGTAATACATTTTATTAACAAATCTGTGTCACTATATCATTTTTTCAGACATAGTGTAGTTAAATACAATAATTAAGCAAAAATAGTAATCTTAAGAGCTAGAACTTTTAAGCAAAGCCTTAGAGAACTGCAGTCTCAGGCATTTAATCTATAAGGAAAGGATATATTTATTAAGCGATCTCTTCCTCTGAGTACTCTGGTTCTTTGCATGTCTATTTTCATAAAAAATAGAGACAAGGTGCAGTGTAAATCAGTCAGTCCTAAGAGCAGGACAGCTCATAAGTTGTAGACTTGCTAATATAACAAAGACCTCTAATTGTAAATGTCTGTGAGGTTTACTACATTCACAGTTACTCTCAACACAAATGAAATGGAAAGTAGGTAAACATAGAATTAAAAAAAATATTTAAATATAAAATAAAATCTAAGAAATTTAAGAATTTAAGAATTTTACTTAAGAATTTTAAGAAGTATTTAAATAAAAAATCTAAGAAAATCTAAGAACATTGACTAAGTGCTATGATTGGAATGTGTTCCTACCAAAACTCCAGGGTTGAAACTTAATCCCCATTGAAACAGTCTTGGAAGATAGAGACTTTTGGGAGGTGTTTGTATCACGTAGGCTCTGCCCTCATGAATGGGTTAATGCCTTTATAAAAGGGCTTGATGGAAGATGTTTACTCCTTTTTGCCCATGTGCCTTCTGCCATGTGAGGATACAGCTTTCCTCTCCTCCACAGAACTCCTTCCTTCTGCAGCATTCAAAGTGCCATCTTCAAAGCAAAGAGCAGCCCTCACCAAACATTGAATCTTTCCTTGCCTTGATCTTAAATTCCCAGGCTCCAGAACTTGAAAAATATTTTTTTGTTCTTTGTAAATTACTCAGTTTCAAGTATATTTTATAGCAGCATAACATGGTCTAAGACACCAATATATTTAAATAGATTACTTTTACTTTTAAAAGGTATTTTCTCATTATAAAATTGCTAATATGGGTTGCTCATAACAGATTACTTGTTTCTCATTATGATGTGCTCTTACCAAATACATAACTTATAAAATTAAAATATGTTTCAGAATGATTTAAAATTAAACTGACTTTCAATTTACAGTCACTAAATTTTTCAAAAGTATAACTTTTATATAAATGTAGACTATTAAAGAAAATTTAAACTCATATAAACATATATTTCTCTATAACTCTTACTACATGTATCTTTACTTTTTCATATGCTCTTAATAAATTATAGTGAACATAAAATTAGTATTATACAAAATTATTTGTTATTTAAATTAACCAAAATAGAAGGAATATAGTGTTGTTAATTCTTCCAATCAACCAATCAAGATTCAATAAAGATTGCATATTTTCACTTACATTAAAGCAAGGTAAATTCTAGTAGATTTAAGAGCATATTGGTGAGTATTAGAATACACTTCACAGTCATTTTTTAAATATAATTGCTCACTAATGGGGGTCATCGTTCATTTGCAAAGGGTGCTTGAAAGAAAGTCTTAAATTAGGTGAAGTTTTCTTTCAGTTTACAGAACAACTCATTTTGTAATTTATTCCCATTCCCTTCTTTTTTGTCCAGGTCACCAAGTACCCTCCTGCTGTCTTTAATGCTTCCTCTGCAAAATAATTCATTCTCTTGAGTTGCTACTATTCTTTTACTTTTTAATAGACCTTTATCCTTTAAAACCCATCCTGTCCATCAGTGAAGTGTCACACAATAATGTTAGTTGAGGTTCAACGGGAAGGAAGAAATATCTAAATGGTAAAATCCAAGATATCAGAGGCAAGTTATTGGAAAATAATTTTGGAAATATGTATTAGGCTTTTCAGTTCCTAACAGATTATTGAATGCAGAGTACCACAAAATCTTCCAAGATTTATTAGTGCCTTTTGGGAGTTTGGGCAAAAAATGAAAACCATAATCAAAGCAGCTACCTCTCGATGGTGTAATCTTCATGTTGAAGAGTTTGGAAAGTTTCTGCCTGATTGATATTTCCTTTCACAGTAGATATGCACCATTGCCCTTGATTGCTTTTTCTGAAATTCTTTGATTAGAATTACTCCTAAGAGCTAAACCATGAATACATGCACCCACTTATTTGGAAGCTGTTAACAGCTTCCAAAAACAAACAAGCAAACAAGTAATCTGCTTGTTCATATTAGAGAAATTGTGCCAGCACCTTGTTGGATAATTCACTGGCTACTGAGGATATGAACACAAATATTCTTTAAACAACATCTCTCTATAAATACCTTTAAGACTAATTCATATTTGGCAGTCAACCTTAATGTGGACTGTTTATTTAGAAATCTAATTTCTGCTTAATATGTATATTTCTACATACAAGTCATAGTAATGGTGTAAAACAATTAATGTGAAACTTCTGCACAGACACTCATTAAAGACTTGAAAGCCATGTGTATTTCCTTTTTTTTTTTTTTTTTTTACAGACAGGACAGGATGATTAAAAGAACAAGTAGAAATTCATTGACTGAGCTAATATCATTATTTTTAGGATGAAAGGTTAGCATGCTATATAAGAAAGTGGTCATTTGCATGTGATACTAACTGCAGAAGACAGTCCCTGAGGAGTTTGGCAGAATGCCTCGTATTTCAGAAGACATTTAGCTTTGATTCAAACTTTGAAAGAAAAAAATGGGATAGTTCTTTTTTTCTCAAGTATGCTTCTTAACTATGGTTATTATCTTAAAGATGATTTACTCTTATCATAGAATACATTTTAGTAGCAAATTGGTTGATCTGAAGAGATGTTTTTTCATTCCTAATTCAAGTTGGTTTATTCACTGGTTGGGGAATATTTCAAGAGTCAATCTGAAAAATATTCACACCTTATATCTAAAGACTAGTTTAAACTCAGAGCCTGTTAAAAACATAGAGACATAAGAATTTAGGCATTTGGAATTTTATAATTAGACTGTAATATTTACTATTAGAAAAGTAATGAATAAAATTAATGACAACCTACTAAAATGCATGTAAATAAAACTCTCAGTCTAGGTTCTGTGTAATAGTGCAGTGTTTGGAAATTGAAAGCATCTTTGTTCATAATCTCACAATAATAATTTAGACACTTTTTTATAAAATATAGATACAAGAAAAATGGAAATAATATTATTCTCATTGCTTTGTTTAGTTGAATTATATCTGAAAACGAAAGGTACAAATATCAAATGTTGAGGAGAGACTCAAAAATGGTGACACTTTAAAAACATTGTCAAGTTTCAAAGATGACTTGATGATGTAAATGGGTGCTGGGTTGTTATTTTAATAAAGATATCAAAATACAAGTTTTAAAAGAAAATAAAAGATTATATTTTCCCGTTTCTTCTTGGAAGATTTTTTTTTCAAATTAGAAGTACTTAGAAAATGTGGTGTTTGTCACTACCCAGGCACACATACACAAGCAACTTTAAAATATTATTTTTCTTTATTGTCTTTATAATGTGATTTATAGACTGTCTTGAACACTAACTTTAGAAGGCATAATAACATTTAGTAGCAATGATGCTTATGGTCAAGGCAAGAGGTGCACACAATGGATTATAGAGTGAAGTTTGAAAGAATAAAATTGTGTATCCCCCCTCATGCAGCTTACCCCAAGTTTAATGCTACAAATATTACTCTTGCAACATTTCTCCAAAGTGTAAATTAAGGATTCCCAACAAATGAGAAAAGGGCATCAGGACTGGTTCTTATTTTCATCCTTTTGGTTACTATATGCCCAGTGAAACCAAGGACAGGGTAGGGCAAAGGGAGAATTAGCAGGTGTCTTTGATGGCTCTCCTAGTTTTGAAGACATAATAACAAAATAATCCCATTGTTTATGACTGTCTTAAAGGTTACTACAAGTGAGAATTTACTTCTGGGTATCTTAGAATTTCTGTAAGTTTTAATTGGGGTTCATTTGACAATATATATGTCCATGTTGTTCTGTATTTTATTCTCTGGATTGCATTCCGGGGCAGTGGTACACAGAGCACACAAACAAGAAGTCTGTGTGTTAGGGTAGGTTAAATTTTTGTCTGTTTCAAAATGTTAAAGTTTTCTAGGATAAAATAAGTCAGAGAGGATGCGTGGCTTCTTACTATGAGTGATAGCAGGATTTGGATGTTTTCTCAGAAAAGCAACAGGAAATAGGCTAAAGGGTTTCTTTTAGTTCACCTTCAAGCCAGTCTAGAGAATGGCCCAAATAATCACACACATACACATTTAATTTGTACTCAGCTACTTCAGCACTAGTTGACCCATGCCTAACAACAACCCAAGTAAATCAGACAAAGTAAAATGAATATAATGAAACTTTATACTCTTTTTACAGGTGCCTTTGATGTTTATATTAATCAAATAATGCTAATATCTGTATATATATGAATGTATGTTTGTGTGTGTATATACTTATGTGTGTGTATATATATATATAGATATTTGCACATGAACTTAGCATATCAATCTATCTTTATGTTTCACTGGGTTGATGACAAAAATGTAAAAGAGACAGTTAGGGAAACACAGATTGTGTGAGTAATATGAAATTCTGCATCTGTAATCCTGTATAGCTGTGTTTGTAAAGGCAGGTAATTGGTTTAGGTTTTATTTGGTTTCCAGTTTGAACATCTCTTTCTGCCTTGAAGTTATTCTGAAATGATAAATTTCTTTATTTTTATTATGCTCTTTCTAGCTAGAGTTGATATAAATCCCATATCCCCTTAAGAGCTAATTCTTCCAGAATTACATTAGCCCATTAATGATCTACACTTCTGGTTCCCTATGAAACTAGTATCCTTAGAGACATATATTGAAATGACTGTATCACATAAATTGACCTGGTAATTTACATATTATTTTAAATTATTTATGCACAATTTTAAGACAACTGAGTAGCCCATTTTGTATTAAGATAAAATATATTCTTGTTAATACTAGCAAAAATCTCTCAAATTTATCCATTTTGAAGCTTACTTGCAAATCTATTGTATGTATGGATAATGAGAGAATGGCCACTATGCCATACAGTATGTTTAACCAGATTACATTTATGTTCTAGTTTAGTACTGATTAGTTCATGTTCATTAGTTCATGTTATGTTCAAGAGTTTTAAGTTTATTAACTTATGTTTAAAAACATGGATAATCAATTTCAGTAAGCCTGAATTTAATCCTTACAACATTTATTCAGTGTTAGCACAAAGCTGTGGTTATGGAATTATATGTAAGCTAAAATAAAGAAGTTTACATTTCCAATTCTGACTGTCTTACCTGGAAACTGAAAACAATGCACATTTCAGGTTCCTTTTTAAATTTCTTTAGGACTGCTAAATAGAGGAAGTCTATATATGCTTGGATACATTGACCTGAAATCTTGTCATTCTTCAACTTCCCTCTCTTTTATAGTCTCTATCTATATATATATATAATTCAAACACTTAAACATGCAAATTTGATCCTTGCAAGTGTCCAGTCTCTGCTCTTCCTTCCACCATCACACCCATCTAAATTCAATTGATTATCAAATATTTGCTGATTCTAAATAATACAAAATAATAAAACCTCTTAAACATAGTTGGTCTTTGGCACTGCTGCTTTTCCTCCTCTACAATTTTATTTACACTACAAAGGCCTCTTGATTAGTCTTTTTACATATAATTTATTTGATTCTTAACCCATCTTCTGCATGGTCAAGGACTATATTAATTAGGTAATATACATGTGCAAACAAATATCCTGGCTGTAATGGGCTATTCACACTTACCCAACATACCATATTGTGGTATCTGTAGTAATACAACATATTTATTCCTCAAAATCTCCCAGAATTATATCTAAAAACAATAAGATGAAAGGTTGGAATAGCCCATTCAAAATGTGTGCCATTAATAATCAGAATACTAGCCCAAGCAACATAATTCTAATAAAATATTGATAGAAAAAAAGGTAAGGTACAATTATCAATAAATAAAGCAGAAGTAAATATAATAATTTCATTTAAAAAGGTGACAGTAGCTTGAAGAAAAGAGTATTAAAAAAGAATTCATTTCTTTGAGTTGTGGAGACAACGGCAACATTCAGAAAAAATATGTAAGATTTTGGTAAGACTCCCTACAGCTGGTATATGACCAATCCTGGCCAAGAGGAAAAATAGGATAAGTATGAATGTCCTGGCCCTGGAGAATTTTACTGGGTTAGAGACTCATTATCACTTGTTGTTTCTTGATGTGAGAAACATAACTTCTGTGTTATGCTGACAAATTTCTCTCGTCTATCACTCATGAGCTAATTAATATTACAAGAATGTGCTATAGCAGAATGGACTGTATATCAGTACATGGTCTTCCTAACACCCGGGATTCATTTCCCCTGCTCTTAACCAGACAAAGATTTGTTCAAATGAATCTCTATGATGTCTTCATATATCTACACTAAAAATAGTATTTTCTGTGCATCTATTCATTTTTGTTACTCTTTTATTAGAATCAGCATATGTCACTTAAAACGTTTCTTTGATAATTTTGTTAGATTTAAATTCTTCCTTATTAGGATGTTTTAGTAATTCTTGGTCTATGATCTCATTGACTATTAAGATGCCTTCTACACTGGGAAAAATTCAGTGAAATGTAAATAAATTTTAACTCAACATACTTTAATTCTTTCAATAGACTGTCCTTTGTTTGTTGTTTTGGTTTCTTGCCATTTCCTCTATAAACCTGAGATCCTAACAGCTGACATTCTAAGTAACAATATCTGAGTCAATAATGACTCTAGGAGGAAGAAAAACCTAGCATTATTTCTTACTGCTATAACTGCAGCCATTGAACATCTGAAGCAGCTGTTCATCTGCCAGCAAAGAAGGTATATACATACACTTCTTATCCAAGGCTGAAGAGTTGCAGGCCCACTGATGTGAAAACAGTACAGGATTCATTAACAATGCATTCAGCCCAAATTTTGGCAACACATCCTAAAAAAACTATGGAGCACATTTTGTAATTAGAAAGAAATTTACACCAGAACCAGAGACAAGGTAGCATCGAGCAATGAAATAATTACTTCTGAAATCAAGGTACAGCAGAGGATTACTAGAGTTGAATTCTCCATGTTAATGTTGTCTTTAGCAAGGTATAAAACAGGAGGTACCCTGGTGATAGATAGCTAGGTGAGTAGGGTGCTTTTTGTAATTTTATATATCAATGTTTATTCATAAATTCTAAAACAGAATATTTTATCTATTTTCTCTAAAGCAATAGAAAGTATAGCTAAATTAAGCTGTCTGCAGCAATAGGATATAAAACATATCAAAGTTTAATTTAATAAATGTTATTGCACTGAAAATACTGGCTATGCTGTTATTTAACATGTTTCTATTCTTGGAAACTTACCCACAGGTTTAATTTTTTTGGCATTTGAAACATGATTTCTTCGTGTTTATTTCACAAGGATGAAGGTGGATTATGAGGCACCTATAATGTCCAATGTCTTCAGAAGAATAGAAAGAAAACTGAAAGAGAAATTAGTTTAAGGGTCCAAAACATTTATTTTGTCTTCTTTGTTCTTCTTTGTTGACAGATACTAAATTTTTCAAAAATTGAGAAAATAATTGTTAGATGTTTACTGACAATGTATCTGTTTTAAATAGTTTATGGACATATCTGACTGAATTCTAAACTTCACAAACTTACTGTTTAATACAACCTCAACATTATGAGTTTTCATTATGAAAGCAAATTTAAATGATTCAACTTAATATTATAGAAAGTACATTTTCTAAATAAAATAGGTAGAATAGTTACTATAAGATATAAGATTACACAGAAAACTGTTGACTGAAAGAACAAAAATATATTTCACTGACATATTAACCTTTATATTTTGTTTCTAATTTTAATTTGCTTAATCATTCTCTGTATTTTATAATAAAATATAGCCCATTTGTATAATCAGCATGGCCTAATTCATACAGGCTGAAATCATATTATCAAAGACATATTTTATTTGTCCTTAAAATAAGCAAGCTGAGAGGTGTTGATTTTCACTGAGCATTTTCAGTGTCTCAACATATTTTCAACTGCATTGCAAGGCAGGACATGAAGAACAACTTCGCAGAAAATAAAGAACATCCAGTATAGTAATTATATTACTCAATGACACAGAAATACAGGAGCAGTGGATAATGTATGATACTAGAAAAGTTGGTAATTTCTAGAGTATGCTGCATTCTGTATATTTATTTGCTCAAATGCAAATACGACCTAGCTATCATAAGGAAGGGTCTACATTTTAAAGTACTTTACAATCAACATAACAAATTTTATGAATTCAGTCCTTACTTATTTTTCCTCTCTTTGTAGCAAAGTTTCAAAGTGGCAGACCACAGAGCATATGCAGAAAAGAGGAAAAGCTATTTTACTAGAATTTACCAAGTAAAGTGATTTTTTTATTACTCTTACCTCCCATCTGTTGTACTACAATTCTAACCAGTTTAGACAATTTTTTTGTGTGTTTGTTTGCTTATTTGTTTTTGAGACAGAGTGTTGCTCTGTCACCCAAGCTGGAGTGCAGTGGCATGATCTCAGTTCACTGCAACCTCCACCTCTTGGGTTCAAGAGATTCTCCCACCTCACCCTCCTAAGTAGTGGGGACTACAGGCGTGCGTCACCACAGCTGGCTAATTTTTGTTATGTTTTTGTTTTTTGGTAGAGATGCGATTTCACCATGTTGGCCAGGCTTGTCTCCAACTCCTGACCTCAAGCAATTCGCCCGCCTTGGCCTCCCAGAGTGCTGGGATTACAGACGGGAGCCACTGCACTCAGCCAGTTTAGACATCTTTCTTCTTTACTTCATTGATTTTTTTGAAATGTAACTGCAGTTTCAATATCCAAGAAAATTCATTATTAATATATATATATATATATATTTTTTAGACAGGGCCTCGCTCTGCTGCCGAGGCTGGAGGGCAGTGGCACGATCTCAGCTCACTGCAACCTCTGCCTCCCGGGTTCAAGCAATTATCTACCTCAGCCTCCTGAGTTCTGGGATTACTATCGCCTGCCACCATGCCCGGCTAATTTTTGTATTTTTAGTAGAGACGGGGTTTCACCATGCTGGCTATGCTGGTGTTGAATTCCTGACCTCATGATCTACCCTCCTCGGCCTCCCAAAGTACTGGGATTACAGGCGTGAGCCACTGTGCCCAGACAGAAAATTTTATTTGTTTATTGTTACTCTTGACCAATTCATGATAATTTTGAAAAAATAATAAAGAGTTAATTCTAAAATTTGTATGGAATAAGGGACCCCAATATCCAAAATTATCTTGAAATAGAAGAGCAAATGTGGAGTACTCACATTTTCTAATTTTAAAACTTAATACAAACTTACAGTAATCAAAGCCATGTGATATTTGCACAAGGATAGACATAGGTCTATGATATAAAATAGGACAAAAGTAAACCCTCATACATATGGTCAATTGATTTCTGACAAGGGTGCCATGAACATTCAATAAGACAAGGAAATTTTTTTTCCTAACAAATGATACTGGAAAAAGTGAATATCCACATGCAAAGGAATGGAATTGAACTTTTTCTTTATACAAAATTAAATGTGTTGAAGACTTAAATGTAAATGTTGAATTTCTAATACTCTTTGAAGAAAACACATAGGGAAACAGCTTTGAGATGTTTAATTTGGCACAGATTTTTAGGATATGACATCAAAAGCACATGCAACAAAAAAATGAACTTTATAAAAATTCATAATTTGTGCACTAAAAGGTGACATCTAAACATATCTAAAACATATATATATATATACACACAATCTCTATTTAGCTTTAACAAAAAATAAAATTCTGATACATGTTGCATCAATGAACTTTGACTATATCATGCTAATCAAGACAGATACAAAAGGATAAGTACTGTATACTTCTAGTCGTAAGAGGTGCCTAAAATATGATAGACAAATTAAAATAGAAAATAAAAGAATGGTTTGTCCCCAGAACCTGGGGACAAATAATAATTAGAATTATTATTTGATGGGAACGGAGTTTTAGCTTAGGATGACTAAAAAGTATTGGAGATCAATAGTGGCAAATGGTGGCAAAACAATATGAATGTATTTGATGCCGTTGAATTGTACACTTAAAAACATACACTACTAAGTTCTATATTATGTATATTTACCAAAATAAGATAATTTAATGTTAAAGATAATTATATAATATTTGATTTAAAAATAAATATGCAATTAAAATGCATACTTGTATACTATTGCAGACTAATAACAACTAATGCATACTAATTATATGCACACTAATAGTAACTAATAATCTGAAAACAAACCAAATGACCTTTAATGGAAATGGTTAAATTGTGGTATATTCATATAATAGAATACTACTCAGCAATAAAAACAAATTTATTATCTATATATAGAATGACAAGCATAAATTACAAAGAAATTATGTCTAGTGAAATAAACCAGAATAAAGATCATGCAACATGTACAATTTTATTTTATAAATGCTAGAAAATGCAAACTACAGTAACCAAAGGGGTTACTGCTGTTATCCCTACTCTTGCCTAGAGATGTGGCAGTGGAGTTCTGCAGCAGGGTGGAGTGATTACAAAGGAGCACAAAGATATTTTCAGGGATGAAAGATACATACATCATATTCATAGACTGTTAAAATTTAATGTACCTACTGTGAAAGGAAAATATATCTCAAGACCCCAGAATCACTAAGCCAAATAAACAGAAAAGTCAAGCTGAAAACTGTGGAGGGCAAACCTGCCTCTCATTCTGTTCCTAAAAAAGATAGGTACAAATAAAAATGCTACATACTCTCCTTACAATTTGTCCACAAGGAAATTCCTTGTGGACAACATCTAATTGCTTCCTTTGGAAAGGCTAATCAGAAACTCAAAGGAATGCAATCGTTTGTCTCTTATCTACCTATGACCTGGAAGCCCCTCCCTGCTTTGAATTGTCTCGCCTTTCCAGACAAAACCAGTGAACATCTTACATATGTCAATTGATGTCTCATGTCTTCCAAAAATGTATAAAGCCAAGCTGTGCCCCAACCACCTTGGGCATATGTCATCTGGACCTCCTGAGACAGTGTCACAGATGTATCCTTAATCTTGAAAAAATAAACATTCTAAATTGAATGAGACCTGTCTTAGATTTTTGAGGTTCACAATACTAATTACATGGGGATATTCTGAAAGTATAGATTTTAACTCAGTTGGTCTGCATTGGGACCTGAATTTCTAAATTTCTAATAATCTCTCAGGTTATACCAAAACTGTTTCTCCTAACACTGCACTTTAAGTAGCAAGACTATATTACAGTATTTCACAACCTGAGAGAAAGGTCAGATTTTATTAAAAAAAAAAAAATTCAAAGCAAAGATATAGAAGTATAAGTCCATGTTATTGGATGCAACAGAGATAACATATTCTGTCAAATTACCATTAAAATTTCTAATTCCATACTCAAAATTTATGCAGGTTAGTTGCGATGACAGTTTATGGTTGTATGTTAACCCATAGCCCACACTTTCAGAATCACTGCTCTATTGAGTGTTCAGAATAATGGTAATTTGTAGCACAGTATTATTTTTTTTTATTCCTGAAAGCAATCAGTATTCACATTAGAGTTAGAAATTATTTTAATGGTACACTATAAGTATTGCTTCAGGCTTTATGTTTTGTCAGTGTGGCATCTGTGTCTCCTGATTCACAAAGCTAGCATTTGACTTGGTAAATAGGTATTTAATAAATATTGGTTGAATTATTAACATTGCACAGTGACAGGCCAAGCTTGTCCAACTTGAGGCTCAAAGGCTGCATGTGACCCAGGACAGTGGCTTAACACGTATTTGTAAACTTTCTTAAAACATATTTTTTTTTTTGCATTTTGTCTTGTTCTTTTTAGTTCATTAGTTATTATTAGTGTTAGTGTATTTTATATGTGGCTCAAGAGAATTCTTCTTCCAATGTGGCCAAGGGAAACCAAAAGATTGGGAAATCCTGGTAGTGTTATCTCTGACAGGTATCTGAGTTACTGGTAGTGAATCCATATGGGTCTGCAGCAACCTCAATTCTTGCCTCCTCAGAAGAAAGGATTTGACTGAGAAGCATAAGGCAGTAGAGGAGACGGAGGCAAATTTTAGAGCAAGAGTAAAAGTTTATTAAAAAGTTTTAGGGCATGAATGAAAAGAAAGTAAAATATAATACACTTGGAAGAGGGCCAAGAGGGCATGTTGGAGGTCAACTGCCCTGTTTGACCCTGGACCTAGAGTTTCATATAGTGGCCTACTTCCAGCATCTTGCCTCCTTTTTCCAGTGGAATGTCCCCAGAAGGTCATATACCAGTTAAACCCTGCCATTTTGCCTCTTAATGAGCATGATTGAGCCCAGTTGCCCAGTTTCTGAGGTTTTATTGGGAAGCTGCCAATCACCAGTTTCAGGTGTTTTTATCTATTGGGAAACTACCTTTTCCTGTCACTGGCTGTGAACAGTTATTATTTTAGAGAAGCAGTGTGATAACTGCCTGACCATCACCTGATGGTGGCCTGACATTCCCAGTGGGGTGAGGGTAGCCATCTCCTGCCCTGCTCATGCAGGGCATGAGTAGGACTATAGTAGGTAACCCTACTCAGCTACCTACTGTAACAGTGGTAGGTTGTGATATTGATATAGGAATTGAGAAGAAATTACTTAGACAGATAGTAAGGGTGTAGGAGTCCTCAGTAAGGCTTTTCTTTTTAATAAAAAGTAGTCCCAAATTATATTTCTTTCTAACCATTAAAGAGCAGCCTATAAAATCGAGCTGTACGTATAGATACCAGCAGTTGTGCCAATCATGTTCAAGATGGTCACTCCATCCTCCCTTCTCTTTGTTGGCCACATATACAGTAAGAAGCAGACAGATGGCACTGATCAACTGGAAAGTCTATTTGCATAATAAGATGACCAGCCTTCTCCACACACTATGTAGACATCATACCTGATCAAACCAATCTGTGAGCCCCGTGTAAATCAGACATCACCTTCTCCAGGCTTACAAAATCTTCTACAGTCCACTGCCTCCCTTTTTTTTTTTTTTTTTTTTTTTTTTTTTTTTTTTTTGGACGTCTCTCTCTCGATCTTTCTTGCAAGGAGCAGCTCTCCTCTCTCCTTTCTTCTGTCTATTAAACTTTCCACTCCCTAATCCACCCACATGTGTCCATGTCCTGAATTCTTTCTCAGCATGTGACAGCATAACCCAGGGTATATATCCCAGATAGTATAGCTGCTTTATGATGGGGGGCACATTCAATATACCAAGGTACAACATTCATCGAAACAGTGAGTAGAGGAGTGGACACCAACTTTGTCTCTTCATTTCAAGGCTCTCGACCTCCATTTCAGGCCTTTCATGGAGGACTTACCCATTGTGTGAGGCTGGAAGAAGTCCTGGGGCAACTGAGGTTTACTGGCTGAGACTACCTCCAGTGTTATCCAAAGACTTCTAGACTGACCTGAGCCTCCGACTATCCCAATGGGGTGTCAGCAACAGGATCTCCAACTTTCCTATAGTAATTTCTTCCTTTCCTGATCGTGACCATCATATCTCTTATCCTCTCTGTGTATGAAATGTGTGGGAAGTTTTACAGTTCAGGGAAGTAATCTTGTCTGGCAAGTTCAGGGAATGTTGTAACTGGGTATATAGCTCAAGGGAAATTCTTTGTGAATTTCTAGAAACAGAGGATTCCCCCTGCCACAGTGAGCATCTCTCCCTCTCAGCCCTTGACCTGGAGAGCACATGGCATGTCAAGGTAACTCTGCCCACCGTCTGGAGAGCACATGGTGTCTTAAGGTTAACTGTGCCACCTAGTGGAATAGGGATCCTCTCCATGAGGAACATTGTCGGTCCTTTAACAAAATACCCCAGCTTCAAATTTCTCTCCCCTTTTGGCACATTTCTACTGGAAACCAGGCTTCATGCTGCTTCTGTAAACGAGAAAATTCTGTCTTCAACAATTAGGAGTAAAATATCCTCCAAAGCCAAATTTTAGTCTTGATACTGTCCCATCAGCAAGAAAATGTCCATTTGGTTTCTAAGTTCTTTTAAGGCACCCATTCTGCCTTTAACTAGAGTGGTACTCAATTTGGAGGCTAACTGGAAACATCTCTAAGGGTAAACACTTCCGCACAGGGCATCGTAGGAGGATAGAGAGTTCAATCTAGTATGAATCATTTGCTAAAGAGCCCTTTCCCAACTATTACATAGTTTTTCTTGAGATCCATTTTTTAGGGAGCCAGGAAGGTCACACAAGTCTAGGAAGTCAAAGGGAAATCACAGGCAGAGGACCAGAGCCACGTGGATGAGCGTGAATAGCCCCAGTCGCTTAGTGTCTCTAGTTCCATGGCTGGGGGCCATGCCTGCAAGCATGAGTGGCACATTCAACAAGAGGCCAGGACCCAGGAACCATGGAGGGAAAACAGCAGGAGGGATGCCTCTTCTGTCTTCCTATCTACCCTGGGTCACACCACAAGTAAGGAGACTAAAGGGATGCCTTTTTCTCACTTATCTTTCTAGATGATGCCATCTTCAGTCTGCACTTTCTGGGAGTGCATTACGAAGCATAAGGACTCCTTTGACCCTGGGACATTGAAGAAAAGTCAGCTTTTTTTTTTTTTTTTTTTTTGCACTAGGACATGACATTTTTACTAGACCTTTTCAAGTGTTACAAAATCAACCCAGTCCTTTTAGCAATCATATAGGGCAGGACCAAAGAGAATAATTCCCCAAAATTAGAGAAGCAACTTCCAAGGAAACTAGATGAGGGTCCCGCTTGTTTGGGGCCCATTCAAGCTCCCTTCTCATTAAAGAACCTTAGGTAAATAAAGGGAGACTTAGTCCGATTTTCTAATGACCCTGATAGGTACATGGAAGCTTTCCAAAATTTAATTCAGGTATTTCACCTCTTATGGAGGCATGTTATATTTCTCCTAAGTCACATCCTAACTTCAGCTGAGAAGCAGGCAGATCTGCAGGCAGCAGAGAAATTCAGAGATGAGCAATCTGTCTCTTATAGTAGGCCTGAAAGGAAAAGAAGAAATAGGGAGAGCAAAGAAATAGGGAAAACACCATTAGCAATAGGACCAGAGGCAATACCTCTTGAAAACCCTAACTGGAACCCACAGACTTTTCTATGATGTTTTTTCTTCTTTAACAGTTTAAAATGGCTCTTTCGTAATGATCTTCCAACCTGGGAAAAGTTAATTTCCCCAAACCTTAAAATGCTTGGCTTAGAGTAGAGCTAGGGAGAAGGGAACCCAGAAGCCTGACATGCTGGCAAAAGGGTAACAGTTTTTTGTTGTTGTTGTTATTGTTTGTTTGTTTATCACTCAATCTTTTGATTCCTATGTAAACTGGCAAAAGGGATAAGCAAGGACAGATTGGAGCTGGAAATAAAATGAATTTGGTTGGGTTGGATCTGTTTCATTATCTCAGTCACAATATTGCAATGATGGTTTCAAAAGCTGCCTATCAACCCTTTTAAAATACCTCATACAGTGGTGGTTAAATCATAACCTAATTAAGGCTTATTGGTTTCTCTTGTGAGGTTAGTTTTTGTAAAGTTCAAAAGCTGAAAATCTTAACTGCTAGCATGGCTAAAGTCTAGTAAAAGGGATTT
>NW_016812293.1:679166-710947 GCF_001698545.2 Rhinopithecus bieti | reverse complement strand
AAAAAAAAAAAAAAAAAAAAAAGGATTTCACTTTATAGTCAAATTAGTTAAGATTACATGGAATAGTCTATAAGATTCCATTTAAACAAATTAGAGTTCACATTAATAAACCAATACCAGGGTAAAACTTGACTTTAAATAGGATTTTTATCTAATAGTAAAGGCTAATGAAACGTTTTTGCCTTTTGAGTCATCATTTTGAAAAAAATAAATAATAGATGGCAATTTGGAATTACATTTTATAACATCATGTGTTTTAAACCCCTAACATTTAGCAGGCATCCCAAAATCAAATGTCAAGTTTCAAAATTGTCTTTCTTGATGCCTGGCTTTCTGAATAGTTCAGAAGGCCCCTAAAACATTCAGAAAAGAGGTGATCAGGATTATTTGACATGTTTAGTCACATAAGATTATCAAAATGATGCCCAATCTTCTTTAAGTTATATTTTGGTGAAAAATACTAATATATGTTTCTAAATTGTATGGAATTTCTAAAATTCTAATGACTATTATATGCGATCAATCATAGTTAAGGGTAAAGTTATTGTAAGTCATGAAGATAACTAATTTTTTCTATCAGTCATGTTCTTAACTGTAAATACCCTGGAAATTTTGTCACTCACAGACAATTTTTGTCTTGCTCTGTTCCTTCTCAAAAGATGGGTTATAATCAAGCTATATTAAAGACTTTTATAGGTGTTCTCAAATGCAGGTTTTTAATAGCTTTGAAGATTGTAACACTGGAATAGAAAAATATTGTATGGGACTCATGAAGAACTGAAATATTCACAAATGTCAAGAAAAACAAGAGTTAACTAAATAGACTGCACTCAAAAAATTAAGACAATCTTTTTAAACTTTTCTTGGAATGTTACTGACCTTTGTTTTGTTTTTCAGAGTCAAGGAAATTTATTTTGAATTATCTATGACCATTAATAACTAAGTAAGTAACTAAGTAAGTTAAGTTATACTGCCTAGAGCATATTTATTTATCTCTACTTAGTTCCTCTAGAATTTGGAAACTATCAGTAAGCACTTTTAACTTATGGCAATATAGCTGTTTCCATCAGTATAATAAGAATCCTTTTTTTTTCAACAGGACACAATTAGAAAAAAATGGTCATTTCATCAAGGCTTTGACTGGAAGGGTATGCTTCCATTTAAGGAGTTAATTTTGACTTGCAGAGCTGACAAATGACCCATGGTGTCACCTGGCCTCTTACCTAGTCTACACAGTTCCCATACAGGGTTCCTAACCTGTGGTCAGAAAAGAATGTCACTTTCTAACAGGTCTAGGATCTCAAAGTTTATCTTGGAATCTTAAGAGAAAAAGATCTCCCAAATCACATTTATTTGAGTATAAAAATCCATGATGGGCTCAACTGTAAGAAGTCTTATCTGAGATTCCTCGTAAAACAGCGTTCCATCAAAGGCAATCCAAAAGGCCTATGTAGAAATAACCATTCTTGTTGCACTTTAAGCTAATAATAAGGCCAAGTATAAGACTTAATTTTATTATACAAACAACCAAGTCCTATCATAATGTGTTTTTACCAAGAATGAGTACTGGAGAGAGAAATTATGTTCTAAAGTTTATCATACATTTGTCATTAAATCCTAGACTCATTAACTGCTTTTAAACTTTTTGCCTACCTTTTAGACTTATTCCTGTGAATTAAGTGCTGATCTCCTGAAACCTGCAAGAAACAAAAAGGGATGGGTAATGCGAATATCTGGATCAATATGCTAGTTCTGGGCAATTATCCTGCAAATTCTGCCAGGTAATGAAAGTGAATAGGATGCCCATAAACTGGAGGTTTCTATGACAAATTAAAACCAGGGAACTTCATAGACCCCAAAAGGGAAATTGTATGTCTTGGCAAGTGAAATTTTAGACAGAAATAACCTACTACATCACCCATGCAGGAATTGCTACAGTTACTCTACTATTTCCAGTGGAGCTTTAGACAGTTGCACCTTCTAACTGATATGTTGGATAGAGTGTTTCCATTGCTGTAATATTTTGCTTAATTATTATCCTTATAGCAAGGATAATAGTCACCAACACAAAGGAAGCATAAAAGTTCTCCTATCACTGAGTCTGCTAGAATAGCTTACTGGGTTTGCTAATATGTCACACCCTGGCTATGCTAAGGAGATTATAAAGGAAAGAGGTTTTATGTAAGAAAGAATCTTATATGGCAAATAATTTTCCTGAAGAGAATAGTTGGTTGTTTAAAAGAGGGATGTTTAGGGCAAGTCAGAAGGTTTAAGCATATCTTAGATGGTCTGTGGAAGTCATGAAGGGATTGATAAGTGGAGGAAAGATTTAGCCGAGGTTAACACTAAAGTTACTCTAGCCACCAAAATCCAATGCCACATATTCTAAAAGAATGTTACTTTTATATTAACGTTTCAGCAGCATCTGGTGGAGGCAAACCAGTGTCACAACCCATTTGAATGATTGAAAGCAATCAAACCCCAAATGGTGCTACAGACTGAATCACATATGGACACACCTTTCTTCTAAGGACCTTAGATCAACCCAGTAGACACCCTAGCTGCTATTCCCTACACAACACCCTTTTTCAGCAGGAAGTACTCAGAAAGAGTCATCATCCAACACCCCTAAAAGCAGTTAAGATTATCACTCCAGAAAGGGAAATAATATATAAGTTAAGAAGAAATTACTTGGGCAGGTAGGAAGGGTATGATAGTCCTTGGTAAGGCTTTTCTTTTTATGTATTTAGGGCACTGCTAAAGCTTTATGTGCATTATCTGTGTGAGTTGGTATTATTATTTCCATTTTTTCCCTAAGAAAATGTGTGGGGGTATTGCATAAATTGCACTGGTTTTCACTACTAGCAAACAAAAGAACCAGAATTCAATCTACAATTCATTTGACTCCAAAGCCCAAATTTTATTCACAGTACTACTTTAATAATAATAATACAGGGTGACTCTTAAAAACAGAAGGGACTTACAAAGGAAAACCTGACCATGACAGTTTTTTCCTGCCTCAACTAATAAATATATGCCCAACTCAATATAGAGGAATGATACGTCTATTCTAAAGCCACACTAAATGACAGGTACATATTTCCATAAATGACCATGAATACTTGTATCTTTGAACTGGATAGTCATTAGTCAGGCTCCTAAAATTTACAATGAAAATACATGCGTACATTCCCTGTGGTAAATGTGTTCTATAGAAAGATATAAAAGAACATAAGATAACACATTTTTTAAAAAAATCACTGGCACTTTGGATTCTATAGTGAAACAGGCAAGCATGCTAGGCCTTACAGGAATCTGATGGGTTGGTTAATATCACATAAGGCAGCAAAGTGAGCAGAAGACACTCAACTTTTCTTTCTTCATATAGCATTTACACTGTATAGCTAAGAAAATGTTATTGTGAAGGCTTACCTCTTGACTGCAGGGCCCTTACCAGGTAAAGTTATAGCGATGGCCTCTATTCTTTTACACAGCCATTGACCATAGCAAATTTATTCCTAGTTAAGCAATCAATTAATAGTGGAGTAATAAAATTGATTACATTCAAAAATTATGCTATGCCTGGAGTAGAAGCCTGTGTTGCCCTTCCCTCTCTGTGCAGAAATCTTGGTAAAGTGGGACCCTCTCCACTCCATGCCCAGGCATAATTCCAAGTACTCAGTGCACCCACTTGCCTAGATTGGGAACCTGAGTCACTCCTCCCTTCAGATGCAGAGATCTTGGTGCAGTGGCACCTCTCTGCTTTATGCCTTGTGACATCTGTAGGCATTTGGAGCTCCCACTCTTCTAGATTGGGAGTTTAGGTTACCCCCACTCCCTGGACAGAGAACTTGGAACAGCAGAGGTTTAGCCACTCCACACTTTGGAACATCTCCAGATGCTTGGCAATTCCTCCCCAGAGCCTTCCTTTGAGCTCATGCTCATGCCTGCCATTGAGACATGTAGCTAATCCTGCCCAATCCCATCCTGCCCAGCTTCATCCTCCAACCCCCAACTGGAACTGTGAAGGAATCTCAAACCACAGTGCACTCCACAGGACAGCGTATTGCCTGAGGCAACAGAGAGCTTTTCAGGGTAAACAAAGATCAAGTATGTACCTATCTGTGTCAGCAATAGCTAGCTCTTATCTGTAAGCACCACCTACTGGCCTGAAGGTTGAACTACATAATCCAATCAAAAATTCACTGACACAAGTTAATAGGGAACAAGCTAAACTTTCTGAGACTGCTGCCACCCCAGCCCCACAGGAGGCAGTGAGTCTGCTCACATACCGGTACATCAACACTAAAACCAGCATTTGAGAAAACCACCATACAAAGGCAGTTTATACCCAAGAAACATGCCATTGAAAGCATCCAGAAACAAAGCTGAAGACTCTACACAACACATATTATAATCACACTCTAGGGGGAAATCATTCCATCCAAATGAAAGTGAGTTTAGAATTAAGGAAAGAAAGTTCATCCAGATGCAAATAAGTCAGAGAAACAACTTTAGAAGTATGAAAAACAGTGGTATGACACCCTCAAGGGATCACTGTAACTCTCCAGCAAAAGATTCTAAACAAAATAAAATATTTGAAATACCAGATAAAGCATGAAACATACTGATTTTAAAGAAGCTTAATGGGATCCAACAGAATGCTGAAAACTAACAAATAAATTAGGAAAATAGTTAAGAATATAAAAAAGAGGTAGTTATGTTTTAAAAATATAAAATTTCTGAAAATAAAAAAAATTACTGATGGAATTACACAATACAGTTGAAAGCCTTCACAGTAACCTAGACAAAAAAGAAGAAATAATTTTAAAGCTAGAGGACATGTCTTTTGAATTAACCCAATCAAATAGAAACAATTTTTTTTAATTCACAAAGTTTTCAAAAAAATATGGGATTACGTAAACTGTCTAAAGCTATGAGGAATACATATTCCAGAGAAATAAGAAAGAATACAAAGTATGAAAATCCTGTTTGAGAGACTAGTTCAGGAAAACTTCCTTGGTCTTGATAGAGGTCTAGACATCCAGATACAAAAAGCTCAGATAACTCCTGGAGACATACTTCAAGATGAGCTTCACCAAGGCACATGGATATCAGGCTATTCAAAGTTTACATGAAGAAAAATTCCTAAAAGCAGCAAGAGAGAAGTGTCTAATCACTTATAATGGAAATCTCATCAGCCTAACAGTGGACTTCCCAGAAGAAACTTTTTAAGGCAGAAAATATTAGGGTTTTATTGCTAGTCTTTTATGGAAAAAAATAAATAAATAAATGCCAGCCAAGAACTTTGTATCCTGATAAACTAAGTTGCAAAAATGATTGAGAAATAAGGTGTTTCCTAGACAACTACATACCAAGGGAATTTGTCACCACTAAGCTAGACGTGCAGGAAATCCTCAAAGGAGTTCTAAACATGAAAACAAAAGGCAACATTTATCATCATAAAACATGTGAAAGTATAAAACTCACAAATCTTATAAAACAATTGCACAATCAAGACTACAAAGCATCTAGATAATAACATTATGACGGGAACAAAAACTATCTTACCGATACTAATTTTAAACATACGTAACATAAATGGACTAAATACTTCCCTAAAAGTTATAGGGTTGAAGAATGAATAAGAAAGCAAAATCCAAGAATATGCTACATACAAGAAAATCACCCAGCTGGTAAAGAATTTTACAGACTCAAAGAAGTAGACAAAATATTCTATGCAAACCCAAACCAAAAGTGAGTAGGAGTAGCTATATTTATATCAAATAAAACAGACTTTAAATTGACAACAGTAAAATCACAAAGATGATCCTTATGTAATGATAAAGAGATCCATTCATTAAGAAGATATAACAATTACAAATATATGTGCCCTTGACACTGTAGCAGTGAGATTAAAAAAATGCTATAAGTAACAAAAGAGATAGCAATACAATAATAGTGGGGGCCTGCAATATGTCACTGAAAGCACTAGACAGATCACTGAAGTAGAAAGTCAATGAAGAAACTCTGGACTTAAATTGCACTCTAGACCAAATGGACATAACAGACATTTACAGAAGGTTCTTCTTTACAATAATAAAATGTATATTTTTCTCACCTATATGTGCAACATTTTATAAAATTGATCATATGCTATACCACAAGGCAAGTCTTTACAAATTTTAAGAAAACTGGAATCATATCAAATATCTTCTTGTGACACAGTGAAATAAAATTATACATCTATAACAAATAAAACCATCAAAATTATACAAATACTTGAAAATTAAATAACCTGCTCCCAAATGATTGTTGGGCCAATGATGAAATTAAGCTGGAAATAAAAAAAAAAAATGAAACAAATGAAAATAGAGGAACAACATACTCAAATCTCTGGGATACAGCAAAAACAGTGCTATAAAGGAAGTTTATAGTAGTAAATCCCCATATCAAAAAGACAGAAAAATCTCAAATTAACAATCAAACATTGAACTTTAAGAAACTAGAAAAGTAAGAATACAATACACAAAACTGGCAGAAGAAAAAAAAATAGATCAAAGCAGAACTAAATGGAGAACAAAACAATGAAACAAAGCTCAATGAAATAAAATGTTTGTTCTTTGAAAAGATTAAAAAATGATAGATGGCTAGCATCTATCTCTCAAACGAGAGAAGATTCAAAGAAGCACAATAAGAAATAATAAAGATTTCATTACAACTGATGCAACAAAAATACAAAATATCATCATTGACTAAGAGGAACAATTATATGCACACAAACTAAAAAATTTAAAGAAAATAGATTAATTTCTGGAGACATATAACCTCCCAGGATTAGACTAGGAGGAAATAGAAATCCCATACAGACTAAAAAAAAAAGTGGTAAAAATGAATCAGTAATAAAATGTTTTTCAACAACAGAAAAAAAGCCCAACACCAGGCAGATTCACAGTCCAATTCTACCACATGTACAAGGGAGAAGTGATGTCAATCCTACTGAAATTCTTCTAAAAAATTGAAGAGTAAGGAATTCTCCCTAATTATATGAATCCACCATCACTTTGATACCAAAGTCAGGCAAGGACACAACAAAAAATTAAACTCCAGATCAATATCCCTCAAGAATACAGTTGCACAAATCCTCAACAAAATACTAGCAAACCAAATCCAACACCACATTAATTCAATAATATACCACAATCAAGTTGGTTTTCATTCAGGAATGCAAGGTTGGCTCACCATATACAAATTAATAAACATGATTCACCACATATATATTTTTAAAAATCCATATGATCACCTCAATAGAGGCAGAAAAAGCATTTGATAGTATTCCACATCCTTCATGATAAAAAAGAAAATCTTACCAAACTCGACGAAAAAGGAATACACCTCAAAATAATAAAAGCCATGTATGACAGATGTAAAACCAGTATCAGGAAAGTTGAAAACGTTCTCCCTAAGAACTAGAACAAGGCAATTATGCCCACTTTCACCACTCCTATTCAGTATAGTAATGGAAGTCCTAGCCAGGGCAATCAGACAAGAGAATAACATTAAAGACAACCAAATTGGAAAAAGAGGAAGCTAAATTATTTCTGTCCACTGATGATATGATCTTACACCTGGAAAACACTGAAGAACCCTCCCAAAGACTCTTGCATTTGATAAATTACTTAAGTAGGGTTAGGATACAAAATCAATGTACAAAAAAAAAAACTAGTAACATCTCTATACACCCAATAATGGTAAAGCTGGAAACCAAATAAAGAACTAAATCATAATCACAATAAATTAAAAAAAAGATATTTAGTATATCCCAGTATATATAAATATAATCAGCCAAGTAGGTAAAAGAGTTCTACAAGGAGAACTACGAAACACTGATGAAAGAAATTATAGATGACATAAACAAATGGAAAATCATCTCATATTCATGAATAGGAAGAATCAATATCATTAAAATAAACATAATGCTCAAAGTAATCTACAAATTCAATGTAATTGCTATCAAATTACTGATGTCATTTTTTCACAGAATGAGAAAAACAATTCTAAAATGTATATGAAACCAAAAAAGAGCCTGAATAGCCAAAACAATCCAAAGCAAGAGAAATAAAACTGAATACCCGAATTTCAATTATACTACAAAGCTATAGTAACCAAAACAGCATGGTACTGATATAAAATTAGATACCTAGACCAATGTAAGAGAATAGAGAACCCAGAAATAAAGCCACATACCTGCAGCCAACTCATCTTTGAGAAAGTTGACAAAAATATAAAAAAACTACACTTGTAATCTTAAATCTATTAAAATTAAAATAATAATAAAAAATCCAAAAAATAAAAATCATGGCATGAGCTATCACTTCTAGTGAGGAGTGAATCACTTTAAGACAATGTTTAATGTTTGTTTGATTTTTTTCCAAAGATCAGTATGTGTGAGACAGACATGGTCTTCCGGAACTTCACAGACTTCAAACGCAACCTCTCCCAGTATATAAAGATATTTCTCAACTCATGTTTCTTAAGCCCACATTGAGAATAATTTATTAAAAGATTTTTTTCTAACTTTTATTTTAGATTCGAGGGTACATGTGCAGGTTTGTTTTTTTTTGTTTGTTTTCGGGGGTACGTGTGCAGGTTTGTTTTTTTTTGTAATTTTTGTGTCACAGGGTTTTGGTGTACCATTGATTTTTGTCACACAGGTAACAAGCATAGTTCCTGACAGGTGATTCTCACCTTCCTCCCACTCTCCATCCTCATAGAGACCTTGTATCTATAATTCCTTTCTTCCGGTCCATGTGTGCTTGGTTTAATGCTTAATTTAATAGTAATAATAAAAGTTATTCTATCCTTATCCTATGCAAATAACTTCCCAGAAAAAAATAAGTAAAAACTGCATGTATCATAATATTTTCTACCTTGGTAATGCCTACATGATGTTAAGTATCAAAATGGTCAAATGAAAAAGAAAATTAGACCAAGTTACAAAGATGGATACAGCTATTCCATCCTTAGCATCTAGGCAACTGAGGTTATAGTTAATAAAATGCAGTTATATGGAGGTTTTTCATTTCACTTTGATATAAACTTCTCAACATCAAAATATGTGAAAGTAAATTTTCATTATTTGCTTTCCAGACAAAATATCTGAACTAAATACATTGTCACATGTCTTTTGTACTATAAAAATAATTTTTCAGTTGTCTAGAATGATGTAGTTGATCCTCAGCAAATGATAAAATAATAAAGCTAGTATAGAAAATACATATTTTCAAAGGAACTTTAGGTGGAAAAGATGAACTGATGCAAATAAAAAGGGTTTAAAATGTGACTTCCCATGTGTTTGATAAATCATCCCTGAGGTTGCCAACATCTCCTTTTTTTTTTTTTTTTTTTTTTTTTTTTTTTTTTTTGTCTGAGACGGAGTTACTCTCTATCGCCCAGGCTGGAGTGCAGCGGCGAGATCTCCACTCACTGCAATCTCCGCCTCCCAGGTTCACACCATTCACCTTCCTCAGCCTCCCAGGTAGCTGAGACTACAGGCGCCAGGCACCCACACCCACCTACTTTTTTTTTGTATTTTTAGTAGAGACGGAGTTTCACAATGCTAGCCAGATGGTCTCCATCTCCTGACCTCATGATCCACCCGCCTTGGCCTCCCAAAGTGCTGGGATTACAGGCGTGAGCCACCATGCCCGGCTCACATTTTTTTTTTTTTTTAAGTATACTTTTTTTTGTGTGTGTGTGTGTGTTGTTTTACTTTAAGTTCTGGGATATGTGTGCAGAACATGCAGGTTTGTTACATAGTTATACATGTGCCCTAGTGGTTTGCTGCACCCATCAACCCGTCATCTAGGTTTTAAGACCCGCATGCATTAGGTGTTTGTTGTAATAGTCTCCCTCTCCTTGCCCTAACACCTCCAACAGGCCCCAGTGTATGTTTCCCTCCCTGTGTCCATGTGTTCTCCTTGTTCAACTCCCACTTATGAGTGAGAACATCCAATGTTTGGTTTTTTGTCCTTGTGATAGTTTTCTCAGAATGATGGTTTCTAGCTCATCCCTGTCCCTGCAAAGGACATTAACTCATTCTTTTTTATGTCTGCCTAGTATTCCATGGTTGGTTTGCGCCACATTTTCATTTTTTTTTTTTTTTAATTATACTTTATGTTCTAGGGCACATGTGCACAACCTGCAGGTTTGTTACATATGTATACATGTACCATGTTGGTGTGCTGTACCCATTAACTTGTCACTTACATTAGGTATATCTCCTAATGCTATCCCTCACCCTTCCCCCCATCCCACAATAGGCCCCAGGGTGTGATGTTCTCCTTCCTGTGTCCAAGTGTTCTCATTGTCCAGTTCATCAATGATGGGCATTTGGGTTGGTTCCAAGTCTTTGTTATTGTAAATAGTGCTGCAATAAACATATGTGTGCATTTGTCTTTATAGTAAAATGATTTATAATCCTTTGGGTATATACCCAGTAATGGGATTGCCAGATCAAACGGTACTTCCGGTTCTAAATCCTTAAGGAATTGTCACACCTCCTTCCACAATGGATGAACAAATTTACACTCCCACCAACAGTGTAAAAGTGTTCCCATTTCTCCACATCCTCTCCAGCATCTGCTCACAACATTTTGGAACCTTGCCTTGTCTACTACATTTGCTGAGATATATTCTAGATCTATTCTTAACTGCAGCTTTGATTTTCTATAATTCCAGTCTTTTCACATTTCCTTAGTTGCTTAATTGCTCTATTGTGAGCTGACCAGCAGGGTAGTAAAATAAAGCATTTTACTACTTTATATATGTTTTATTTTGTCATTTTATCAAGATAATAGATGGCTTTAAAAAGCCAGCAAATTTAGAAAAAGAGTTGACAGTGTTCTTGCTCAGTTGTTCTTCAAAGATTTACATGTCATAAATTAATGACAGTGTCTAGTAGCAAGAAGGGAATTGTAGGGCATATTTTCTTTTTCTATTAAGACAAATATCATGTAATTTAGCAAACTTTGTCTTACTCCACAGTATTGAGTCTCAAAAATTGTGGGTAAACTGAAATTTACCATGAAACTGGGATTATACATTTCAGATTGCAATTTATGTTATTAAATAACCAAATAGTACGCATGCTATGTTTCAGACAGTTTAAAATACTTCCTTTACTTAAGATAATTAACAGAAGTCCTAGAAAAGAAATGGAATAGAACAAATAATTTGATTGAGTAAATATACACATATGTATTCCTTACTCTAATATATATACTTATTGTAATCATTTTTAGTGTTAATGTCTAAAATCAAAGAAAATTTGATTAAGATATTTCTTTGGTAACTCCATAACTGCATTTTATATTAGAGACTTAAAAGCTGTAATTATGGTTAAACAAATAGCATTTTAATTAATTAACAGTTGACACTATGCAAAATCTGTTCTGTTCATCGGTGGACCAAAGAGATGAGTTGTAAAATGATAGAGGACATTAGTTTCCTAATGCACAGTGTATATTGAATGTTTAATAGTTTGGAGGATGTTTTGATGTTATTTTCTACAACATTGTAGCTATCTATTCATGCACTGACTCTCTCTTTCTCCAGAACCCTTTATTCGTGAATGTGCGTAACTAAAAATATCTTCACATTTACTTTATTTTCTTCACATTTTCGTCATTCTTCAACAAGTTACAATATTTATCCTAATTATAATTATTTTAAATATTATCTATTTTACCTTTGAAACAAGTGTAAAGAATATAATCCAACAATCACATAAATGGTCAAAATTAGTGATTATATATATATATATATATTTATTTATTTATTTATTTATCCTATTACCTTCAGATTTTGTAGTACACAGAAAAAATAAGACATTTTTTATAACTTACCTTGATTCATTTTCATTCCTTCCTTTCTAACTGTATTATTAATTTATCTAATGATATATTATTATTTTGTAAGATTCTTCAAGCTTATATCTATATTACATAGTAATAATTTATATTACTTTATCTATATTTATGTTTTTGCATCTATATTAACACAGATGAATTTTATTTCATCTTTTGTATTACAATTTATTTTACTGGGTCTCTCTTCATATTTCCATATTCCATCTAATGAACTTCTAAATTTTTTTGTTTTATTTTTTATCATTACAAAGAGTGTTCTAATCAACATCCCTATAAAAATTTTCTACTGCATATTTATAAAAGTTTATCTAGGTTATATATTTAGGACTATAAATAGATTCAGACATTAAAACATTTTAAATGATTTTAGATATCTCTAATATACTGCACAGTGGTTGTTCCAATTTACTCTCTCACCAACACGGAATTAAAGTTTCCATTTTCCCAAAAGCTTTCCAGGGTGTTCACTGTGGTGTGCACCTGTAGTCCCATCTACTCCAGAGGCTGAGGCAGGAGGATCGCTTGATCTCAGGAGTTCAAAGCTGCAGTGAGCTGTGATGATGCCACCACTCTTTCAGGTAGGGAGGCAGAGCAAGACCCTCTCTTGAAAATTTTAAATAAAATTTAAGAAAACAAAACAAAGACAAAAACTTTCCAATACTTACTATTTTGTTTGGTGTCTTACTATTGCTATACTTAATGGGAGTAGAATTGTATCTGTGTCAATATGTTTTTCCCACACCACTTTTCTAATTACTGAGAAGATTTAGTACCTTTAATTTGGTTATTTTCTGATCCTAATTATTTTTCTGTATGTATTTTGGTCATATTATTTTATATTTGTCTATTGAATGATTTATTTTTAGGGATTTATTGGAATTCTTTATACACTGTGGATATTAATTATCTTCATTTTATGAGAAACCTACACTAAAAATCAGCTGTTATCTTTTAACAAAGATTAAAGTGCAACCTTTATTTAATAGACCCCAAATGTCTATTTACTGCTTTTCCTGTTATTGAAAAGATCCATAAAAAGTAGAATTATTAGTTTTGCTTGTTTTCAGGGCACTTTCACCAAAATTTCAACAATAGCTCCTGGATGCACAGGAATGAATTCATTGTGTACTAACTCTGCTCCACATCCTGTCTATAATCAGGTATGTAGTGGTAGTGGGAGGGCTCTGCATTAACAGTTGTGGGAAGAAAGTACTTTAGAGGTTACCTAGATACAAGCCTTCCCTACTGAGCAGAAGTAATTGATTCTGTATTAGTTGTTTTATGAAGCTGTAGGGCACGCACCCTACCAACAACTCAGCTGTAACCTGCAGCTTTTCTACTTAACTTTTTCATGTCCCCTATGTGTGGACTATATAAACATTTTCTTCAGTGAGTTCCTAAATGTTTTAAATACCTTTCTGAGTGCTTGAGTTTTATGGAAGAAGACACTACAATTCTTTTAATGGAGAATTATAACCTATTTGCCACATTGGTACACAAAGCTTCACAGAATATAAACAAATTAAAAATATGATTCATTTTAGGTACTGAAACTTCAGTCACTTATAAATGTGTAAAAGTGATTTTTGTGAAATTGTCCTAATATTTAAAATATTATACTGCTTGGCAAATACAATTTTTTGTAAAATAAATGAAAGGAAATAGGTCAAATGTAAGTACAATTCCTCAATTTATCTGTTCTTCTCTAACACATACGTAATGATTTGAAAAAAGTATTAATAAAGTATTCTAGAACATTGACTAAAGAGAAATATTTTATCTGGCTGTGAGAGGAAAAAGTAATATGCTCTGATTGTGGAGATTACAGTTTTGTTTCTTGTGTAAAGGTTTTGCTTGAAAAGTTTATTGTAAAGACACTTTAATCCTCTGAGGTATGCTAGACTTTCATCCTTTCAGAACCTCATTATTGCCATCTTCTTCCATGTCCCAGGTTTCCCACAAAAGTCAAGATCAAACTGAATTACAACTTGAGACTCAGTCTACCAAAACATGACAATTTGGTCTCAGTGGTTTCAGACAAAATTCATTAGATATACTGCAGTGTGTTTTGTGCTGTCAAGTTAAGGCCAAATATTCTAGGATGTTAAAAATCCATGACTAAAATATTGATGAGATTTCTCCTCCAAGTCCTTGTGTAACCATCTCAAACTACTTTGTCATTTCACTCTCTATAGAGTTGTCACGTGGTTATAGGACACTCCTTCCAGAACTTTCCAGATGACTTTTACCACCATGTTTTGGAACACAAAATAGTTGAATGCAAAGAGTATATGCTATTTCTTCATTATTGTAGGACGGTTATCTATGCAACTTTTCATAGGAGGAGGTCAAAGAGGACGTTTCAGCTGGTGTCATTGCTACAAGTATGTATTATAAACTAGATATATTCAAATTTGGTTTCAACTTTATTATACAAATTTAAGTGTTTCCAATTCATTGTTATTATAATTATTCACATATTCTTGAATTTTAAAACAAACTACTGAATCTTATAATAGGAAGTTGTTCTGTTCTTTTGCTGTGTTTTTTTCTACTGTTGCACTACTGTGTTTTCTGGGTTTTCTTAGTAAGCATAATTTCTGTATGCTTCTATTTACATGATGATACATCCATTAAAGTTCTTCAAAATAATCTGATACATACTGAAAAAGACAAACAAACAATATCATAGTGGGAATTTATTATTTGCTTGTTTAATATTTTCCATATTTTAAACAATGAGTCTGAACATTTCCATGTTCTTTGGTTCGGCAATTTTAGTTTAAAAATAAGAAATTTTTTTTATTATTATACTTTAAATTCTAGGGTACATGGGCACAATGTAAAGGTTTGTTACATATGCATACATGTGTCACGTTGGTTGGCTGCATCCACCAACTCGTCATTTACATTAGGTATTTCTCCTAATGCTATCCCTCCCTCTACCCCCAAACCATGACAGGCCCCGAGGTGTGATGTTCCCTGCCCTGTGTCCAAGTGTTCTCATTGTTCAATTCCCACCTATGAGTGAGAACATGTGGTGTTTGATTTTCTGTCCTTGTGATAGTTTGCGCAGATTGATGGTTTCCAGCTGCATCCATGTCCCTGCAAAGGACATGAACTCACCCTTTTTTGTGGCTGCATAGTATTCCATGGTGTATATGTGCCACATTTTATTAATCCAGTCTATCACTGATGAGCATTTGGTTTGGTTCCAAGTCTTTGCTATTGTGCATAGTGCAACAATAAATATACGTGTGCATATGTCTTTATAGTAACATGATTTATCATCCTTTGGATATCTACCCAGTATTGGGATCGCTGGGTCAAATGGTATTTCTAGTTCTAGATCCTTGAGGAATCGCCACACTGTCTTCCACAATGGTTCAACTAGTTTACACTTTCATCAACAGTGTAAAAGCATTCCTATTTCTCCACATCCCCTCCAGCATCTGTTGTTTCTTGACTTTTTAATGATCACCATTCTAACTGGTGTGTGATGGTATCACATTGTGGTTTTGTTTTGCATTTCTCTGATGACCAGTGATGATGAGTATATTTTCATGTTTCTCTTGGCTGCATAAATGTCTTCTTTTGAGAAGTGTGTGTTCATATCCTTTGCTCACTTTTTGATGGGGTTGTTTGTTTTTTCTTGTAAATTTGTTTAAGTTCTTTGTAGATTCTGGATATTAACACTTTGTCAGATGGATAAATTGCAAAAATTTTCTCTCGTTCTGTAGGTTGCCTGTTCACTCTGATGGTAGTTTCTTTTGCTGTGCAGAACCTCTTTAGTTTAATTATATTTCGTTTGTCTATTTTTGCTTTTGTTGCCATTGCTTTTGGTGTTTAAATCATGAAGTCCTTGCCCATGCCTATGTCCTGAATGGTATTACCTAGGTTTTCTTCTAGGGTTTTTTATGGTTTTAGGTCTAACATTTAAGTATTTAATCCATCTTGAATTAACTTTTATACAAGGTGTAAGGAAGGGAACCAGTTTCAGCTTTCTACATATGGCTAGCCAGTTTTCCCAGCACCACTTATAAAATAGAGAATTCTTTCCCCATCGCTTGTTTTTGTCAGATTTATCAAAGATCACACGGTTGTAGATGTGTGGTGTTATTTCTGAGGCCTCTGTTCTGTTCTATTGGTCTGTATATCTGTTTTTGTAGCAGTACCATGCTGTTTTGTTTACTGTAACCTTGTATTATAGTTTGAAGTCAGGTAGCATGATGCCTCCAACTTTGTTCTTTTGGCTTAGGATTGTCTTGGCAATGCGGGCTCTTTTTTGTTCCATATGAACTTTAAAGTAGTTTTTTTCCAATTATGTGAAGAAAGTAATTGGTAACTTGATTGGATGACATTGAGTCTATAAATTTCCTTGGGCAGTATGGCTATTTTCACAATATTGATTATTCCTATCCATGAGCATGGAATATTTTCCATTTATTTGTGTCCTCTTTCATTTCATTGAGCGGTGGTTTGTAGTTCTCCTTGAAGAAGTCCTTCACATACCCTGTAAGTTGGATTCCTAGGTCTTTTCTGCTCTTTGTAACAGCTGTGAATAGGAGTTCACTCATGATTTTGCTCTCTGTTTGTTGTTTTTGGTTTATAGGAATGCTTGTGATATTTGCACATTGATTTTGTATCCTGAGATTCTGCTGAAATTGCTTATCAGCTTAGGGAGAGTTGTGGCTGAGACGATGGGGTTTTCTAAACAAACAATCATATCATCTGCAAACAGGGACAATTTGACTCCCTCTTTTCCTAACTGAATACCGTTTGTTTCTTCCTCTTGCCTGATTGCCCTGACCAGAACTTCCAACACTATGTTGTATAGGAGTGGCAAGAGAGGGCATCCCTGTCTTGTGCCAGTTTCAAAGGGAACACTTCCAGGTTTGCCCATTCAGTATGATATTGGCTGTGGGTTTGTCATAAATAGCTCTTATTATTTTGAGATACATTCCATCGATACCTAGTTTATTGAGAGTTTTTAGCATGAAGGGGTGTTGAATTTTGTCAAAGGCCTTTTCTGCATCTCTTGAGATAATCATATCGTTTTTGTCATTGGTTCTGTTTATGTGATGGATTATGTTTATTGATTTGTATATGTTGAACCAGCCTTGCATGCAAGGGATGAAGCTGACTTGATCGTGGTGGATACGCTTTTTGATATGCTGTTGGATTCGGTTTTCCAGTATTTTATTGAGGATTTTTGCATCGACGTTCATCAGAGTTATTGGTTTAAAATTTTCTTTTTTTGTTGTGTCTCTGCTAGGCATCAGTATCAGGATGATGCTGGCCTCATAAGATGAGTGAGGGAGGATTCCCTCTTTTTCTACTGATTGGAATAGTTTCAGAAGGAATGGAACCAGCTCCTCTTTGTACCTGTGGTAGAGTTGGGCTGTGAATCCATCTGGTCCTGGACTTTTTTTGGTTGGTAGGCTATTAATTATTGCCTGAATTTCAGAGCCTGTTATTGATCTATTCATAGACTCAACTTCTTCTTGGTTTAGTCCTTGGAGGGTGTACGTGCCCAGGAATTTATCCATTTCCTCTAGGTTTTCTAGTTTATTTGCAAAGAGTTGTGTATAGTATTCTCTAATGGTAGTTTTTATTTCTGTGGGATCGGTGGTGATATCCCCTTTATCATTTTTTATTGTGTCTATTTCATTCTTCTCTCTTTCCTTCTTCATTAGTCTTGTAGTGGTGTATCACTTTTGTTGCTCTTTTCAAAAAATCAACTCCTGGATTCATTGATTTTTTGAAGGGATTTTTGTGTCTATCTCCCTCAGTTCTGCTGTCATCTTAGTTATTTCTTGCCTTCTGCTAGCTTTTGAATTTGTTTGCTCTTACTTCTCTAGTTCTTTTAATTGTGATGTTAGGGTGTCAATGTTAGATCTTTCCTGCTTTTTCTTGTGGTCATTTAGTGCTATACATTTCTCTCTGCGTATTACTTTAAATGTGTCCCAGAGATTCTGGTACATTGTTTCTTTGTTCTCATTGGTTTCAAAGAATATCTTTATGTCTGCTTCATTTCATTATGTACCCAGTAGTCACTCAGGAGCAGGTTGTTCAGTTTCCATGCAGTCGTGTGATTTTCAGTGAGTTTCTTAATCCTGAGGTCTAATTTGATTGTACTGTGGTCTGAGAGACAGATCGTTGTGATTTCTGTTCTTTTACATTTGTTGAGGAGTGCTTTACTTCCAACTATGTGATCAATTTTGGAATAAGTGTGAAGTGGTGCTGAGAAGAATCTATGTTCTGTTAATTTGGGGTGTAGAGTTCTGTAGACGTCTATTATGTCTGCTGGTTGAAGAGCTGAGTTCAAGTCCTGGATATCCTTGTTAACCTTCTGTCTCATTGATCTGTCTAATACTGATAATGGGGTGTTAATATCTCCCATTATTGTGTGGGAGTCTAAGTCTCTTCATAGGTCTCTAAGGACTTGCTTTATGAATCTGGGTGCTCTTGTATTGGGTGCATGTATATTTAGGATAGTTAGCTCTTCTTGTTGAATTGATCCCTTTACTATTATGCAATGGCCTTCTTTGTCTCTTTTGATCTTTGTTGGTTTAGCAGCTGTTTATCAGAGACTAAAAGTGCAATCCTTGTTTTTGTTGTTGTTTTTTTGTTTTTGTTTTTGTTTTGTTTTGTTTTGTTTTTGCTTTCCATTTGCTTGGTAGATCTTCCTCCATCTGTTTATTTTGAGCCTATGTGTGTCTCTGTATGTGAAATGGGTCTCCTGAATACAGCACACTGATGGGTCTTGACTCTTTATCCAATTTGCGAGTCTGTGTCTTTAATTGGGGCATTTAGCCCATTTACATTTAAGGTTAATATTGTTATGTGTGAATTTGATCCTGTCATTATGATGTTAGCTGGTTATTTTGCCCGTTAGTTGATGCAGTTTCTTCCTAGCCTCGATGGACTTTACAATTTATCATGTTTTTGCAGTGACTGGTACTAGTTGTTCCTTTCCATGTTTAGTGCTTCCTTCAGTAGCTCTTGTAAGGCAGGCCTGGTGCTGACAAAATCTCTCAGCATTTGCTTGTCTGTAAAGGATTTTATTTCTCCTTCACATATGAAGCTTAGTTTGACGGGATATGAAGTTCTGGGTTGAAAACTCTTTTTCTTTAAGAATGGTCAATATTGGCCCCCACTCTCTTCTGGCTTCTAGATTTTCTGCTGAGATATTCACTGTTGGTCTGATGGGCTTCCCTTCATGTGTAACCCGACGTTTCTCTCTGGCTGCCCTTAACATTTTTTCCTTCATTTCAACCTTGATGAATCTGATAATTATGTGTCTTGGGATTACTCCTTTCAAGGAGTATCTTTGTAGTGGCCTCTGTATTTCCTGAATTTGAATGTTTACCTGCTTTGCTAGGTTGGGGAAGTTCTCCTGGATAATATTCTGAAGAGTGTTTTCCAACTTGGTTCCATCCTCCCTGTCACTTTCAGGTACGCCAATCAAACATAGATTTGGTCTTTTCACATAGTCTCATATTTCTTGGAGGCTTTGTTCATTTCTTTTTACTCACTTTTCTCTAACCTTCTCTTCTAGCTTTATTTCATTCATTTAATCTTCAATCACCTATACTCTTTCTTCCACTTGATTGAATCGGCTATTGAAGCTTGTGAATGTATCACTTAGTTCTCATGCCATGGTTTTCAACTCCACCAGGTCATTTAAGGTCTTCTCTATGCTGTTTATTCTAGTTAGCCATTCTTCAAATCTTTTTTCAAGTTTTTAGGTTCCTTGCAATGGGTTCAAACATCCTCCTTTAGCTCCAAGAAGTTTGTTATTACCAACCTTCTGAAACCTACTTCTGTCAGCTCATCAAAGTCATTCTCCATCCAGCTTTGTTCCATTGCTGGCAAGAAGCTGCAATCCTTTGGAGGAGAAGAAGCATTCTGGTTTTTAGTATTTTCACTTTTCTGCTCTGGTTTCTCCCCATGTTTGTGGTTTTTATCTACCTTTGGTCTTTGATGTTGGTGACCTACAGATGTCCTTTAATGTGGATGTCCTTTTTGTTGATGTTGATGCTATTCTTTCCTGTTAGTTAGTTTTCCTTCTAACAATCAAGTCCCTCAGCTGTGGGTTTATTGGAGTTTGCTGGAGGTCCACTCCAGACTCTGTTTGCCTGGGTATCACCATAGGAGGCTGCAGAACAGCAAATATTGCAGAAGAGTATTGTTGCCTGATCCTTCCTCTGGAAACTTTGTCCCAGAGGGGCACCCACCTGTATGAGGTTCAGTCCGCCGCTACTGGAAGGTGTCTCCCAGTTAGGCTACACAGGGTGGTGGGGGCGGTCAGGGACCCACTTGAGGAAGCAGTCTCTCCGTTCTCTGAGCTCAAACACTGTGCTGGGAGAACCACTGCTCTCTTCAGAGCTGTCAGACAGGCATGTGTAAGACTGTAGAAGTTTCTGCTGCCTTTTGTTAAGCTATGTCCTGCCCCCAGAGGTGGACTCTACAGAGGCAACAGGCCTTGCTGAGCTGTAGTGGGTTCTGCCCAGTTTGACCTTCCCTGGCTGCTTTGTTTACCTCCTCAAGCCTCAGCAATGGTGGACTCCCCTCCCTCTGTCAGGCTGTGCCTCACAGGTCAATCTCAGACTGCTGCACTAGCAGTGAGCAAGGCTCCGTGGGTGTGGGACCTGCTGAGCCAGGTGCGGGATATAATCTCCCAGTGTGCCATTTGCTAAGACCATTGGAAAAGCATAGTATTAAGGTGGGGGGTGTCCTGATTTTCCCAGTAGAATCTGTCATGGCTTCCTTTGGCTAGGAAAGAGAAATCCCCTGACCCCTTGTGCTTCCCGGGTGAGGCAATACCCTGCCCTGCTTTGGCTTGCCCCTCCGTGGGCTGCACCCACTGTCCAACCAGTCCCAATGAAATGAACCAGGTACCTCAGTGGCAAATGCAGAAATCACCCATCTTCTGCATCGATCATGCTGGGAGCTGCAGACCGGAGCTGTTCCTGTTTGGCCATCTTGGTGAAAATTAATGTTTTCAATATAAAGAATTGTTGCTCCCTAGAGCAAGAACTGTTGAATATAGACTAGCATATCTTCCTACTTTATATCTATATTAATGTATGAAAAAATAAACAAAAACAGTAAGTAAAATATTTCAGATAAGATTTCACAAGCCATAGTAGAACAATTATTCAGAGGCTTTTCTACCTGAACTGAGTGGTCTAAGTAGTTGTTTATCAGTAAACTTAAAAGCTCTTCTAAGCAAGAAAACATGACAAATAATATAAGAATACCTGACATTTTCATTTAGAATTAAAAGATGCATAAATAGTAATTAATTAATCAGCCTATTGGTGTGAAGTTTAGTCTTCACTTAGAATATATTTTGCATGAATAGGATTCTATCATTTTTCTTCCAAAGCCCATAATTGCAATAAATGAGACTTATGACTTCTGGTCACAATGTCTAAAAAATAAATGAAAACTTAATTTATGAAACAAATTGTGTGCAGAATCCCTTATTTTTTAAAATGTTTTAAAACTATCTTATTCTCCTTCAGTAGATTTTGAACTGTTCACTTTTATTAAACATAAAACATTTTATAAAATGTATGATTTCCCTTCATATACTTTATCATTTTTATATTAAATACCATAACAATTATATTTAAGTACTGTAATAATGTCAAGTGGCATAAACACATTTGGGTATAAATATAACTGATTTTTGGTAATCTTAAATCTGGTTCTTGTAACTATATGAATTCATAAAAGAACTGTAGTATTCCACTAACTACAACAGTGCATTGTCCTTGAGCACTGTCAGTTTTTTTCTTAGGGACTTAAACTATATGATAATCAGAAGAGTATTAAATAAACTTAATAATTATTTTTTTAGTATAGTACTCAATTTTTTTTTAAAAATGTATTTCTAGATTCATGAACGGCAGTTTTGTCCCAGTCATCAGTATTTAATGGAATTAGCATTTTGTTTGAAACTGTTTAAAATTTCATCAAGGCTAACCAAATTTAGTAAATATTTTCCACTATGCCTGTAGTTGCAGGAATGTGACCTTGTTTTATTCCTAGCAGTTGATATTGACTGAAATACTTGGTGAACAGTTGCAGGAAGCATATTCAATTCTGCTAGGGCCAAAAGACTCTGGGGGATTAGTTCCCTAACCTAAAAGCCCAGAGTAAGCAGGGTGTTACATTTCAGACTGTTGCCCCAAATCCCACATAAGCCTTTACACTGCCATGCTCTCATGAACTGCTCAACACTGATGATTTCTCCAGGGCTTGGGGTAAGGAGTTAGCTGCAGAACGTGTTGTCACATACAAATGGGAATAGCAGGATATCATGTGAGTTTCTGTTTGATACAAGAAGATACAGAGTGTTCTTTGGAACTTAAATACCTTGAAATTAGTTCCCCTTATTTTTGATGGTAGGGACAATGGTATTACCAATGATCATCTAATGATAATCTAATTTTATAGGCTGTTGTTCCAACTGGTTATCCTCAACACAACACTCTCAACATGCTTCCAGGGATGCCTAGACATATTGTACACCTGCTAATGAAGAATTCTGGTCTATCATGGCAGAAAATAAGTCAGGATCAACTGTAACGTCCTCCTGGCTATTATGACTTCCAACAGGGCATGACTGGTGCACTCCAGCCACCTGCTTGATACCAAATATTCCATTATATGAACCCTACAATTCCGAATGCTGGCACTTTCCACCAGTTTTGAAATGAGGGACAAGAAAAAATTATTCCTATTGCTATATTCTCTTATTTCAGTACCAAACAGTGCCTCTTTTGTTCCAGCATCTTACAAAGAGGATTTAGGGAAGCATATTATTCCATTTTTACATATAACCTTATGTATCCATGGGATTAAAGCATGAATCAACTCAGAGGCTGACAATGGAGACAATCCAAATGACATGCAACAAGTCATTCTGACAACTGGCACTTTATGAATGGACTGGCCTTAAGAGGAAAATGAGAATCAGAGTTGAAAATTGGCCTGTATCTTTTAAGCCATCAGATGCTGGATAGTCCACTCACATTGATAATAATGTACCCAATGTGATGATAGATCACATTCCTTTATCCTGATGCCATTAAAAGTTCATTTTATCTCTTTTGTGCCTTTTGTGTAAGATGATATTAAAATAAAGCACAAATTGGAAAGTACACATTATCACGTACTTAGTACTGATTATACACTCATAAATCAAGTTTTTAATTGTGTTTGCTTTCACGTTGATCTACTACAGGAGGCAGAGATTTTAGTTTAAGTGGTTTTATTAAATATAGTTTATATGAGTTCACTCTGCACATGCTAAAGTTTCTGGGTACAAATTCTGAGAAGCACTCGGCCAGATTCTAGACTGTGTGTAACTAGACGAGAGGCTTCTTGAGAATTAGCCAGTGTTTCTTTGTCAGATCTAATATACTGAGTTTATTAATTTGTCTATTTCATTTAAAATTTTCTAATACCAGGTCTCTCATTATTCCTTCACATTGTGAATTTTATATAACCTGCCCTACTCGAAATTTGGAAATCCATTGCCCTTTTACCTGCTTTCTTAATAGGTCCATTCCTTATGTCTCCATTGTACATTGGATTCAGGGATGGAAATGGCTCTGTTAGTTGACGTTTGCTTTTGTAAAATTTACTAGTGATTCTGTCTCTCTCTACTTGAAAATCTTGGCAGCACTTTTGTTTTTTGAGATTCAGGTGAGTAATTATATAGAGATCCTTCTCTCAGGTTACCCTATGTAAAGGTACCACAATTTACACTTAGGATCAGATGAATACTAACACATGAGCCTGCCATTTATTCCTTTCTCCATGGCTAACCAGCAAAAGTTTTAGAATATTGGATCTCCTTTTCTTATTGTTGAAATCCCTAGCTTCTTCTTTCTCACTTGAGTGATTTCATCTTAGAAATAGCCAGATAGATAGAAATAGCTTAGCTAAATTAGCCATGGGTGCTAATTTATCTCTCCTTATTTATTAAAAAAAAATGAATTCTAGCTTCCAGAATAAAATGAAGATTTTGAATACCAAAAGAGAATTACATTATAAATAATTGGTCTTGATTTTGGACTCTACAAAGACCAAAAGATAAATGTCTGAAGGCTAAAAGATAAATTGCTGCATTTGAAGTCACAAGACCTAGGTTACAACAGTGGCTCTGTTATTAATGAACTGTTTGATGCTAGAAAGTCACTTTAACTCTCTAGAGCTCACTGATCTCATCTGTAATGAGGTTGGGTTCAAGCAGTATTTTTCAAGTCAAATTTTATTTTAGTGTGGTAAATGATTTAAATTACGTACCAGAAATCCTAGGAGAGAAGTATTAATAGAAAAAAATGGAGATTAAAAAAGAAGAAACATTTGTTTTCTCTGATCCACAGACAATGAGCAAAGAAGGACTAAACTACATAGTCTATTCAGCATTTTACAAATGTAAACTAGAATTTTATGTCACTAATGATCCATTATTATCCTTTCATGCATAATAAATTATGTGAACGTCTATTGACTTATCCACATTCTCTCATATTCTTTTTTTAAACAAAAGAAAGCCACTTGAAAAAGACCTTTAGAAATCACCGATAATCAAGTTCATAATCATATAACGGAATATAAAATTCACACTGGTTTCAAATTCATAACTTTGTTCTCCTATACAACGTGTCTTAAATAAATAAGTCAATAGACAGATGGCCAAACTCCATTGTGTGCAACATATTTTAGAGGTTTTATTAACAAGTATATTTGTCATTCAGAATTTTCTTTTCAGTTTGTTAAATGCAACACAAATTAAATACACATTATAAAATCTATCTGCAATATATCAACATTTACACAAGACATTATAACACAGACATACTAGTGATTTTAAGAGATAAGATCTAAACAATGTCTTGGAATTACACAGTCAATGTAATATCAATAACAATTATAATGATCCCAGAATTCCATAGCGTATTCATTGTTCATATATATCATAAACATTTCTGTTATCTTTTTGGGTTTTTTTGGTAGGGGGTTCTGTTTTCTTTTGTTTGTTTTACATAGGGCATTAATATCTAAGTACGTTTATCCATGTTAATTTAGCTCACACGAGTACTCTTAATGCCATGGGTACTGATTTATCTCCTTAATTCACTGATCTTTTTCCATCCTTCCTATTTGTATCATAAAGACACCATTGAGAAAGCAATGTAAGCTATCAATCATTCTGCTTTTAAGAGAATATATTTTGTCTAATTGCAATGGAAAGTCTAATTGATTACTTCAGTGTGGGTGCAGTTCATACTCAGTGAAATAGACATACATGGAAACACATCCCTAAGGAATCATTGGCATCACAATATCACCAGGGAACTTGGTTGATTGGGACTTTTGCTCATTGGCTATGGTGAGGATTCTGATTCTTGAACTGATCATTTTGATTCCTTCTGTCGTACAGACTATATACATAACCATTGCCAGTTAACATTACTGGGATATATAAATAGTAGTACTCACGAAAGGAACAGAAAGTACACATGGATAGGTCAATGTAAATCTATCTATGCTGCCAGCAGATAATGAAATGCATATAAATGTTTAGCACCAGAAAGAGCTTTATATATCAACAACTTCCTCATTTTACAGATGAGAAAATTCAAATTTGGAGACACTGAGATACTCTTGGTCAGACAACTAATTAGTGGCAACAGCAAGATGAAATCCGTGGTCTCCTGATTCTCAGTCAGTTGCTTTTTCCACTTCACTTGCTGCATGTTATGGATAAGAGGAACTTAAATCTTACTGTGTGAAGTAACACCTTACAATTAACCAGGAGTATTTCTTTCTGGTTTTCTTTATTTTTTAGGTATAAACATTATTAAAGCAAAATAAAGTTTTGGATGTTGTTTACAAACTAAATCACATAGAAAGATTGGGGACAGTCTTTTCTTATTATGTAGGCTGTTAAGTTGTACATAAATTCAAATCTTGTCACTTCAAGAATACATAATTGCCCGCGAATCTAGTCAAATGTGTCAATGAACTTAATACAACAGTCTAATGCGGGATGCTCCTCTCTCTCCCTCCTGCTATACTCCACTCTTTGCTAAATTTCACAGCATGTTGAAGTAGAGAATAATGTGGCCTTTTCCCTTTGTTTCACTGAATTATTTTCTTTGATCTTGGTGCCTCCCTAGCATTTCTCTCTACTTCTTATCCTCCTATTCTGGAGTAAACAATGGAAGAGAATTACAAACTGGTGAATGTCCCAAGGCTCTTCTTGTTTACCTACTGCAAACTTGATAGATGCATGCAGCCAGAGTAGATGTCCTTTCCTGACCTCTTAACTTGAGGAAGCTGTACTCCCAGAAAATACAAGCCTCTTTTACACACTATGCCCTTCATTCCCCATTTTAAAGATGAGCACATCTCCTGCTTAAAGGCTCATTTGTATTCCACTTTAGCTAGTGCAAAGTTATTCTTTGGCTGAAAATTTGAAACAAATTATGATACAATTACTTTTCCCTGGAAAACAATTATATCTAGGTACCTAATAAAAGGGTCTCTAAATTGAAAAGTAGGTGGCGAGGTTATCATACTTTTCTGCATCTAAGGTGCTGCATAAGCAAGAAGTTACCTTCCAAAGTAATTTTAATTATAGTAAGGTAGCTCATGCCACTAAGTGATTTTCAAGTCTCTTGGGAAATCTGAGATATATGAATTTAAATTTTGTCTTTCCTTTTAGTTACTCTTTTGTCTTCCTTTTCTAATGCTTCTTATAGCTGTTCTAGTTTCTCAGGTGGTAATTGTATACAAAATATCCAGAAGATTAAATAGAAAGATTCCTTTACTGGAAAGACAATTTATCGTGTTTTTTTTTTTTTCTTCATAGTTCTTCCAATTTATTGTATTTATCTTTGCCACCATATATCCTTCTTCTTATCTCCTCGCTGTTTTCACCTTATTTCATTATTTTATTTGTCCAGTCCCTGTAATCACTTGCTTTATTTGCTTGGTTACTTTTTTCCTAAAAACCTACAAACTTTTGATTAATACAAATAGGAGTGGAAAAACCTGCCATGGTACTGAAAAAATGCACAAGTCCATTTTAGATCATCTCATAAGCAAAGTTATTTTATAAGAGAATTTAGCAACAATAATTAAAGACGTAGAATATTTCTAATAAGCCAAGAAATGAATGCCAAAACTTTGGAAAAATATGTATTTTAAATAGTATTTCAGTTTAAAAAATAAAATAAAATGGCATTTGAAGCTATTTGAAACCTGCTCTCAGTAGCTTCTTTAAAGGTAACTTGGTAACAGTAAGTTTTCTTACAGCAAGGTGTGCTGAAACCCAGGCACTGCGTGCAGAAATGTATAATATAACAAATTAAAATGAAAAATAGGATTTGAATATCCATCTGATCATACACAGATGAAAAATTTGTTTGCTGGAATATGTTAAGTATGATGCAGTCAATACAGTGTAAAATATCTATCTGTGATAAAAAAAAAAAGAGATGTGCATGCATAAGTACACAAAGTCAGAAAGGAGTCTCAGGAGCTTATCCTGAGGAAGTTAAAAGAATTCTATTTTCTATTTATTCATTGCATGATTTATTATAACCGTTCTATAGAGAAGCACCCAACAGAGAAACTGTGGTTAAAGTTAGATTGTTGTTTCCACTGTAAATCCCCCTTTTTGAATGATTTATAACACTTTTGCTTTTCCCTGAAACTTGGCATATAGGTTCTTAAACTCTGAATCATTATTTCCTCAAGTTTAATTTACATAAGGTTAGCTTTTCTTTCTTTCTTTTTTTTTTTTTTTTTTTTTTTCTATCAGCCAGAGAAACACACACACAAAGAGTCACATGGGGATATCACAAATTCTATGTTTCTGTAAAAGAGCAGCTGCCAACGGGAAGCAGATAATGACTGTCATATAAGAATCCTTTTAAAAATCCCTGCTGGACAAAATGAGTTTGTGGAGTGTTCTAGGGCAATTTAGTTAAAAACCAGCTTCTGATTTCAGTCAATGGAGCATATTTCAGAATGAAATTTGCAGCACTGCTACAACAATTATAATTTAAGACATCTAGAACTACAAAAATAAAATGTAATATTAATTATCTCTCTCTAAAACTGTGACTTGCTAAAAAATTCAAAGTATTACAGTTCTTTTGAAAACTATGGGTTGACTCTAGTATTGTTTAGTTTACTTTGAAATGTTTTCTTATTTTTTTCTCAGGAAAATTATGTTTCACATTTAGGATCATGTAGAAACAAATATGAATACAAATAACAATTTATAAAATAAATATTTTTTACTTTCTATTGAAGCTCAATATTTTGCACAAATCAAATGCCATAAGTGTATCCATGGAACTTACTTTTTATATGAATAAACATATCTTAGTTAAAATACTTAATTAGATATTTATGTTGACTTTGAGAACTGTGTGTAGCATATTTTTACATGTAAATAATTGAGATTATATAGTTGATAAGGTTACACTGTGTCCCCCACCTACAATCTCATCTTGAATTATAATCCACAAGTGTGGACCAAGTAGAGGTAATTGGATCATGGGGATGGTTTTCTCCATGTTGTTCTCTTGATAGTGAGTGAGTCTTATGAGATCTGATGGTTTATAAGCATCTGCCATTTCCCCTGCTTGCACTCACACTGTCCTGCTGCCCTGTGAAGAAGGTGTCTGCTTCTCCTTTGTCTTCATTCATAATTGTAAGTTTCCTGAGGCCTCCCCAGCTATGTGGAAATGTGAATCAGACACCTCTTTCCTTTATAAATCACCCAGTCTTGGCTATTTCCTCATAGCAGTGTGAGAATGGACTAATACAATAAGGTTTTGAAATACATACATTCCCTTCTACGAGTTGAACCATGCTTTTTCAGTCTCTGCTGCTGTCTTTACCTGTTGTGTCCCTTCTTTACATCTCTATTCTTAGAGCTGTCCTAGGCTCTCTTCTATTTTTTATCTAACTGATCCTCTTGAGTAAGCTACAGGATTGCTACCTTTTATTGATTTCTCTTGATATCTTAATATTGATAACTCCTGAATTTATGATACAGTTGAAGTCTCACCCTTGCATTTTATGCCATCATACCATGTGGCCTAATGTACACATTTATCTGAAAGGTCCACAGTACCTGAGACTCAACTGGATCAGAACTGAGTTATTTATGTTTGTTCTCCAAAGTCTACCCCACCACACTTTTTTTTTTTAATAAGGTGTGTGAAAATTATAAGTTTTCTTTCCTTTTTATTTTGAGATGGAGTCTCACTCTGTCACCCAGGCTGGAATGCAGTGGCATGATCTTGGCTCACTGTAACTTCGATCTCCTGGGTTCAAGCTATTCTCCTACCTCAGCCTCCCTAGTAACAGGGATTACAGGTGCACATCACCACCGGTGGTTAATTTTGTGTATTTTTAGTAGAGAAGGGGTTTCGCCCTGTTGTCAAGGCTGCTGTTGAACTCCTGATCTGAAGTGATCCACATGCCTCCGCCTCCCAAATTGCTGGGGTTACAGGTGTGAGCTGCCATACAGGGCCCAATTTATAATTTTTTATTGTGTTTTTCAAGTTATTCATCTGAGCACTTCTATTTCTGAGTAAATTTTCTATAATTAGAATTTAACAGAAAACATTTCTAAAATAAAAATTAGTATGATTCTTTAGTATCTGTGTGAACCTTGGCATACCCCAACCTCATTATATCATCTTATAATTGAATATTTTTATATCTATCTATATATGTATATATCTGAATATATTCTGGGTGCTTAGAATGTACTCAGTTCAGAACATAAGCTCAAGAAATTTTTGTTGCATGAAAGCATTTAATATGAAAACATCCTAATAGTTTTAATTATATATTTAAAACTTGTAATTGTTTCAGTAATTTTATTAGATTTTATATTTGTCTACATGATTTATTAGAATTATTTTATTTTTTCACTATTTATCAATGATATTAATATTTTATTGAGTAATGAAAAGGAAGTCATGTAAGTTATGGAAACTCAAATTTATGAATGACTAAGTTAATTCTCAACAAAAGCAATAACATTTTATTCTACTGTCCCTATTATCTTATTCGAACCCTGCAGATAACTAAACTGGGCTCATTCCACTCTTACAATCCATTCCTCATTATTTCACCAAAAATATATATCTCCTTCTTATCTAGTAGAGATGAGGTTTGAATGTATTGATCTATTTTTGGAGGACTGACATATAGAAATATTACGTCTTCTGACTTACGAACATGGTCTATCTATGGGTTTACTTGTTGTCTTTCATTTTACTCAGAACTATTTTGCACTGTAGAGATCTTTTATGTCTTCTGTCAGATTTTTTGCATATTCCTATTGTTTCTGGCTATTGTAAATAGTACGACTTTTACAATGTTATTTTCTTGTTTCTTTCTTTAAATATTTATCTTGTATCCTCCAACATTGTTAAACTCAATTATTAATTCTATTTTGTGGATTTAATTAATAAGTTATTTTGTGGATTTTTACAGTTTTTTTACATAGAAGATTATATTGTTGGCAAATAAAGACTTGATCTTCTCAGTCTTCTTTTAGAATCTGAATGCTTTTTATTTCTTCTTGCTTCACTGTATGATATAACTGTCCTAGTATAATGTTGAATGGAAGCAGCATGAGTAGACATCTCTGTGCTTTTTTAACCTTAGTATACACTCAGTCTTTTACAGTTAAATATGATATATGATACTAACTATAGAATATTTATTAATGTGATTTATAGGGTTAAAATAATTTTTTTATTCCTAATAGCTGCAAGTTTTAATCTGTGATAAATGTTGGATTCTCTAAAATGTCTTCAACTATAATAATGTCATTTTTAGTTTTGTAATATGGTGACTTACATTAATTTTTAAATTTATAACAACTTTGCATTCTTATAATAAAGCCATCTTGATCACAATATATTATATTTCATTTATTTTTGGATTAAAGTATCTAAAATTCTGTTAAGAATTTTTGCATCTATATTTAGGAGAGATGTTGATCTGTAGTTTAGTCTCTTCTAAAAACTTTATCTGGAGGGCGGAGCAAGATGGCCGAATAGGAACAGCTCCAGTCCCCAACTCCCAGTGCGAGTGACACAGAAGACCAGTGATTTCTGCATTTTCAACTGAGGTACTGGGGACATCTCACTAGGGAGTGCCGGACAATCGGTGCTGGTCAGCTGCTGCAGCCTGAGCAGCGAGAGCTGAAGCAGGGCGAGGCATCGCCTCACCTGGGAAGTGCAAGGGGGAAGGGAATCCTTTTTCCTAGCCAGGGGAACTGAGACACACAACACCTGGAAAATCGGGTAACTCCCACCCCAATACCGCGCTTTAAGCAACGGGCACACCAGAAGAACATATCCCTTACCTGGCCAGGAGGGTCCCACGCCCACGGAGCCTCCCTCATTGTTAACACAGCAGTCTGCCGCCATCTAACCGCGAGGCAGCAGCGAGGCTGGGGGAGGGGCGCCCGCCATTGCTGAGGCTTAAGTAGGTAAACAAAGCCGCTGGGAAGCTCCAACGGGGTGGAGCTCACAGCAGCTCAAGGAAACCTGCCTGTCTCTATAGACTCTACCTCTGGGGGCAGGGCTCAGCTAAAAAACAACAGGGGAAACAGCAGAGGCCTGAGCAGATGTGAACGACTCTGTCTGACAGCTTTGAAGAGAGCAGTGGATCTCCCAACACGGAGGGTGAGATCTGAGAACGGACAGACTGCCTGCTCAAGTGGGTCACTGACCACTGAGTAGCCTAACTGGGAGACATCCCCCACTAGGGGCAGTC
>NW_016812293.1:662392-674843 GCF_001698545.2 Rhinopithecus bieti | reverse complement strand
GGGAGGGATTGCATTGGGGAGTTATACATGATATAAATGATGAATTGATGGGTGCTGACGAGTTGATGGGTGCAGCACACCAACATGGCACAAATATACATATGTAACAAACCTGCACCTTATGCACATGTACCCTAGAACTTAAAGTATAATAAAAAAATGAAAAAAAAAACTTTATCTGCTTTTATATCAAGATAAAACTGGCCCCTTAAAATTTGTTGGGAAGTATTTAATCATCTTTACACTAATGGAAAAGTTTATGTATAATTTGTGGTATTAGTTTTACACATATTTGGAAGAATTCACCAGTAAAATTTTTTGTGTATTGAGATTTTGTATCAGGAAGCTTTAAACTGCAAATTTTTTTAGCACATACTTGGCTATTTTTTTTAGTACGTATTTTACTAAAGATTATGTTTACCTTTTTTAGTGAGCTTTACTTGCTTTTGTGTCTTTCAAAGTATCTCTTCATTTATTCAAAGTTGTTAAATGTCATAAAGTAATACAAAATATTCTTCTATCATTATTTTAATATCTGAAAACTGTAATGATTTTACCTCTCTTATTTCTGAAATAAGGAATATTTGGAAAATATTCTCTTTTTCATTCCCTCTCTCTCAGACTCATTAGAAATTGACATCCATCTATTTTATTTATCGTTTCAAAGTATGACTTTTGGAATTCATTGAATTTTCCTAATTACTTTTCATTTTCTATTTCAAATATTTATGTTATGATCTTAATTCTTCTTCTGTTGCTGCTTATGTTGACTTTATATGCACTTATTTTTCTAGTTTCTTAGGTGAATCTTGATGTTATTGATTTGATAGCTTTCTTATTTTCTAGTAAAGATATTAAGTGATATAAACATTCCCCTAAGGTACGGCTTTAATAGCACTCCACAAATTGTGATATATTGAAGTTTAATTTTCATTCACTTTAACATACTCACTAATTATCTTTCAAATTTCTGGGTTTTTTCCCCCATAGATCATTTAAAAGAGTGTCATTTGGTTTCCAAATATTTAGTAATTTTTTATGAATATTTTAAATATATTTAACTGAATTTTATCTCAATCGGAGAACAAATTTGTATAATTTGAGTCTTTCAAAATTTACTGAGACTTGCATTATGACCCCAAAAATATTTTATCAAGGTAAATGTTCCATGTGCATTAAAAACAAATATATATCCTGCTATATTTGAGCGACGTGTTCTATATATGACAACTGAATCAAATTGATAGTGTTTTCAAAGTCATCTATATTGTATTTATTGCTATTCTGATTATTTGTCCTATTAATTATTGAAGAAAATATATTGGTTAAAATTTCATAAAATTATTTGATTCGTCTATTTCCTTTTGCAGCTCTCTTCATTGTTCCTTTATAATTTCCTTGATGTTCTGTTATTAGGACTGTAGATATTTAGAATTGTTGTATCTTTTTAATCAATAATCTTTATATTTTCATACCATTATTTTCTTTATTACTGGTAAAAGTCTTACCTGTGAAGTCTACTTTGATTGATATTAATACAGGTATTCTAGTTTTCCACTGCTTAATGTTAGTATGGTAATATCTTTCTCCATCCTCCACTTTTAACTTATTTGCATTTTTTATATTTAAACCACAGGTAGGCAATGTATAGTTGATTCATCTTTTGTAACCAAACTGAAAATATAGATCTCCTAATAGAATGTTTAGAGCATTTGCATTTGTTGTAATTATTAGTGAAGTTAGGTTAAATTTACCATCTTCCTCTTTTGCTTTGACCCATATGAGTTTTGGAAAAAGAGGAGACACATAGAAACATTAATGGCATCTATAATTCCACCATCTAGTGAGAAATACATTTATAGCTTTGGTGCAATCATTTTATTCCTTGATTACAAGTATATACAGAAAAAATATATTCACCTTCGTACTACTACATAATTTTTAAAATTATGTCCAAATTTTATTAACATAAATAATGCTACAAAACAACAGTCTTTCATGTAATTTATAACTTTCATGTCTACTTATTTCTTAGGATAAATTCTTTAATGCTAAGTTACTACTCAAAACTTTGAACTTTCTAAATTGCCCAAGATTTATATTTATTAAAATACAAAGAAGAAAAACAATACCTTCAGCATTTTGGGACATAAAATTATCTAATTGTTTACAATTGTTTCTATTGTTTATGTTGGCCATTGATAGATAGATAGATAGATAGATAGATAGATAGATAGATAGATGATAAATAAATTTATGCTTTCCAGGACATTTTTTCTCTTTGATATTTTGACACATTTTCCACTCCAAAATGTGTCTCATTAATTTGTTGAAAATATTCAGAGTGTACATTTGCTATAAATAATTTATTGTTTTTAGCTTCATTTGACTACTCATTTTATTTTTGGCTCAGAAGTATACATATATTATGTAATAATATATATTATTCCTTTATGAGTTTTCCTCTTTGTTTCTATTGCCTGAATGTACATTCCTATAAATGTAGTTCATAATTAATTCTTTTTGTTTATTTGTTTGTTTGTATTTTTTAATATTGATAAGACATTTTGCTCATAAGACCACTCTGAACTTAGTTTTAGTATTAGGTATCAAATAAAGCATAAATGTATCTACTGTATTTATTAATCTAGTAACTAGCCTTTTAAAATTGCCATTTACTTACTAAAAAGCCTCTTTTTTCTTTACAATGCATGAGGTAATTTTGATTTTTTCCAATAACTCTTAGTCAAGTATCACATATTTTATTTATTTGTAATTCCTTGTTAATATTAAACTAAAGCAGACTCAAGTCACTCTTGGACTTTTCATACAATTAACTATATACTTTACCAACTATATTATATATTTTTCACCATTTTCAACTGCTTCCTGACTACAGTGCATAGTGTCAGATATCAATTTCAAAATTGGTGAGACTGCTGACTCTATTTGAGGCTTAAGCTTAAGGATGGATGGAAAAAAATAACCAGTGGTCGTTATGAATATTCAAATCAACTATGAAATCTGGAGAAAGGAGTTGGGATGTGAAAATAATACAAGAAAAAAAATGTCTGAACTCTCAACTCTTGAAGGTCTGTACACTGGAGGATAATCACTTTGTAAACCCTGATTTATCTGATTCAAGAATTCGCATCAGCATTCTTGTTACCCTCCATGGTCACTTTCTTAATATCGGTCTTCTACTTATTTGCAGTTTTCTCAATCCTCTGAAATATATGGTTTCTTGTTGCTTTAATCAGTAATTTAATAGCAGCTCATTTACAGTGTGACATTCACTATAGAATCTGGGCTCTGCATTTATTCTCCATCATATTCAGCTCACCTTCAAGGGCTTGAGTGATTTTACTGCTTACCTAGGTAACCTATTTAAAAGCCTATTCTCATGTTATTTCTTGAACTCCAATGACTCTTTATGGCCACATTATGAACATTTAAAAAATATAGATCCAATATAAGTCTGGATCCACAGAATTATGTCTACAACTTCTCCATACAGTTCTCTATTGATGAATGATACGGTTTGACTCTGTGTCTCCACCTAAATCTCGTACTGATATTTAATTCTCATGTGTCAGGGAAGGAACCTGGTGAGAAGTGATTGGATCATGGGAGTGAGTTCCCCCATTCTGTCCTAATGATAGTGAGTGAGTTCTCACAAGATGTGGTTGTTTAAAAGTGTTTGTCAGTTCCCCTCTTGCTCTGTCTCTCCTGTTGTCATGTAAGAGGTGCTTTGCTTCCCCTTCACGTTCTGCCATGATTGTAAGTTTCCTGAGGCTTCCCCAGCCATGTGGAACTGTGAGTCAATTAAAACTCCTTTCTTTATAAATTACCCAGTCTCAGGTAGTATCTTTACAGTAGTGTGAGAACAGACTAATACAATGGTGTTCTTTCTGCACTTATTTTTCAAAGTCATTGAAATTTTCTTTTCTATATTCTTTTCTGTTATCTGCTTCTATCACATTTTCCCTTACATTCAGCCTAAATTTTGCTCTATTTTCTGACATGATTCTGTGCTACACCAGCATCCTGGAGCCATTTTCTTTACTAGTCTCTACTTCAAGGGCCCTGTACCTATGCTAAACCCTGTTATTTGTCTCCTCTGTTCCTGTATGATGTAGAAATACAGTCAAATAGATAAATAGATTGATTTTTCATAGAGATACAGTTTCAAACATCAGCAAAGGCTTCAATGCCAATTATCAACCTGTTTACTTTTCCTTGGTCATCCATGATATGCTTTCCCTATGATAATCATCCTAAACCTTACTAAATCTTCCTAAGTGCCATATCTTATCTCCACTCTATCATTCACAGCAGACAACTGTGCTTTCTAGAATATGGAGAAAATTAGGAATAATAATGTTATCCTTTAATGTCCATCTTTGTATGCACAGACAAATATCAATTTTTCAGGCCCACTGCTAACCATCTTCTGCTCAGTGGGCATCTGCTACTCTACTTTAAAGGTAATCTGTGAGGAAATTGAAATCATATTTCTATGGATGATGTGAAATAGCTTGCAGTTCAGTGTTAGAATTGAAATATGGAAATGAAGTATACACAATATACTGCTAACAGTAATCTTTCTCTTCTCTTACATAAAGTTGAATACACAGTTTAGAATTCCATTTGCATTACCCATCTTATTTCTTGTAAATGGTTACAAAAGAATTATAATTTTGGAGATGAAGCAAGAAGAAGGAGTAGATTTGACTCAGCCACCCCATTGAGCCTCTCCAGATGATAGCCAATGTCTCAGGCCTTGATCCTCTTATGTAGTCAAGAGAAACATTCAGCTGGAATAGTCTGTTGTTAGGTGATCCAACTTTTTTTTCTCGAATCTGGCTTTAATTAATTATATTTAGAGTTACTTTCTGCAAGGTAAGGAAGCACATTTAATTGTTGTTCCAAATTTATACTTTTTTCTCTTCGTTACTGCATATTTCAATGCAATAGTGAATGAAAGCAGACATATTTAGCTTACCAAAATACAAACTCAGAAGTCAGAGATTTGCCCTTTAAGTTACAGAAAATGCAATTTTAATTTTACATTAATTTGCTCATACTAGTCTTTGGATGATCTTACTGAATCACCAGATAATTATTTATAATTATCAGTCATGCATTATTTATAAATAAAAGAAAACAATATTCTCAGACTAGTGTTATTTTAAGTAGAGTAAATTTAAGTAAATATTTGTTGATCCAGTTTTATATGGATTTATTTTCAATTTGATTTATTTATAGAATTAGGTAAAAAATTTATCATCCTATTTTTAAAGAACATTGAAACCAACCATAACTACTATTTTGGAGACATGTAGAATAGTGGCTTTTGCAGAGATCCAGGATCCATATTCTGTTCTCAGCTGAATGACTAACCAGCTGTTACCTTAAGTCAAATGATCTCTAGAGAACTCTGTTTTTTTATGAACAAAATCAGAAAGTTACATGGAAAATCACTCTGGTCTTCTTCAGGTCTACTATCCTATGAATACATTGACTTAAATGTCCTGGATATAATAGTACCATCAATACATGAAGAGCACTGCGAAGAATACAAGTGTTGTTTACTGGCATCCCATCCAAATCCACGGTATAACCAGTTAAAGTGCAGGAGGTTTTGATTATGTGTAATATTTATTTTGTTTCAGTCATACGGATTCTAAGTTTCTTTATTCTCTGATGCTGCTATAGTGATAGAAACTCAGAAATAATTTATTATGTTCTGCATTATTTATAGAAGCAATTTTCCTTTTCTGACTTAAAAGGTAAAGGCTAAAAGTACTACACATAATACTTAAGCACTAGTAGGAAATACCTAATGTCAAATCACTAATGCAATAATTATATTTTCATTAAAATAAGCCTAATATAGAACTTAGTATCTAAGTTTTAGCATATTAATAACTTCTGAGAATTTAATTAATATTCAATAATTTTAATTTGATTCATAAAATGCAATATTTAAAATACCTATATAACTAAGTAAACATAATATATTTTCAGAAGACAATCACATGATGTCATAGCATGCATAGGTAAAAGATATATTCAAAATGCAATACAGGTAAAAAGATACAATAAGATTATGAAATAATTATGAATGTGATTTCAGATTCCACATTGCAACCAATCTTTAGGAAAATAGCACTTGTCAAAGCCAGCATAAGATAAAATAAGAATATCCACAGTTATATAAACATATTGTTTAAATACTTCTCTTTTTTATACCTGTGTAATACTGAACTTTTTTTATACTATCCAACCAAATATCATATTGCAACACTGAATGCATAAGAAATATGAGAATCTAGCTGTTATTATTAAGCCACAAATTAAAGAGATTTGTAAAACCTAAAGCAATGCCATAAAACATAAAATATAAAGCCTATAATAGTTATATTAACATGAAGTGAAATTATTATTGCTTTATTTATTTATTTATTTAGTGACAGACTCTCACTTCGATGTCTAGGCTGGAGTGCAGTGTCAGGATCACAGCTCACTGCAGCCTCAACTTACCAGGCTCAGGTAATTCTCCCACCTCAGCCACACAAATAGATGGGACTACAGGAGCGTGCCACTACCCCTGGCTAATTTTTTGTATTTTTTTGTAGAGACAGGGTTTCATCATGTTACCCAGGCTGATCTTGAGCTCCTGTGATCAAGTAACATGCTGGCCCTGGCTTCCCAAAGTGCTGGGATTACAGTCGTGAGCCACTGTGCCTGTCCTGCTATATTTAAATGAATTAATTATGGCATTTAAAACTTTGTCATTTTTGTTTTCTAAATATTAATATATGATACTTATATACAAAAGCTCTTAGTTGATCTATGTTTTTAAAACAATATAAAGAGATCTTGAAAGCAATAAATTTCAGAACCATTGGTTTTATATTTTATATGTAGTGACGTAGTGAATGTGAAGAGTACAAATCAAGGAGCCTGACATATACTTAAGAGTACCATGCATATTGCTTATAATTTTGAAATATATAAAAATGAATAAATAGAAATTTCACTAAGACGTTATCATTTGCTATATTTGCCTAATAAGATTAAAATTTAATTACTTATTAAAATAAACTTTGTTTATGGTTTTCAACATTTTCTTTTCAATACCCAAATGCCTTTCCACTGTAAACAACTATGAAATCAGAGAAAACATATGATGCTAATCTTTTCAGGCTGTGGACTACACTAAGATTCCCTAGAGAAATAAATTTCATGTGACAAGCCCTGTGCCATTCAAGGTATAGAGAACTGGTGACTGAGTAGAGCACATTGGCCACACTGATGTGAAGCAGAAGTGTTCAGAAGAAGAAGCAAATGAAATGACCAGTCTCTGTAGAGCAGATAATTGAAATGGGAAGACCTAGTGATAAGAGCACCCCAGATAGCTATGGAAGGTGTCTCTACAAATCTTTAGCAATGAACTGAGGTGTGCATGCCCAGTATGGGACCTCCCAAAGCTTATCAGATGTGTGAGGCTATGGGGTTGAAAATGGAACAGAAAAATGTGCAACAGTTGCACAAGGTCTTCGAGGAAGAACAGAGCGAGGGCACTTATTAGTTCAGGGTATTTTGAGGTGGAGAAATATTCTCAATATCACAAAATAACTCTGGTATCCATCTGAGATAACAGCAAATCTGGTCTTAGGGATAATAACCACACCCTAGAATAGAACTTGAACTATACTGGCCCCAACATAAGCTAAAACCAAGCCTTGACAAGATACATAAACAAAAGGTTAGATATTAGTCCTGCCAAATTGGGAGGATTTAAGAACACAATGATTTCCTTAGATCTTCACTAAGGAGCACTAGGCATAAAACTAAGACTACAAACTTCCAAGGTAATCATCCAACAATTTAACTATTTACTGAGTTTAAGAATCTTCAGAAGACAATAACATAATCTAATCTCTATGGTATATTAACTATAATTTCCAATGTTCAATCAAAAATCACTATACGTAGAAGACAACTGGAAACTATGAGATTTACAGGCAAGAAAAAAATGTAGGACAATACGACTCATGACAAAAGGCCTAATGTTGAATTTAGCAGATGAGAACTCTAGGAAAATTTTGTGGCAAGACAAACAGAAAGAGAGAGAGAGAGAGTATGTATGCATATATATACACACACACGCACACACACACACTCCAAGTATGCACATGCATATGTACACTCCAAACAGAATAAACAGAATAAAATCCCAAACAAGATCATAATGAATCAAGCCTAGACAAATTAGAATATATACATATATATGCATATCTATATATAAACACATAGAAACACACACATTCTATTATTACTAAATATATTGTATATACTTAATATGTACTTTGTATATACTAAACATATGTATATATGCATATATAGTAAAAGTGTATTCAAAGTAATAAAAATTGTTTAATTGTTAAAAAATATGTTTTTAGGCCAGGCACAGTGGCTCATGCCTGTAATCCCAGCACTCTGGGAGGCCGAGGTAGGCTCAAGGTCAGGACATCGAGACCATCCTGGCTAACACGGGGAAACCTCGTATCTACTAAAAATACGAAAAATTAGCCAGGCGCAGTGGCCGGCACCTGTAGTCCCAGCTTCTTGGGAGGCTGAGGCAGGAGAATGGCATGAACCCGGGAGGCAGAGCTTGCAGTGAGCCGAGATCGCGCCACTGCACTCCAGCCTGGGTGACAGAGCGAGACTCCATCTCAAAACAACAACAACAACAACAAAATTTAAAAATATATGTTTTTAATGAGTGCAGATGGGACATTTTAGCATAGAATTGTAAACTTCAACTACGAAAAGTAAACAAATTCTAGAAATGCAAAATGTCTAGAAAACGATAATGACAGTATGTGATAGGCTTAAAAACTTATTGAAGATGACATATAAAGCATTTGAAGGAAGAGCAACATAAATTATCCAATTTGAACAACAGATTGAACAAGAAGATGTGAAGCCACAGGCATGTGTTTACAATATCAAACTTTCTAACATAGACAAAATAGTATGCTAGAAAGAAAAGTATATTTAAGAAAACATGAAGGTTTGAATAAATAATATTCAGGGTCCCCAAATGTGATGAAAAACAGTAACCCAAAGACCCAAGAAACTCAGCAAACTCCAAACAGAATAAAAATAAAATGCATTAAGCCCAGACAAATTAAAAACAAACTTCTGAAAATTAAAGATAAGAAGACAATCTTCAAAGTAGCAAGACTGGGAGAAGAGCACATTGTACACAAGAAATCGGGAATAATAATGATTACTGTTTTTCCATCAGAAATAATGGGAGCTTGAAAACATCTCTATGAAATGCTTTGGAGTAGATGTCAAAACAAGATTCTGAATCAATGATATCCAATAAAATACGAGAATTTGTCATCAGCAGCTTACTATTCCTTTATTCCACTTAGAGAAGAGACATTCCCCCCCCACCCCCCCAGTATTCTGAAAGCACTGCCGCTGATTTACATGGACATTTTTCCTATTATTATTTTTTTTCAGAATACAATAATTATGTTGACTACAGAGGAGAAAGCTCCTCCTGATTAAAACAAGAAAAGGAAAAAAGCATGGCTATTTTTCCCTCACCACCAGAGAGAATGCTATTCCCAATCCAAAGACAGAATTTGGCTAAATAATACCTCATTTCTGAGAAATATATTTTCAGTCAGCTGCAGTCAAGTTCATTTAACTTGTTTATTTAGGATCATAGACTGGTGAGAGAAATGTGTAGACTAGTATTTCTTTTTAGTAACTTTTGCTTGCTTTTCTAGGTTATGAGAGTATAACATGTGTGAAATAATACCATTCTAAAATTATTATACTTGTGTTTACATGTGAAATAACCATATTTTTCTGGAGGCTAAAAAGTATATTTATATGGTATGCAATTTTTAATCTTGTCAAAATTTGTTTGTCAAACTGTTTATATAGAGTATATATAAATATACAAAGATATTAAACATGAAACAAATGTAATGAGTTTCACACCATTTTCAAACTGGACCCCAAACATAGAGGTTTACATTTAGAATTGTTTAACTTGATTTCTATTTTGATTAATGCAATAAGTTTATCTGTTGCTATATTTAGATTGTTGGATAGACATTATAGTTTCTAATGTTTTAAGCTTTAGCAATAAAACTTTAAATTCTAAAACAAACCAGTGGTAAGATATGAGAATAATACCTATAATTTATCCTTTTATATTATTTTTCTTTCAAAGTTTTAAAATTTTTTTCTGATATTTATTTAGTGCTATATCAATACTCCATTTATGATTTTCCTTCTTTATAAATTCATTTGCTTTAATTTATGCTTTGAATATTATGTAACTGGATTTAGGTCTCACGACTATATAAAATGAAATAAATCATTCAGACTCATTGTGAGCTGTATGTTCATAGCTCATAGCTCGAGTTCATTTAATTCAAAACTTATTTTTTTAAACATATGGTGACTTGATTTTTAAAGTAATTTTTTTGTCTATTTTATGACAATGTTTAAATCAGTAAGCTTAAGTAAATTATCTGTAAATGTACCTCAACAAATTGAACTGGCAAATAAGAAATTCATGCTTTAAATAAACCATTTGTTGGATTGATAGTATTAGCCACGTATCTATCAAGTCACTGTTTTACTCTGTGTGCTTTAGACACAGCAATGCTGATTCATCATGGAAAGAAGAATATTAAATGCATTTCTTCTTTGCTGACAGGATGAATGTAACACTTTTTACTAGTTTTATTTAAACACATCAATATAGACAAAATATTTCAATGGATTTTAGCTGTTTTATCTGCGAATGTTCTGAATACATGAGAGGTTGGCGTGGAAAGGGCCCACTATGAATATTAGATGAAAATGTCGAAATGTTTTTTTTTTTTTTTTTTTTTTTTTTTTTTTGAGGTGGAGTCTCTTTCTGTTGCCCAGGCTGGTGGACAATGGCGCTATCCCGGCTGACTGCAACCTCCTCCTCCCTGGTTCAAGCGATTCTTCCATTTCAGCCTCCCGAGTAGATGGGATTACAGGCACCCACCATCATGCCTGGCTAATATTTGTATTTTTAGTAGAGACGGGATTTCACCATGGTGGCCAGGGTGGTCTTGAATTCCTGACCTCAGGTGATCCACCCACCTCGGCTCCCCAAAGTGCTGGGATTACAGGCATGAGCTATCGTGCCAGGCAGAAAATGTTGATTTTGATGTGAGTGTGATCATATCAGCCCATTAGGATATGCAAACACAACTTACAGGGAAATTGGAAGGCTGTTGATATGATAGACAAGGGTTCCTGATGCATTCTCTTGATCTTCTGAGAACTTTTAGTAATAACCGAAAGTGAAAAAGTGTTGTCAATTAAGATCTGAAGTAATAATCAAGACAGGGAAAAGAGAAGCTTTTTTATTTTAACTGAAAAGTCTATTAACTGGCAAAGCCAGATGCTATAGATTAAGCACACAGCTACACTAAATCAGCAATTCTCTTTGTTAAAACACCTTCTCTTTTCTGAGCCCTTTTGCTAATGCTGTCAAAAACTTCCTGATGTTAAAATTTTGAATAAATAATTACTTTATAGATTCTGTACTTGTAATTTATTTAGGTGACTGTCAGAGATGGAAGGGTTATGAATTTGTACCAAGTTATCCATCTGTTACCTTGTAGAAAACAGTATTTTTATTAGGCTTTTATTCTTCCAGTCCTTAATCCAAAACAATGTCATGACATCTCATCTTTCTCTGAGAAAGTGAATATCATGGACAATAGGAATTGAAATTCAGATCACACTTCCTTCTTGGCTTATTTAAGGTCTTCAATTTCTGATGTATTTACTAAAATTTCTTCTCTCTTTTAGATCACTAATTACCAAAGACTGCTAGGCTGGCAGAGCTTTCATGTGATTGAAAGATTGTTTTCAGTGGCAAGAAACAAACCAGACAAGAGAAAGCTGGGTTTTGCTGTGACAGGCATTGTTTAATTTAGCTCTCTGTGGCTTCCAGAAAATTCTCCTTGTTCTGTTATGTTGTAAAGATTACCCTCCTGGAAACATGAGGGAGAAGGAAGGAAATTTCACTTCTGGTTGGTTAGTCTTCCACACAAAAAGTAACCTATACTTTCCTGGGTATTTGTTTTAGCTTGATTATGTGGCTTTTAAGTTACTGGTTTGATCTAAGCCTCCTTGATCTGATGGATTCATATTATTGATTTTATTCAAAATACAGCTGTGAGGCCTATGCATTCATTCACATGAGTAGAGAGAGAAAAAAAAGTTAGTGCTATAAAATACAGTATAAACAGAAATACAAACATGAAGTAGATACATATATCACTTAAGAAGCAGAATGGCAATTGCTTCCTTTAAAGGGAAGAGATAGATAGAAGATTTTATATTTCCATAGTTCATATAT
>NW_016812293.1:658152-662339 GCF_001698545.2 Rhinopithecus bieti | reverse complement strand
CTTTTTTTTTTTTTTTTGTAGTATTGTATTGGTTAATCAAGGTTGTTTATCTTTCCATATAAACAATAGAATAATTGTGTTGGTATTTATAAAATAGCTTCCTAGGGTTTTTGCTTAGAATGCATTAAATCTATGTATTAAGTTAGAAAGATATACTGACAATATTGTTTCTTCTAATCTATGAATATGTACTGTTTCTTGATTTATTTAAATCTTATTTTATGTATGTTATCAGAGTTTTATAGTTTTCCATATATAAGTTTTGCATGTGTTTTGTAAGATTTATGTCTGTTTCATTTCTTGGTGCATTTTGTAAATGTCACTGTATGTTTGTTTTAAAAATTTCAAATTTTAATTTCAATTTTTATTGCTGGTGTACAGAAAAGTAATTGATTTGTGTATAGAAACCTACATTCTGCAACTTCGTTATACTCACAGGATTTTTTTTTTATTCTTTCTTTGAAATCCAAATAGATAATCATGTCATCTGTGAACAAACACAGCTTTACTTCTCCTTATTAAATTGCATACTTCCTATTTCCTTTTCTAATTGCACTAGGTATGACTTCTAGTACAATGTTGAATAGAGTGATGAGAGAGGATATCCTTCCTTGCCTTGTTAGAGAGAAAACATCTAATTTTTCACTATTAAGTATGATGTTAATTGTGGATTTTTCATAGACTCTCTTTTAGTTAAAGAAACTATCTTAACTCCTAGTTTAATGAGGGTTTTTATTTTGAATGTGTGCTGGATTTTGTAGGTGTATTTTTCCATCAATTGATATGAATAGATAACTTTTCTTAATTTGTCTGTTTATGTGGTGAATTACAATGATCAATTTTCAAACTTTGAACCAGTCTAGCTGTAATATGCATGTAATAAATCCTAGTTGCTGATAATACATACTTTTAAATTACATATTTATGTTTAATTTGCTGTTTTTTGAAGATTTCTTCATCTCTATTCATGAGAGATATTGATCTTCTCCTTTCCGGTGATGTTTTTATCAAGTTTTATGATAAGAATAATCTGGATTTATTAATTGAGTCAGGAAGTTTTTCTCTAGTTTTCATTTCCTGGAAAAAAAAATCACATAGAATTGGTATCCTTACTTTTTGGTAAAATTCACCATTGAAATTATGTAGGCCTAGTGATTTCTTTTTTGAAAAGCTATTTGTTATAAATTAAATTTTCTTCATAGAAATAAGCCTATTTATATTAACTATTTATTCTCATGTGAATTGCAGTAGTTTGTGTTTTTGAAGGAATTGATCCATGTCATCTATGTCATCAAAATTGTGAGCATAGAATTGTTGGTAGCATTCCTTGATTACCATTTTAATGTGTATAAAATCAGAGTGATGATCACTTTTTTTCTGATATTTGTTGCTTTCATTCTCTCCTTTTGTTCTTACACTGGCTAATGAAAGTTGATCGATTTTATTGAGTTTTTTTCAAACAACAAGTTTTGGTCTGTTGATTTTCTTATTTTTATTTTTTGTTTACAGCTCCATTGGCTTCTGTTCTAATTTTATTATTTATTTTATTTTGCTCACTTTTGGCTTAAATTGTTCTTCTTTCTATGATTTCCTAAAGTGAAAACTGAGATTATTGATTTTGAATTATTTTCTTTTATTCTCTGATATATACATTTAATACTGCCAATCTTCCTCTAAGCACTTTTTAATGAGTCTCACAGGTTCTAAAAACTTGGATCATATTTCATTCAAAATAATTGAACATTTTTTCCTACAACTTTTTGTTTGACCCATGTATTATTTAGAAATGTGATATTTAATTTCCATTTGGGTAGTTTTTCAACTGTTTTTTTTTTAATTTTTTATTTCTAGTTTAATTATATTGTAGTCTAACAATATATTTTTATGATTTCTGTTCTTTTAAATTTGTTGAGATTTGTTATATGGCCTAAAATTGGTCTATGTTGGTGAGTGTTCCATATGCTTTTGTGTCCCTTTTGATATGCCTTCTAATTTTTTTGTTGACTTCCAGACATGATATATCAGAAAATAAGAGCTTAAGTAATTAGGCCTTTAGTGTTAGGTTTTATGTTTACTTCGCCACAATTCAAGCTGCATTTAATATTTGCCATAGTAATAGATGCCAGACAGTTCAATCCTTTAAATTCTTCTAGTATCCTTATTTTTGTCTTCAGTACCTTCTTTGGGATTTCCTAAGAACTCCTCCTTACTTAGGGTCTGTCTCACAGGTTTTTAAGTTGTAATCTACTGGTGTGTTTTGTTTTGTTTTGTTTTGTTTTGTTTTGTTTTGTTTTGAGACAGAGTAGCACTCTGTTGCCTAGGCTGGGGTGCAGTGGCACAATCTCGGCTCACTGCAACCTCCACCTCCCAGGTTCAAGCAATTCTCCTGCCTCAGCCTCCCAAGTAGTTGAAACTACAGGTGCACATCACTTCACTAGGCTAATTTTTGTATTTTTAGTAAATACGGGGTTTCACCATGTTGGTCATGCTGTTCTTGAACTCCTGACCTCAAGTGATCCACCTACCTGGGCCTCCCAAAGTACTGGGATTACAGGCATGAGTCACCACACCCGGCCTGTAATCCACTGCTATAGAACCCTATTGATGTGGGAGTATGGTGTTGGGGGGAAAAAAAAGTGATTTATTATTTTAGGTAAAATCTCAGTTTTATAGAAGACTTGTCTACCTGGGCAGAGTCCTTCATAAGTGATTTTTTGTTTGTTTGTTTGTTTGTTTGTTTGTTTGTTTGTTTGTTTTAGCTTTTTTTCCTTCTCTGGCGACACAGGAGGTTACAGGGGCTAAAGTCTTGTAACTTCCTTCTAGAGAGGATAAAGTTTCGGTAGAGACCTTTCTCTGGAGGGTAAGCCTTTTTTGTTTAATAGCTCTCTGGATGTATTTCACAACCTTTCTTTCTTCTTTCTTTCTTTCTTTCTTTTCTTTCTTTCTTTCTTTCTTTCTTTCTTTCTTTCTTTCTTTCTTTCTTTCTTTCTTTCTTTTTCTTTCCTTTCTTTCTTTCTCGTTCTTTCTTTCTTTTACCTTCTTCCTTCCTCCTCTTACTTTCCTTCTTTCCTTCCCTTCCTTCCTTCCTTCCTTCCTTCCTTCCTTCCTTCCTTCCTTCCTTCCTTCCTTCCTTCCTTTCTTCCTTTCTTCCTTTCTTCCTTTCTTCCTTTCTTCCTTTCTTCCTTTCTTCCTTTCCTTTCCTTTCCTTTCCTTTCCTTTCCTTTCCTTTCCTTTCCTTTCCTTTCCTTTCCTTTCCTTTCCTTTCCTAGTACCACATGAGGTATCTTACTTGGCTCTTCAACATAAGAAACTGTGAGGCTGCTGGATATAAATCCATGAATGTATGGGGATCCCTATGATTACAGCTTCCATCAGATTCTTATTCTCTCGTAAGACCTTAGTCTCCAGCAATTTGTCAAAATTACCATTCAAGTGTTTCTACCACTTTATGGCCCCCGTTGTGCAGGCTCACAGATGTTGACTCTGACTCTCTTCCAAATTTTGGCGGGGTGATTTTAACTTGAGATTTCAGTTTTCTGGTGGATACAAAAGTCATTGTTCCGTTTTTATTATTGTATGCATGGTATTAATAACTCTCAAGCTCTTCAAACAGCAGAAACCTCAGGTCTTAAAATAACTTTTTATACTTTTAGACTACCTGATCTGTTATAATTTTATTTGTAAGAATACATTTGAAAGAGGATAAGTGTAACTACAGGATAAACAGATGATGTAACATGTGTTTGGAGAGATAAAGGCATATGAAAAAATATTGATAATTTATTTTTTGCTTCAATTTATCCTTCATGTTATGGGAAATGTGTATTCTAGTGTTAGTTTTTCTACTGATTATCGGTGTGAATTTCAGCAAGTTACAAAATGTATCCTGGTCTCTGTTTTCTCATTTATAAAATGAGTCACTTAGATGAGATAATTCTAAAATGTTTTCTAGCTATAAATTTTAAGCTTATTTGATATATAAAAGAGCCATCACTGACAATATTTATTTATTTATTCATTCACGTATTTAATGTGTATTAATTGATTTTAATTCTGAGCGAAGTTAAACATCATCGTGAAGCACATTGTTTACTTAGAATGCATATTATATTGCAAAGAGATAGCACATAAAGAAGTAAAAAAAAACATTGAGAGGGAGTTTAAGAAATTTTTAATTTACTTTAAAA
>NW_016812293.1:643543-654430 GCF_001698545.2 Rhinopithecus bieti | reverse complement strand
TTACTTTAAAAACACTTTTAATATTTATTTATTTATTTATTTATTTATTTATTTATTTATTATTTGAGTCGGAATCTCACTCTGTCACCCAGGCTGGAGTGCAATCGCGTGATCTCGGCTCACTGCAACCTCCACTTCCTGGACTCAAGCAATTCTCATGCCTCAGTATCCCTAGTAGCTGGGATTACAGGTACCCATCACCACACCCAGCTAATTTTTGTATTTTTAGTAAAGACGGGGTTTCACTATGTTGGTCAGACTGGTCTTGAAATTCTGACCTTGTGAACTGCCCACCTCGGCCTCCCAAAGTGCTGGGATTACAGGCATGAGCCACCGCACCAGGCCTAATTTTTATTTTTAATTGTAAATTGACATGTTAGTTTGTATATATTCATGGGCTACGAAATGTTGTTAATACTTATGAATTTAATGTGAAGTAATGAAATCAAGTGAATTAACATACCCATTATATCAAATGCTTATCTTTTTTTGTGGGGAAAATATTTGAAATTTACTCTCTTGGAGATTTTGAAATGCACAATACAATATGATTTACCATATTCATCATGCTATACAATATATCTCCAAGAAAAAGAAATGTATTTTTTCTATTTGAGGCTCTGTATCCTTTGACCATCATCTCCCTATTCCCTTTACCTCCTGCCTCTCATAGTCACCATTGTACTCTCTGTTCTTTTGAGTTTGATGATTTTAGATTTTACAAAAAAATGAGAACATGTAGTATATATCTTATGTCACTTAGTATAATATTCTCCAATTCCATCCATGTTGTTTGTTACAAAGAACAATACATCTTCTTTTTTAAGAGTTTTAAAATACTTTTTCGAGACATATATATGCACACACATTGTATACACATGCATACAATGTATTCATATATATACACACATACATACAATGCGGTACTATTGTATGTGAATATATACATAACACCACATTTTATGTATATATACATACACACACACACACACCATATTATCTTTATCCATTTATCTGTTGATGGACACTTAGGTTGATTTCATAACTTGGCTATTGTAAATAATATTGCAAATAATGTGGGAGTTCAGATATGTCTTTTACATACTAACTTCAAATCTTTGCCTAAATACCCAGAAGTGGGGTTGCTGTATCATATGGTAATTTTATTTTTAGTTTTTTGAGATATCTTCATATTGTTTTCATTAATGGCTGTACTAATTTACAATCCCACCAACAGTGTACAAGTCTCCCTCTTCTATACATTCTCACCAAAAGTTGTGATTTTTTTTTTTTTTTTTACCTTCTTGGTAATAGCCATTCTGACAGGTGTGGTGTATTATCTCATTGTTATTTTAATTTGATTTTTTTTAATGATTAGTGATATTGAGCATTTTTTCATATGTCTGTTGGCCATATGTATGTCTTCTTTTGTAAAGTATTTATTCAGGTCCCTTACCTATTTTTTAACTGGATAGTTTCTATTATATAGAGTTGTTTGTTTTCCTTCCTTATTTTTTATATTAACCCTTTATCAAATCTATGGTTTGCAAATAGTTTCTCCCTATCTGTCATTTGTTTCTCCACTCTGTTGTTTACTTGCTGTGCAAAGCTTTTTAGTTTTATGAAATTCCATTTGTTTATTTTTGCTTTTATTTGCCTGCACTTTTAGTATAAAATCTAAACAAATTATTTCCCAAACCAACGTCGTGTCATTTTTCTGCTGTGTTTTCTTCTAATAGTTATACAATTTCAGGTCTTACATTCACATATTTAATCTATTTCAAGTTTGTTTCTTTGATGATGTTAGAGAAGGGTCCTTAACTCTTCTGCATATAGATATCCAGTTTCTTCAACATCATTCATACGAGTGTTCTTTTCCCATTTTGTATCCTGGGTATCTTCAGCGAAGCTCAAACCATACAAATATATGTTCATTTCTGTGATAGCTGTTTTTCCTTTGGTCAATGAATTGATGTTTATGGCAGCACCATACTGTTTTATTTTCTATAGCTTTGTATTACAGTTTGAAATCAAGCAATGTGATTCCTTCAGCTTTGTTTTTTTTTTCTTTCTCTTTTAATTTTCTGGGATATTTGGGGTTTTGTGTAATTCCATGTATATTTTATAATTATTTATTCTATATCTCTAAAAAATGACATTGGAATTTTGATAAGGACTGTATTTAATCTGTTTATTGCTTTGGTAGTATGGATATTTTAATGATACTTTTTTTTCAATCTATGAACATGGAATATCTTTCCATTTATTTGTGTCTTCTTCAATTATTTTCTTTTTATTTTATTTTGTAATTATGTATTTATTTAATTATTTTTTGAAGGAGTTTCACTCTTGTTGCTGAGGCTGGAATGCAATAGTGCCATCTCAGCTCACTGCAACCTTTGGCTCCTGGGCTCAAGAGATTCTCCTGCCTCAGCCTCTGGAGCAGGTGGGATTACAGGTGCCCACCACCATATCTGGCTAATTTTCTGTATTTTTAGTAGAGATGGGGTTTCACCATGTTGGCCAGACTGGTCTTGAACTCTTGACCTCATGTGATCCACCCACTTCAGCCTCCCAAAGTGCTGGGATTACAGGAGTCAGCCACCGTGCCCAGCCTTCTTCAATTATTTTCATTACTGTTTTATAATTTTCTGTCTACAGATACTTTACCTTCATGATTAAAATGAGAACGTGTAGTATATATCTTATGTCACTTAGTATAATATTCTCCAATTCCATCCATGTTGTTTGTTACAAAGAACAATATATCTTCTTTTTTAAGAGTTTTAAAATACTTTTTCGAGACATATATATGCACACATACGTTGTATACACATGCATACAATGTATTCATATATATACACACATACATAGAATGCAGTATGTCTATAGCTATTATAGATTAGATTGTTTTCTTGATTTCTTTTTCAGATTTTTTTTGTCAGAAACACTAGTGATTTTCACATGTTGATTTGGTATCCCTTACATTTACTGTACCTATTTATTAGTTCTGACAGTTTTTTGTGTGGAATATTTAAGGTTTGCTATATACAGAATCATGTCTTCTGCAAACAACAAAAATTTCACTTTCTTTTCTATTTGCATGTCTTTATTTCCTTATCTTGACAACTGCTCTGATCATGACTTCCAATATTAGCTTGAAGGGAAGTTGTAAGAGTAAATATCCACGTCTTCTTCTGGATCTCGGAGGAAAGAAATAAGTAAAAGTGTTGTTTTTCCAAATACATTAAAATGTCATATTTTTAAATATAGTAAATTCAGTGTGATACAATAATGCCTAATTGGGACAAGGGTACAGATGTTCATTGATATCACATCATTTATATGATAATCTGGGCAGTCAAAGAAGCTATTACAATGGAGAAAAAATGTAGACTGAAGCTTACATGACAAGAAAAAGCCAGCAAGGCAGTTAGAAATACATCATACCTGACAGAAAGATCATCAGGACTAAAAGCTCCACCTTGGAAAAATTTTAATATTTTTTGTAAAACAACAAAAACAAAACAAACAAACAAATGAACAGCAAAATTAATCTGGCTAAAAAAGAGAGAAATGGCAGAGAATGAGTCAAAATAAATAACCAAGAACCAGTTCATATATAACCTATTGTCCATAATATAAATTTGATTTTAAATCTAGGTACAATGGGGATCTATTGGAACAGACAAAAAAAAATCTAAGCTTTTATAGTCTGGGCAAGAGAAGACAGTAGAGTGAATTGGGGAGTATAAAAAGGGACGGCAAAATGTGAATGGTGCCGATATGAATTTTAGAATTAGAAGACACAGTGATTTTGAATTTGAGTGATGAGGAAAGGAGAAGTGATAAATAACTTCTAAGTTGTTGTCTTGAGCAGTTTGGCAGATTGTTGTGCCATTAAATGAGATATGATGACAAGGAAGAGAAGTAAATTCGGGAGGAAATAAACTTCTGTTTGAGCTCTTTTCGGTTTGTGATTTCTTTAGACATCAAAAGAAAAATGAGAGCTGTGAAATCCGTAAAAACATTGGCAGCTATTTTACAAGGTGAGGTTGCCTAGGGGAAGAACATCAATGAAAAACAAAGGATAAAGGATTGTGATCAAAACGTAAAGATCGCCACTGTAAAAACATTTGAAATAAACATGAGGAAAAAATTTATATTGCAAGAGCTCCACTGCAGAGAAGTGAAGTATAGGGCAGACGTGGTAATTATGCATGAACACAACTTAGATATCTGGGAAAATAAGATAGAACTCAGAACTAGAAGACCTAAAATAACTTAAAGACTGAACATGAAGAGGTAAAGGAACTGTTACTAAGCCAGAATAAATATGTTCAAGTTTAAATTAGAGTGGTATATAATAAACTCCAACAAATAAAAGAAACATTCAAAAAGAGACTAAATAAAAATGATTTACAAAGTTAGACATAAAGCTAGTGTTTTAGACAGACACAGCTTCCTACTAAAGATGACTACTTTGCCTCTTAAAATGAGTAAGGAGACAGAGGAAGTCACACTGGATCCTCACAGAAAGAACCATGTGAGCCATTTATGGAAGAATTAGTTCACATTTGTAAAAAGGATACCTACACTAAAAACTCTGTTACTTTTATCAAGCTTAAATCAGTACCTTTCATTCCTTAAATTAACATTTAAGACAACATTGTTTCTTTCTCATGGCCACTTATTTACATGAACCTGATTTTGCTTCTCAGTTATAAATAAAGAAGTTTGGGATGTGTGAGGTAATTCACTGAAATACCTTCATTTTCTTAAATAGATCAAGTGCAAGGCAATAGCTGTATTAAAGTCACATAGCTATTTAGCGGAAAATTTTATTTTAAAACTCCCAATTCACCATATTGTGACTCTTTGTACTAGGACCTTTTAAATACAGGAAAAATTAGAAAGAAAAGAAATTTCGCTTATGCCCTTATAAAAATGTATTTAGTGTAACTCACTCATTAATACCCTGGTTTATACATGATGTATCTTATTTTCTCTTCACCAACATCCATTTATATTAACAAGTAAACTCACTCATAAAGATAAAAAATTTTCTTTTCGTTTAAAGGGTTTAATATTTAACTTTAAAAAATGTTACTTTGATAAAATGGAGTGGCTTAATAGTGCCATAATTTACTAACAATCTATTTAATATAGTTTTATTTTTATAACTTTTTTTATTGTGCTGGTATTTTTAAGTGAAGCATATATCTTCCAAGACATCTTTTTTTTGTGGGTGGGTACTAAAATAAATCAATTACAAAAGGGCACTTTTGATTTTTATTTGAAAACCTCTTTTTTGAAAACTGCTATTCTTTATTCTATATTTGATATTCATCAATACTTTGTGAAATGATTTATGTATCTAAGGCCCCAAGGATGGGATTCATACAAACGTTTTGCTGAAGCAAACAGCAACTTCCTAAGAACACAATGTTGATGTAAGAAAAATTTTTATCCTAACTCTATGAAACCTAGAAGGCAGAATTTTCTCAGGCTTACTTCACTCCACAAAACCTGCACATAATTTTCATGGTTAGGAATGTAGGAAGTGATTCATCCTGTCAAACCTATTGAGTTATTTTCTAGAAAGGCATGCCTACATCAGCTTGTCAAGCACAGCTTATCTAAGTACTGAAACTGTTTATCCATGCAGTCTTTTGTGTACAAGGGAAATTATGAGCACGTTTTGTAAATTCTACTTTTAAATATTCAGTACAGCAGAGATACAGTAATTAACCATTCCTGGAATAATACTTCCCTTAGCACGTCAGTATTATGTTAACATGTTTTATTAATGAGTTACAGCCTTTATTTAATAAATGTGACTCATCGTCCACAATACTCGAGATTGACTGGGTTGCAGTTTATACAGGGCTCTCCACTTTTTTAGGAAATTAATTATTATTGTGTGGTCCAAAATATACAGTTTGATAGCACTTTGTTTCTTTCATATTTATTTATTTTGGTTGACAATAAAAATTACATATATTATGTGCCAACATTATGTTTTGAAGTAGGTATATACTGTGGAGTGGCTAAATTGAGCTAACTAACATATCTGTTACCTCATAAGCTCATTTTTTGTAGTGAGAACAATTAAAATCTACTCTCTCAACAATTTTCATTAATACAATACAATTTTATTAACTACAAACACTATTTCTTATTCCACATAGTTCAAACTGTTACAAGGTAATAAAGGACTCTGGATATCAGTAGAATAAAATGCGTAACTTTTTTGTGGAGTTTATAGATCTGAGTCTATGTTTATGTTGTCTAAATAAGTTTCATGAACATGATAATGACAACAAAAGTTGTACTAGAATTAAAGTTTTGTGACTACTAATGTATTAATGTGGCATCAACTATTGCAACAGGAGTTATTAAAGAAATTATATTTGAAGCTACACAAAGACTGAATAGGAGAGAAATATAATTGGAGATAAGATAAATAGAATAATGAACATTAACAGTTCAGGATATTTGTAGGTGTGCAAGAATTTTGAACACTTACATCATAGAGTATTTTATAGTTTTCAAAAATACCTGGCCAGTGATATTAATCAAATAAGAAAAGTAACATTTAACTAAGTGTCAGGAGAGCAGATTCTAGTATTTCACTGCACTGAGATTGTGTGCAGTATTATACGAGTATATGATCAGGAGTATTATATGCATAGTCATCTAAAAAAATTTTTTAAAAGGTCCTGCAAATGTCTAAGGTCTATGAAAATCTAAAATTTTGCATTAAAAATGTTCATGCTTAACTTCTAAGAAAATGAGTTATTTCTAGGAAGTCCTCATTCTCTTGAGAAAATAATTATTGAGGATTCAGGCAATGTGGATATAGTCGTTCCAGGCAAAGACAAGGTCCTAGATTTCAGGAAGCTCACATTCCCAATCGCAAGCATAATTACATAGCTCATTATCCAATTATAATTATGGGAAATGTTCCTCATTCATTCTCATTCAGTGTGTATATATTAAGTGTCTATTTTGTGTCAGAATCTTGGTCAGTGCTAGAGACAAAATGTAAAGCCAAAGCAAACATAGTTCTCATTTTCATTGAAGACAAAGACTAGTGAATTTGAACTGTATTAACCAGCTCATTACACAAATAAGTACAAAAATGCAAACTGAGTTGCTATGACTTAATGAAACATAATTTATGAAAGTATATTAACAGCAACAAAAGCAGAATGATAGTCTGTGGTGCTCAGGAAGTTTGCCTGAAGTAAGTGACACAGGCTGTATCATCAGATTTTAATGAGACAAAGGTAGGGCCATTAGCAGAAAAATTGCAAGACTATGAGCAAAGTCCCCCTGATGAGCAGGAACATAGCACATTGAAGAAACTTGTAAAATGGCATTGGATGTGGAGGTAAATAATTTTAAAAGTAAATGTAAAAGATATCAGAGTGTGAAACTAACTTGGTGGATGACATTGGGAGGGAATAGCTTTAAATCAGTGAGAAAATTAATAGAAACATAAAAATAACAATCCAGAAAGAAGAAACAATTTTCAAAAGATTTGAGGTCTAAAAACACTGAATACATGAAAGAATAACTATGTACCTAGAACGGTGACTCCCAATCAAAATGATATGTTCCTCAGGGGACATTAGTCAATGACTGGGAATATTTATCACACCTACAGGGAATGCTACAGGTAAGGAGAGGCAGAGATGCTCTTAAATATTCTATGATGCACAAGATAAGCCCCGACAACAAAAAATTATCTGGTTCAAAACATCAGTATTTCTGAGGTGGTGAAACCATGATCTAGAAAGTTGAGAACTAGAGAAATATGAATAGGAAATGTGGCTGGAGAGTTAAGTAACAATTACATTGATATGGTCTGCCTCTCTGTCCCCACCCAAATCTTATTTTAAATGGTAATCTGAATTGTAATCCCCATGTGTTGGTGGAGGGAGCTTATGGAAGGTGATTAGATCACAGAAGTAGTTTCCCCATGCTGTTCTCATGATAGTGAGTGAGGTCTCATGAGACCTGATGGTTTTATAAGGAATTTTTCTCCATTTCAGTATGCACTTCTCCTTCCTGCCACCATGTGAAGAAAGATATGTTTTCTTCCCCTTCAACCATGATTGTAAGTTTTCTGGGACCTCCCCAGTCCTGCAGAGTTGTGAGTCAATTAAACATCTTTCCATTATTAATTACCCAGTCTCAGACAGTTATTTATAGCAGTGTGAGAATAGACTAATACACACATAATTTTAGAATTTATAGTCAGTGCAATGGGAAAATATTGAAGAATTGTGTGTAAAGAAGTAACATAGTGATAATCACATTTTGAAACAATTTGACTAGTATGGGGAATGGATTACAGCAGAGGAAGATATGGACACAGAAATATTATAGCGTGTTGCACTAATGCATGTAATAACTAAAAATAGATAAATCAAAATTAGTACTAGTGGAGGTGGAGGAAAATAGTGCAATTGAAAAGATATTTAAGAAGGTGTAGAGTGATTGGATCAGGGGCTAAGGGAGAAAGAATAACTTCCATGTTTTTCACATGAGCAGCTGGACAGCTGGTGCTGGTGTTTCCTAAACCAAGAATTCCAGGAAACTTGAATACCGGCTTCAAGGTAAGTTGGCCTGCTCATGTCCTTCTCTTGAAAACCTGGACAGATGGAAATAGAACAAAATAAAATTTTGTGCAGGCCACTTGGAATAGTCCTGATCTGAATAATTCAACTTAATTAAGTTATAGCTCTTTTGATTTCAAGACGCAGAAATTTACCCATCTTCATATACTTACTTAATTCAAATATCCAGAAATTTATAAGAGCATTTAATTTTCCTTCTACTTAAACTTTTTATTGCTATCCCCACGTCTCTTAAGTTTTATGTCTATAGTTTAAATTGTTAATATGACAAAATTTTAGTATCTGTAAACTTCAAACTCAAATTTTAAGAAAGACAATTTGATTAGCTAATTATGAATAACTTATTTACTCCTCACCTAATCAACTGTGGTTAGAATGGCTGGGTCATATAGACAACACATAATTGCTGCAGTTCACTCCCATTGATGGAAATGTAGGTCTAAAAAGGAAAGATTCTGGGTTGAGTGGGTTTCACAAAACTATCCACTATAATATTCTCCACTGCCTGCCCAATAAACTTTTTTTTATATCTATAGATAATTTGAACTTAAGATAATTGAATTATATATTGTGCAACGAAAAACACACTCTCCCTTCCCTAATGTCATTTCTATATATTGTATATGAATGTAATGCCACAGAACCAGTAAATTCATATGACATCTTCCCTATATAATGCCCTGTATTTCCCAAGTTGATCCAGTTCGTAGAAATCAGTAGCAAGTGTAGTTAATAATATATATTTTAAATGTTGTCTATCAGACCCCTGTTTTGTATCATTTCATATCATCATGGCCACACTTCTCTTTTATCCTTATTAGGAATGAAGTGATGACTTTCATGGAGGCACAAACCAGCTACATGGAATTTTTATATACGACTGCACATGCACTCACATGCACCCTCAGAATAGATAATAGAAATCAATTGCATAGCATCTCTGACACTCAATTCTTCTCTGCAACGATAAGGACTCTTATATTTAGCTTCAGTCAGTTGTTCTTACCTGATACAGTCAACTGTAGACTAGGTTCTGTAGTATAACAGGACTTCTGAGGCTTCCCATTTTGGAAGGTGTGGGTATGGAGATAGGAACAACACATTTCTCAGGGGGGAAAAAGTCATCCTTTTCTAGGAAAGCATTCAAGAATAAGCCTCTAATAGCCCAGGATGTCAGAAATAGAATATCATTTTACTTAAGCACAAAATATTTTATCTATTACATTAGATATTAACATGTTTTTCTTCTCAAATAAGTGAAGACTGATTGTGAGATGTGAACTCTTACTTTTATTTTATGCAAATATTTTTAAAACTTGATTTAGGACATTTAGACAATTGTGTCCGATTCTACTTATGTTCAAAATGTAATCAAACCTACAAATAAAATAAAATTTATTATGTGTGCAGCCAATAATACCAGAATTGTATAATAGTATATTTTTTAATCCTAAAAATATTAATATGGGATGTACTTTGGAGTTATTATTTTATAAGAGAAAAACTAAAGATATATGTCAGGAGTTTTCAAGAGACATGAATTAGTGCAAATTCTGAGTAGTAGTTTTGCAAGCTGGATCTTTGGCAATCTTTTTCCCTCATCACTTTTATTTGTATTATTTTATGCCCATGCATAGATCAATAATTCATAAATAGTGCTGACACTAGAAATTTTTCAACTTGCATAAAACTAAGTGCTTTGTGCATGTTGATAACACAATTTTATAATCACCTGCCATAAATACATTTTCAGACATCCTAGTTAAAGAAGTACTAAGTTGTTGAAAGTTTTAGTTTCACCATGCACATCAAAAGTATTGAAATGTTTCACTATTTGAATTAGCTGTTTTGTTTAGATTATATCAAACTTTGCTCTATTTCTTTAAAATACAGATTTGACATAATTGGCTTTCTGCAGTCAAAGTCATACTCTGCAAAGTCAAATTGACCCTTATATTCTAGAAGAGTGAAGTATGCTGAGTGTGGTGGCTCATGACTGTAACCCTAGCATTATGGGAGGCTGAGGCAGGAGGATCTCTTGAGGCCTAGAGTTCAAAACCAGCCTGGTCAACACAGTGAGACCCCCATCTCTAAAAAAGAAAAAAGTAAAAGTTAGCGAGGCTTGGTGGTGTGTTACTGTGGTCCCAGCTACTGGAAAAGTTGAGGCAAAAGGATTGCTTGAGCCTGGGGGTTTGAGGTTATATCAAACCCTGATTATGCCACTGCACTCTGGCCTAGG